>NC_142187.1:5726500-6084500 GCF_026936395.1 Plectropomus leopardus
CCATAAAAGAGGTCACTTTTAATGCAACTACGAACTTAAAAGTGTCCATTCCTATATTTTACATATCATCAGACAGTCCCTTTATGCAAATTTGCTTGTTTAGGGATACAGCTACATGTTTTTTATCTTACCTTTTGCCACTTTGGACATCTTCATCTACATATTATCTCCAGGTATCCATTTGCGTCTGCTGACACTTTGGTGAGCCACTACACTGATGTCAACACAAGCACATGGTGTGATTGCACTGCACGTGTTTATGTTGAGGCAACAAAAGCACATGGCAACCAATGTCAATAGATCAACAAAAGCACAAGTATTTTTGTTATATTATTATTATGCACTGTCATTTCTATTAACACAACAAAACACAACAAAGTACCTCATATGCCATATTGCTTATGTCTGTTTAAACATTTGCATTAAATATACAGAAAATACACAACATAAAGTGCTGTTTTTCTTAATATTTGTTCATTCAAAGGAAACGCGAGCTGTTTGGAAATGATAGCCAATAAACATATTTTTGATTTAACTATTTTTTTTTTTTTTATTTCAGTTTCCTCCATGACCCTAACTGTCTTCAAGCCACATGCTCTCCTGTCATATAACTATTGCTGTGGTCAACAAGTATATCATTTAAAAAAATAAAAACTCCCTGAATTAACATTTTGTACAGTGTAGAATATTTCAGTCCTCGTCTTCCCCTCCTTTGACGCCAGATAATCTTTAACTTTGAGTTAAAGATTAAAGATCCCTCTCCAGTTTGTACTTGATATGTTGTGGTAGAAATTACAGTAACCCTTACAGGGACAGTTGTTCTTTTTAGGAAAAAAAAAAGAAAAAGACATAATAATATCTTACAAGTTATCTTTAAAAGTTAATACTAGATCAACAGCAAACTCAAAATTAAATAGGGTTGAGAACACAAAATCTGGCTCAGAGACAAAGAAATTATAGCAAGAAAACACAAACACACACATACACACACATAGAAAGTGATGTTCTATACAAAATGACTGATTTGACAATACTTTTTTTCCCTACTTTTGGTGTCTAGTAAGTGTGACAAAAATGCAGAATAAGACGTGATTTTGTTTATTCTCATTTTGACAGGGACAAAAAAAAATCACAAGAGGCGAGGAATCACCCTTTTGCAATACAGGAAAAAGTAAGATGCCCACTTCCTTTTCACATATTCTCGTATTACAGCCAAACGGTGCACTAAAATATGTTTCTTAAGACATTTCTAGGCAAGAAATAAGCAAAACAGCAGCAGCGAAATGTTTCATCCTTAAATGTTGAAGTGGAAGGTGAGCAGGGAGATCGTGGTGTATATGACACAAAGCTGGTTTTTGGAAAAAAAAAAAAATTATTTTAAGCGTGTCATTTGGAGCACCACCATGAATAGGTGGGAGCTTTGACACTGTCAATAAATGGCATGAGTCATCTTGTAACGGTAGCTGTATATGACGTTCTTCTTAAAATGTGCTTAATAGTCAATTGCATAATTTTTTGTTACTTTTACATTACTGTTTAAGATTGCTTAAGTGTACCACTCTTGCATTAGAGCATGAGTGTATGGAAAATATGGAACCAGAGGAAATCATCTTAGGAGCTATACTTAAAACTCAAAGTCCCTTTTGAGTATTTCCTGTTTGTGTTTCCACCTCATCTGAAGAACCGTGAAGATTAGGCAAATGAGATCCGTGGTGGATTTAAAAAGAATGGCTGCATTTGAAACACGATTTTTACACATTAGAAAGTGCAACACAGAGTAATCCTGTTGTTTGTATTAAACGTTGTGTAACTCAGATGTTGGAGTTAGAAGCAATAAATGAGTGAATGAAAAGGAGACATGCATAGGAGGAGGAGGCTGAAAACTAGAGAGTGCACGCTTTATCTCTACAGAAGACAATCTGATGGTTTTCTGCTTTAGAAGGTAACTGCTATGACTCACTCCAAATTGCTCCTGTTGTCAGCTCATTTGCTTTTTTTACTTTTCTTTTTAGGCAGTGAAGCAGACAGCTTGTTTTTAACACCAATAACCAACATGAAATGTCCCACCATCATCTTTATATCAACACAAGAGAATTTACTCTTTTGTGAATGATGCCATACCAAACCCCCAAGAAGAGTGCCATGCTTTTAAACATTTTTATAAAGTGGTCAAAAGCGGAATAACACTTTCCGGGTCTGTCACATGATGCCATGGGCCCAGAAAGACTTTTTTTCCTCCCATTTACTAATATTGGGAAAGAGACATCTGTAAATCAATGAATACATTTTTGTGAGTGTCAAAACCTCCACAAAATAACTCATTACACTTTCAAGATTTGATCATTTCAGTTCAATAACATTTGGAAAGTCAAAAAGAGCTGCAGGATTAAATTATAGAGTGGCTACCCCATGTACAAAGGCTTGTCCTTGCCATAGTGGCCAGGGGTTCAATTCCACCCTTGGCCCTGTCATGCTATCTGTCCTATCAAATAAAGGGAAAACCTTAAAAAAAAAAAAAAAGAAAAGAAAAAAAGTTTTTTTTAAAATTATTTTTATTATTTAAATATTTTAACATTTATGTTTGGGCACATTGTGCATGCTCTATGGACCCCATAATGCAAAAGATCGGAGTACTTTCATACTGCAGAAAAAGAGTGTTTTTTTGTTTATGAGTTACTGAGCAGCACTCATAGAAATGATTGAGGCCCTGCCTCCATGCTGTATCCAGGTTTTTGGTTTTTTTTTAATACATCCATGTTCAGTACAGAAGTTTAAGTATGATGAATGTGTTTGACCAATCTAGGATGGTCAGCCCAACAAACCCTGCACTTAAAGTGTCTGAAATTTTGAAAAATAATCCCCTTGAGCAGAGACTTTTTGGCTCCTGGAAATGGGAGTTTAATGTAGCCCCTGGTTCATCAGGTAAAAAAAATAGGTTTGGTTGGTCTCTGGTCCACTGGTACTATTACAGTGATGTGATGGTCTTAAGTGATTCATGTTTGGGAAACTCCCTGGGGAGAGTACATTTTGTGCCTTTGCAAATAGGTAGTGCTAAAATTTTTAGTCAATCAATTGTTAATAGAAAATAATTGATTAATCATTTTAAGTAATTTATCAACATTTGCTACATCTAGCATCTCAAATGTAATGATTTGTTCTAATGATTTGTGTTAGAGTTTTGGGCAGTTTGGCTCTTTGAGATTTATATTACATTTTCTAACATTTTATAGCAACATGGTGTTGGTAACTGCCAAATTCTGCACTAGATCAATATATGCATATAACATACTTGCAAAAAATGTATATAACAAAGCGCAGACATCCAAAGAAATGAACAAAAGGGTAAAAGCAAAAATTGCAACAACAGTGTTGCCGGAATTTGCACACAGTCAAAGAAAAAGTCAGCTCTTCAGAAATGCAAAAAGTTGTCGGTGAATCTGTGAATCTTTGAGCCTCAGGCAAATTATCCTTTCACCCTGGGGCTCTGATAGCAAAGACCCGTAAAGTCACCTTTGCAGTCTGGGCCTGCAGGCTATGAAGGATTTTCACTCAGTTGTGAAAACTTTGTGGCTGTCAAACAGGTACAGACGTGCAAAAATAATAAAATTAATTGTATATTTTCTCCACAAAATATGGTATTATTTACTGAAATAACCCTGTTATTCTGCTCTGCTGATGGCTGATCATTGAATAAGTTTGCAAAGTGAGTGAACAGCCTCTTGAGCACAGTCCAAGATAAACCAAACAAGGTTTCACAAATCTGCACGTTGATAAATGTACACCTCAAGGTAACAGTCAACACTTGGAGTTTGATTGACTTTCCTTCCTGTTGGTTAGTGCATGTGTATGTGTATGTGTGAGTGTGTGTGTGTGTGTGTGTTTGACAGCATGCATTAGAAGAGTGAGGTAGCTCTGAGCATTACCGGGGCAGATCTGCAAGATCCCAAATACGTCAAAGATTGGGTTCAATCAAAGTTTACAATAATAAATAATTCAGAGCTTGAAATGTGGATATCAAAGGCACAATTTTATTACACTACACTAAGCGAGCAGCAGCTGTAAATTCTGCTTAAGTATATCTTTTCACTTTAGCTAACAATTCACTTCACAGCTAGCCACCAAATAGTATAACATTTGCATTAAGGTCTATCTATATTCCTCAAGCTTTTTAAAACTATTTATATATATATATATATATATATATATATATATATATATATATATATATATATATATATATATATATATATATATTATATATATATATATATACGTGTGTGTGTGTGTGTGTGTGTATCTCTCTCTCTCTCTCTCTCTCCCTACATATATATATATATATATATATATATATGTATGTATATGTAGTTATTATTTTATGAGAAGAAGTTATTGTCTTGTGGACACAAGTCATTCTTGTGGGAACAAATTATTGTATTGGAAAAAACAACTTATTATTTTATAGGAACAAGTTATACTTTGCACACAAGGTAGTAACTTATTCTCATAAAATGATTAACATTGTGCACAAGATAATAACTTCTTCCCAAAAGATAATTAATTTGTGTGAACCAAAATAAAATCTAAAAAATTGCAATGTAATTTCAATATTTGTGTCACCAGGAAGTATTTGATGAGAAGTTAGAATTTTGCTCTCAGAATTGCTTTTTTCCCGGAACCATTATTTGGGTAGAATTACACTGTATAGCCTGTTGATAGTAAAATAATGTACATTTATAGACATTTTATATTATTATGATTATTATTAAACTGTTTTTTAAAATGCAAAGTAATTGAAAAAAATGGTACAGAGATAGATAGATCATATAGATCTACATATATATAGATCTCACCTGATCTCCACTGGAGAGATCAGGTGAGATCAAGTGTTTGAACTTTTAAGGTTCTACTCATCTTAAAAAAAATTTCTTACAAATGGCTAAATGGGACTAAGGTGTTTGTCAGGGACGTGAGACGTCATCACACCAGACACAGAAGCTCTTTAAACCCACTTTTCCGCCTTTACAGCTTTACAGGGTCGACCTTGAACTTGTAGATTTATTTGTTTATAATATTTTTTGATCTTATTTACACGTGTTTTTACAGTGTTTGTAGTTGTGATGTTTAACTTGTGTGACTGCAATGTAGTTCCTGTATAGCCTAACAATATCTATTTGCCCCTGGCAAATTAATTTACGCTTCAAAACACACAAAAGTGATGTGCATCTGATGTGTCCAGGTGCCCTGCCGTTATAGCCAATGGTCATCTCACCCCCATTCAAATATCCACAGTCATAGTTCAGAGGTGGAAATGTAACTCTATTGGTCCTCAGATTTGATCCAACTAAATGGCAGACCTACATGCTTCTGCAAGAGTGTAAGTGTTTTTTTGGGTTTTTTTGTGATAGAAATCCAATGTTCCTTTCACTACAATGCTGAATTTTCCCTGAGTTTACTAGCACTAATAACATAGGCCCTTTTTCCCACCACTGAACTTAGGCCTAATAGATGGATAATAATAAAAAGAATAATAATAATAATAATGATAATATGATCTCCATGAACTCCACAATTTTCTTTGCACAATGACCATCCCATCTCCCAACAACATTGTGGTCACAGACTGACATCTCTGTATTTGTACCCCTAAATGTTGGAAAATGGTACAGACAGTTTGCAGCTCAGGTTGATTTGTGACTCTAAATTGCCCTTAGGTGTGACTGTGAGCGTGTATGGTTGTCTGTCTATATGTGTCGGCCCTGCGATAGTCTGGCGACCTGTCCACGGTGTACCCCGCCTTCTGCCCGATGACAGCTGGGATTGGCTCCAGCCCCCCCGCGACCCTTATGAGGACAAGCGGTTACAGAACATAGATAGATAGATAAATAGATAGGTACTTTATTGACTGACTGACCTTATGGACCAACTACAGTCCTTTGATGGTACATCAACAGCAGTTGTACCTTAAAGAACATGAATGTACCCCATTTTCTGACAGTGTACATATCTCCGTAAATAGGACTGGACCCTAAAAAAAACAGAATCATGACATCTATCTGTGCAATATTCATACAATATATGACTGGTATCTTATAGGATATATATACGGAAAATATCCAGAAGCTTGTGCAACAGATGATCTATGGATATGTAAAAGATAAAAATGTATACCATGGATCTTTCAGGCTAGCTGTAATCGCCTTTGTCTTTGTAAGATTTTTGGGGTAAGGGATACCTAATGTTGTATTTCTCACAGATTATACTATAGATAATTATTTCAACATTAGCATCTTTGACAAATTAGTTTAATGTTTAACATGTAATGCCTAACATGCTTGTGTAAAGATCTGTACTCGACCATAGATGATCTGATATTTTGGCCATCTGAAACAGTATTGCAGAACATGTCATTCAGATTTCTTTGTATCTGCAGTTGAAAATCTGTTGATGGTATTTTTCCAGATCTGTAATCTTTGTGATATACAAAACTGGTATCCTAACAGATATGTCACAGATATCAGATGTGGAAAATCTCTGGATCTGCTCCGGATCAGATCTTCCAGGATACTCTCAGAAAATGTTATGGATATGTGACAGGATATGTGAAAGCAGGCCCAGGCGCTTGAATACTGCAGGTAGGAATAATGGAATAGGACTCCGGTTGTATTTTGTGGGGCCATGATTTGTTGCATTGTGCTGTACTTTGCATATTTATTTTACAATAAAATAATATTTGTAATACAATTTTCAGATGTCTTTTATGTCACTGAAGGCAAAATTATAACATTCAAATCACTGTTTTGCTTGTTAGACTCCCCTTCACAAAAATGCATTTTTCTCAGCTTTCTAGAAAAAATGTCCAATGTTGGATTAAAAATTAAACAGCTGCAGGCATATCGGACAATACAAATAAATTGGCTATCAATTGGATTTGCTTCTTCTGGTGTGAATTTTAAGTAACCCATTCATCCATTTTCTACCGCTCGTCCGGGGTCAGGTCCCAGGGGCAGCAGCCTAAGCAGGGAAGCCCAGACTTCCCTCTCCCTGGCCACTTTGTCCAGCTCTTCCCAGGGGAGCCACCTCATCTGGCTCTTCTCAACATGGAGCAAGTTGACACATGGACACCCTTATGCCTGAACATGGTGTTCGTTATGGACAATCTGTGGTGAGCACAGAAGTCCAATAACAAAACACCACTTGGGTACAAATCGGGCGGGGCATTCCTCCCGATCACGCCCCTCCAGGTCTCACTATCCCTGCCAACTTGAGCGTTGAAGTCCCCCAGGATGGATACTCTTTGCTGCTGTTTGGACCATAGGCACAAACAACAGTCAGGATCTGTCCCACCACCAGAATGTCAGAGGGAAGCTACTTTCTCGTCCACCGGGATAAACTCCAACATAAGGGCACTGAGCTGGGGGGCAGTAAGTATTGCCACCCCTGCCCTGGTGCCTCTCACCAGTGGCGACTCCAGAGTGGAAGAGAGACTGGTTCCGGAGCCCATGCTTTGTGTCGAGGTGAGGCAAACTATATCTAGTCGGGACTTCTCAACCTCGCGCACCAGCTCAGGCTCCCTCCCCACCAGAGAGGTGACATTCCACGTCCCTAGAGCTGAAGATAGGACCGCCAAGGTCCCAGCCTTTGGCTGCCACCCAGCTCACATCGCACCAACCCCTTTGGCACCTCCTATGGGTGATAGGCCCTGAGGGCTAAATTATAACACTCAAATCACTGTTTTGCTTGTTAGACTCCCCTTCACAAAAATGCATTTTTCTCAGCTTTCTAGAAAAAATGTCCAATGTTGGATTAAAAATTATCCAGCCTCAGGCCTGGGGGGGGGGGGTTGTGGGGGGCAGTGACCCACGTTCAGGTGAGGGAAACTTTGGACCATGTATGTGTTTCATCATAAACGGTCTGGTGAGCTAAGCTTTGTCTGGTCCCTCCCTTAGGACCTGTTTGGCATGGGTGACACTACCAGTGGCATAAAGCCCACGACAACTGAGCTCCTAGGATCATTGGGACATGCAAACCCCACCAACATGATAAGGTGGTAGCTTAGGGAGTAACGCTTTTTCAAAAACGTGTATATTCTGTATGTGTATATGAGCTATATAAGGGCTGCTTGGTTTGTACATACTTGGTTTAATTAGTGCAAATGCTATAAGCAAGGAGAAACTGTCGAGTTTTGTCAAACAAGTTCCAAAAAGTTTATTTACTTTATTTCGAACATGTAAAAGTACATATAATAAAATAAAGATTTCAGTCAAAAATCTTGTCATATTATGCATCTGGTTTATTGCACTCATGCAGAAACACTACTACTAGTGAAACATATTTGTGTGATGAAATGATTTACTTGTCAGGGGTAGAAATACGACATTGCAGGTGCTTGAATATTTCTAAAAGGACCTCCCCAGTGTTCTAACTCATTGGAAGCTGAGCAAATTGGCTTGCTCTTTTTAAAAACATTCAAGGGAGGCAATGAGCAACTTGGTGAGACATTTTCCACGAATTGCAAGAAATTTGTACATTAAAAGTATTATTTTAAAAGGGTAGAGAAGAAAACTCTATTTATAATGATCATGATGACATAGATTATGTTATGTTACAGTAATTTACAATAATTATTGTAATTTCTGAAAGAACTATTTTCAGGTAATTTCCTAGCCTTTTCTTCCTTTTCTGCTGATTTTCTAAAAGCAGTGTTGTAACTCTTTCAAAACTGAGCTCACTGACTTGCTTGCTTTCAAAAAAAATGAGGAAGGCAATGAGCAAGTTAGTAAAATATTTTTGCAAATATTTAAAATAAATTAGAAATAAAAGTAGTAATTTTAAATTAACTGAAAATCAGCAAAAAAGAAAAAAGTAAAAAACAAATAAATACATAAAAAGGGAATTACCTGAAAATTTTTCTTTAAAAATAAGGATAAAAACCCAACCTTTTTTAAAAAAAAAATTAATTTACTAATTTACTAATTTCTTGCAATTTCTGGAACATTACTTATGAAGTTGCTCATTGCCTTTTTTTTCCAATCTTTTTTGAAGAAATTGAACCAATTTACTGCAGGTTAAGAGTTAAAATACATATGAAAGACATCTGAAAGCAGCACAAGAAAAGTGATGCTGATCCAGTTTTCAAAGGGTTAAATCTCTAACTGAAAACCCAGCAAAATGTAAAATTTATGATGCTCGTGGAATATGTAGAAAAACCGGTAGAACGTATAAAAATATGAACTTAAAATATATAAATACTTTAAATAAGTAAAAACACTGATAGTTCTAATGAAATACAACAAATTATAAAATTAATTAAATAAATAAAAATAATTAATTTAAAAAGTTGGATTCACATTTTCTACCTCTCCCACGGCTCCATGCAAATCCACAAGAGGAGTTCTGGAGGTCTTTTATCATGGCACCTTTTTGGCTGTCTTGCATGGCTGTCGGGCTGAGTGGGCTGGGCTTATGTAGGGGTGGAACCTGTGAGTGTGAAAGGGGAACAGAAGAGAGGATTCAGACCAGGTGTGGAGCTCCACTGAGGAGGAAATGTTTTCTGAGTGTTGTGAGGTGGACAGACAGTGCAGTTTCCTTCTCCCCCCATGATTTTTTTTTTCTTGATTCTTGATTCGTGTTTAAATCTCTGCAAAATAACTGTCAATGGAGTGTTGAAGCAAAGCAACTTTGGATCACAGAGAGTGAGCTGAAGATTCAAGGCCAGGACAGCGAGGCAACAGGTAGGCCCTCATCCCTCACCTTTAGCCTGCTGAACATTCACTCTGGTTATAAATGTACAGGCAGCCCTGACAAACCCTAGATGAGTGTGTATAGAGAGTAAAATGACCAGAGTTGTGTTTGTTGTGACACGATCTTCGGATATTTTAGGTCTACAATTCAAAAGTCAACACATTTGGGCAATAAAATGTGACTGACATTTTGGCAAGACTGTGTTTTTGTTTAATCTTTGAATTTCCAGCTCAGCTCCTACAAAAAGTCTAAAATACACTGTGCAAACTAAATTGTTACATTCAGACTGTTAAGTGCAAAAAAAGAGCCACTGAAACCCATTCAAACTGCAATCTTTGATCCCACAGCCATCAAAGCATAAAAACATGACTTGTATTATATCTGGTTGTTCTATATTTTCATCTAAAAACATTGTGGCACTATGAAAAAACATGGCAATTAGAGGTTTAACTGAAAATTAATGAATATTTGATATTCATGATTAGGGCTGATGATGATAAAAAAAAAAAAAAATTAATATATAATATTTTTGAAAAGTGTATCATGTGTGCAGAGTGGTAGAATTGTGAGATTTGACACTACAAAAATATATACATATATATATATAAATCAATACTGCTGCTAATAATTAATATATATCTTAGGTTTTTATGATCAAAAAATAAAAATCTACTTTGCATGTAATATATTGAAAATAATTATAATATAAATTTTCTTTTTTCATTTAAAAACACAGTGGCATCATTGCAGAAATCTGGCATTTAAAGGGTTAAAATTCTGGAAATTAAGGACAGGTGTTGGTGAAATAAATCAACCCAGTGAAAGTAGAAAATAATATTAGTGTATGATATTTTTTTAAAGAAAGGTGCATTTTGTTGGCAGCGCGATAAGAGTGTATGGTATTGGAGCAGGCCCTAAGGGGTAATAATAATCATGAGGGGGGCAACTGGCTCAACTTCCATCAGGCCTTTTGGCTCAGATTACCCCACCGCCACCACTTAAACCAAATTGTATCATCCAGCAGTTCAGAGCTAACATCAACAGAATAGCCTCAAATTGTTATTTCTTTAAAAAAAATTACACTGGTAAGATTTTTTTCAGATATGTCTGTAGTTGTTCAGACACAGAATCATGTCTCCATAAATGTAAATAAATCAGTCATTTTCCATAACCGCTTGTCCTCGTAAGGGTCGCGGGGGGGCTGGAGCCCATCCCAGCTGCCATCGGGCGGAAGGCGGGGTACACCCTGGACAGTTCGCCAGACTATCGCAGGGCCGACACACATAGACGAACAACCATACACACTCACAACCGCACCTAAGGGCAATTTAGAGTCATCAATTAACCTGAGCTGCATGTCTTTGGACTGTGGGAGGAAGCCGGAGACCCTGGAGAGAACCCACGTGGACACGGGGAGAACATGCAAACTCCACACAGAAGGGCCCCCGCCCGGAGCGAACCCCGTTCCAACTGGGATTCGAACCAGGGACCCTCTTGCTGTGAGGCAACAGTGCTAACCACAAAGCCACCGTGCCGCCCCGTAAATAAATCATTTTGAATTAAAAAAAAGATAAAAAGTCATCCCGCTCTATGGCGTTGCAGAGATGCAAAATCATTTTGGAAGCTTTAAAAAGACAGGCCTTAAAAAGAGTTTCAGACAGAGAATGAATACAGGTGTTTCATCATACACAGTCTGAAGAAAATAAAGTGTTTTTGACCATTTAAGCATGTAAACATGTTTTAGTGAATGGCTTTAAATAGAATGTATATAGTATGTAATAGTATTTAAAAAGTATGAACCTGAAAATAAGCATATCAGGTCCTCTTCTATGATTACATTATGACATCACAGGCAACATTAGTGCAAGGTGTAATCTATAGCAATATTTATACATTTAAATAATTAAAATATTTGAAATAATAAACACTAATCAGTGAAGTAGCTTAACCCTTACAAATCTGTGAAAATTGGCTTGATTAAAAAAAAGAAAATGAGGTGAAATTTAGAAAAAAAGAAAACATGTAACAGAAAAAAGGTTAAGAACAAGAAAACAACAACAAACAGCAACTAAATAAATATTAAATTATATAGATAAATAGTTAATATCAAAGTTAATCTGTCTCTTTCATTTAGATCTATATACCTTTATAGTCATGTTTTCAAAAGAAAACAAATCAGTTTGTTTGGGTTTCAAAGGTTTAAATGCATGTGAAGGTGTCTGAATACAGCACAAGAAAACTGATGTTCAAGGTTTTAAAGGGTTAACATACTGAAGCTATTTCACATAGAGAAAAAAACTTACATAACTTTTTGGTGTAATATATTACTTCAGGTGTGTCCTTTAGGACAGACTGTCTGCTGGAACTGCTGTCTGCTGCATACAATCAAGCCTCTCTTGACATTATTTGAAAAATATGTGCTACTGAAAGCTACAGAAAAATGTGGTTTAACTAATGTTACCCCCCAACTCTGGCTGTCAAATATATATCAGAACTTAAAATATAAATCCTCCCTGTAGGTTAATGTTTTTTTCTCAAAAGAGTGAAGGTGTACGTTACAGAGCAGATTTGCAGGCTGAAGCACTAAAATAAGACTTTAATTTCAGCTGCACTTTAAAATCTGAATCAGAATTGGGTTTTATTGCCAAATACATTTCCATATGCAAGGAATTCGACTTGGTGTTTTGATGCCAAACAATTTACTTAGAAAAAAAACAAAAGAGCTAAGATAAATATAAAAGCAATATAAGAATATCAGATGAAAAACAGAATATACAGAACACAAAGTGTACATACAATAGCTGTAATGGATCATCATTCATAAAAAACTGATTAAGCCTAACTAAAGAAAGCAGTAGCTCCAATACTTTGTTTACAATGCAAGCCTCAAAACCTGCACACTTTGAAAAATTTAAAAAATTATTGTTTGTTTTATTTCTGAGCTTGTCTGCTTTTTGTTAATCTCTTCTGCGCAGCAATGAATTTGTTAAGTTAAATCCACTTTGGAGCTAAATTTGATTTGACTGTGTGCAACACTGTCTTCAACTGTGTCCTCCTCACTTTCTCCCCCCTCCTTGTGCTAAACTCCGGCTGCCTCAATGTCACGGCAGCAAGGCAAAGACAATTAAGGTGTATAAATATGTAAATATGGTCACGGCAGCTCAGCGGGAGGAACGGCGTAATGACATTTTCTGCCCTCGTTTGGCTATTCCCCAAGACACCTCCAAATTAGAAACCTTAATGACAACCAATAACGCACAGATGGTCAAACTCTGGGGGCACGCCGGCCCTTCTGATGCTGCCCAGGCTCCTTGCGGCATTGCTCTTCATGCCAACTATATACACATACACACATATGCAAAGGGGACGCACAGATAAACACGTGCAAACAGGCGAGCCAGCAATAGCATGCAGGGAAGCAGGGACACAAGCATGCATGATGCAGAACACACATGGTGCACACACACACACGTGTACATCACCTAGCCAGATGCCACCCGTGCCCATGGGGGTGATCACGGTCGTAACTAGAAGGTCAGGTCTTGGCAGGCCGTTTAAGGCCAGGCAGGGCTTTGCTTCAGTGTGTTTTCTCCGTGTGTGTGTGTGTGTGTGTGTGTGTGTGTGTGTGTGTGCGCGCGCGTGTGTGTGTGTGTGTGTGTGTGTGTGTGTGTAGAGGTTATTGTTTGGTGTCTCAGGTAATATGTCCGGCGAGGCTTTGTGGCAGATGTCGCCCATCCGTCTTGCAAAGAGCTGACATATAGAAACACTCCCCGCGGTCACATCTCAGGAGAAAGAGAGAGAGGGAGAGTGAACACAAGGAAAGGAGTGTTTGCGTGTGTGGAGTTTTGTGTGTGTGCGTGCGTGACAAACACACACACACACACAGAGCAAGAGTTGAGACAGAGAGCGAGATGTTTTGGCTGGTTTCCTACAGTAATTAGTTCAACCTAGCTATTTGTTCTTCCTACCGCTATTAGATGGGAAAATGTTACTTCTGGGAGTAAGCAAGTTTGTACAGAGGGCAAAACAGTACAAAAGGAAGTAGAAAGATTTGTGGGAGTTGCCTCACTCAAAGAAGTTTAAAATAGGGATGCATAACAAGTCATGCTGCTCACAGATTATGTGTTAGGTTGCTTGAAATGTACATCGTGTTTTATGTTGCACCTGTCTGATACATGGATAATTGATTTCTTGCAAGTGAAGTTTCTTTTTCTACCAAAAACTGTTTCTTTTGAAAGTGACCCTTGGATAGAAGATGGATACAATACATCTATGATGACTGGAAATCAAAAGTCTCCATTTGATATTTACGCAACATATCGGACTGCATGGGCGTTAACTAAACAAACCTAAACAACGCTGTCTTCAGAAACAGAGAAATATTTATATAGATTTATTAATCAGAGTATTCTGTTCACCCAAAATCAGCAACATGAGATGTATGGAAACAGCTATTAGCATTTTGCAGCGCTTGATTTCTCTCGTAACTTATTTGTTTTGTACCTTCAACCAGGCTTCTACTATGGGGGAAATTAGGACTTTTTTTCTATTGTATTTAGAATCACTAAGAACAAGCAGGCTAAATGATATCTGTCTATCTGTACTTCCACCTTGTTTCAGTGCTACGGACAGTGCCACACCAACACTCACAGTAAGGCAATCATAATTGCTGACAGTAATCATGTGCCACAAATATGCAAGTAGCTTTTTTTTTTAAAGCATACTGCAAACTTGTTTGCAGGTCATTTGTGATTAGTGTGATAACAGATATTTTGTGCTTGTTCTTCCCTGGTTGTCTTATCTTTTGTTTTAAATCTGTTTAACATGTGTGTTAGCAGTTGGCCAGTGGACCTTGTTACTGTGTATATAGTTATATACACATAGTTATATATAGTTATATATAGTGTGTATATAGTTTGGCAGTTAGAATACCAGCAGACTGTCAACTGCAGCTGCAGGGGAAGCTAGAACTTGACACAGCTGGATCCAGATGTTTGAAAGCAAAGCTCTAAAGGATCTACCGTAACATCAGGTGAATTTGGAAGTACATCCAACCAGCCACACACAGGGTTAAAGCGGGTCCTTAAAAAGTTTTGAAAGGCATTGATATAATTAATCTAAAATTTAAGGGCTTAATTGGTATTAATACTGTATGTACAGAGCCCTGGAGAGGAATTACTAAATCACATGCGCGTCTTACTAAAATGTGCATGCGAATTACTAAAACAAATGTGTTACTAAAACACACATGTATTATTAAATTGTGCGTGTGTTTCATTAAATTGCAAGCGCAAATTACTTATACAACAGTACATCACATAAGTGCACTTTTTCAACATGCCAAAAAATGGAAAAATTGCAGCTCCTGTCTTATCACTGAAAGGCTGTTTCTGCCTCAGTATGACTTGATTTCTTTCTTAGTGATCATATTTGACTGATTATAGCCCACCCAGTCCCTTTTACCTGTTTTACCTTCATGGTGAAATTGAAAGAGAACTGATGCCAGCTCGTAAGAATTTGTATTCATAAAAATTTGTATTCTGTGTGGGCTTCTTACTTAAAAGCGTGCACATTTTTGTTACACATGCGGTTTAGTAATTTGTGCATGCATGTTTGAAGGACGCCTGTGTGATTAAGTAATTTGCGTGCACATTAAAAGAAAAAAAGAAAACACATCCATGTCACCTCCTGCGGTCCATAAAAATGATTTCAATTCATCTTTCAAAAGTCTTAAAAATGCTAAGACATGGGAAGTGGGATTTAATTCTTAATCTCTGACATTGCATTGTGGCTCAACTTCCAAAAACTGTCAAAATAATTAATAACAATAATTATTACCAATAATTCTTTTTTTTTTCTTAAACTTGTCATGGTGGGAATCAAGTATTTTCAAAAAGCACAAAATAGCCAAGAAATGCAAGATATTTCCCTTTTTTGGTTAGTAAACCTAAAAGATACGTCTATGATAATATAACATATTTATTGTGTTCCATGTTTTTCTTTGTATGTTTTAAAAGTTGAAAAAAAAAAAACATTTTTCAATCTTTTCACTGGACCAAAGACATTTCATGTTTTACGTCACACTAAACATTTGGGTAAAATAAAATTGTACTTCGGTTTTGGTTATTCGAAAATTTTAAAAACTCTTAAGAAGTCTTAAATCTAGCTTCCCTTAAGCTGCAGGAACCCTGCTCAAGACTTTAGACCACATTTTAACATGACAGCCCAGGAGGTAGAAGAATTTCTACACAAATTGTCAGAAAACGTCACATGGCCGATCATCTCTGTGGCCGGTCTCAGACCATATTGCAGGTGAAGAGGCTGGCTCACTAGACCGGTGGTACTGCCAAATTCTTAGAAATGACATTGGAGATGGCTTTTTGTAGTGAAATATACATTAATTTGACTGACAACAGCTGTGGTGGACAGTACTGCAGACAACATGCCAAAGGCAAAACTTGAAACATCTGTGGCATTGTGTTGTGTGATCAAACTGCACAATTTGGAGTCCCCTTTTATCAAAGGCAGCCAAAGGCACACCTGTGTAGTATTCATGCTGTTTAATCGGCATCTTGGTATGCCATATCTGTCAGGTGGATGGCTCATGGTTTATGTTGGCAAAGTGCTCACTAACACGGATTTTAACAACAGAACTTAGCCTTTTGTGTGCACAGAAAAAGTACATGTCTTACTGTATTTCAACTTGTGAAAGATGGAAGCAAAAACAAAAGTGTTGCACTTCATTTTTAAGTATAAAACATGTTTTAAAACAATATATGCTTTCGATATGATTACCTTGCATTACATTTGAAGTATAATAATTGGCACACCCCACTGTGGTGAAAAAAGGAAGTCTGTATTGGCTTTTGGCTAAAGTGTGGTTAATCTGGTGGATTTGTGAGCCAAATTCAGAAAATCTTTGAACATTATCTTGTTCCTGAGAATCAGGTTCATCGAGAGGCTAATTACCATCATGTTTTGCCAGAATTCACCATCACAGGAGGTAGAGTCTCCAGGTGCCTCATTTCTGTTCCGCTTCGTTTTGCTTTTTCAAAGTGTGGTACGCAAAATGGAGTACTTACTGGAGCTCAAGTGCATCTCACACCCCGTAGCATGTTTGCCAGTTGTTGAGTGAGAGCTACGGAGACTGTGCCTCAAGTACTAAATTACCCATCTACCCTCCCCCACAAACCATGGTAATATCATTATTCTGTGCCAGGAGGCCTCATTATGCATGTGGTGATAAATTATCAATGGACTTAAGTTATCCGGCTCTGGAATTTGCTTAACAACGTTTCAACCACCTTAGTCAAACTGTCATTGCTGCTAATTGCACTGCCTACCTTAGCAACAAAGCACAAGATGTGTTTGCAGTAAGAAGTTGCGAAGACATACTTGTTATGGTTGAACGACGCATAAGCTGCGCCCACTGTACCGGGCACTGTAAATATCTATAAAGAATAAAGAACATATTTAATTGCCCTGTCAGATCAAAGCTCTCTGACAAATACCACTTACAAGAAGCAGGATTACCAGCCGTATATTTGCACAACAGTCAGTGGTTTTAGGGTTGAAAATCAAATTAGCGCTATAGAGAGCCTGCTGTGAAAGTCCGACGAGCACTCCTTTTCATCTGTCTTTTTTTTTATTTATCCTGATGAAAGTCTTTCTCTTTTAATATCTAAATCCCCCTTTAATAAGTGGAACAGTGGGAGTCATACATTTTGTTTGGCAAATGAGAAAAAATTAAGCTTACAAAGCTAGGAGCCTTGTTGGTGTTGCAGTCGTAGAGTCATGCGAGGACTCAAGTAATTCAGCAAAAGGCAGCTGATGGCAAGAAATGTATTCATAAATGTGGGAGACAGCATGAACTGGCCATAGTTTAAGGCTTATACACATGCAATATTATCATAACTTTAGTCTACAGTGTGCAATATTTACAGTACGAAGAGGGTTTCTACAGTCTCAAGGAATCTGTCGTTAGCTCAACGTTTTTGAAAAAAGAAATCTTGTTATTGTTGGGTATATGGAGGTGGCAGGGTTTCTTGTTTCCACAGCAACAGCTGAGATATTCAAATCAAAGGTAATTCAAGTAAAACCAAAAACACACAAAAGGTCAAACAAGATGTCTAAAGAGAATATCACTCCATTAGGTCGACCCAAACTGGAGAGGAAGCACAGCTCAAGGATCCCAAACATCGATTTTCTCTTTTATAATTGAAGCAGAGGCTTGAGTCAGGAAACACTGTGTTCATTTAATACTCAAGACAGTGCTACAGCCAGACTTGACAAAGCCCACCAGTGATTTCAGCTTTAAACACCTTTATGTCTGTTTTTGCTGGTTCATCCTGTTCCAAGTCGTGGAACAAAATGAGCAAAATAGTCAGAATGTCTCGCTCCCAAAGCCACTTCCTCCAGCTCCCAGTAAGGTATCCAAAGGTGATTTCATGATCCCTCTGGTGTGTTCTAGCCCAACTCAGGGTTTTTCCCATTAGATGCATCCAGGATACCACCACAAAAAGACATGCGGTGGGATCCTTTAAGACACCCAAACCACCTCAGCTGGTTCTTTTCTTTTTTTTTTTTTTATTGACATTCTGCGTCAATTTTGACAGACATCCATTTCAGTTATTATTAACAGTATGTTAGCCTGAATGTCCTTTTTTCTAATAATGCTAATAAAACAAACAACCAAACAAACAAAAATAGAAAAAAGAAAAGAAAAAAAAACATAAACATGAACAAGTAGGGAGTGAGGTGCAGTTATTGCATTTGCTATACAAAATCTTCTATGCAAAATTAAGAGAATCAAAGTCCGGTCTGCATGGTATGATGTAGTCCATCCATTTCTTCCATTGCAAAACGAAGTCCTTCTTATAATTCACCTCTGCGGTTAGTTTCTCCATCCTATATATGTCCATTATAATGTCCATCCACATGTTCAGCGTTGGGCTTTCTGATGAAAGCCATTTTCTTGTGAGGGCTTTTTTGGCCGCTACTGACAGAATGTTAAATAAATATTTGTCTCTCTTCGGCCATCTTTCCAGAATGAGTCCAAAAAAAAAAGTTTTACATTCCAGACACAGGTGACTCCCAAAAATTTCTTGTGTTGCCAAAGAAAGCCACCTGATACATCACCTTGTGTCGGCTAGTCTTGGCTCATCTCGGTCAACAAGTTGCACATGAACACACTTCAATGACTACAACCAACAGCCAACAAACACATATGTTCTGCGCCTGCAGGAAAGGCAATACCCCTCCAAACCGGCAGATGACATTATGATATGTTCCAGTTACATCAGAAGTCGGAGGTTGGAAGTGGGAGTGACGTCACACCCAAGTTGACCGTGTGAAGTGTGAATGCCTTGTACATTCGCATTGAAATTACCACGGGTTTGCCATTGTTAGTAAACAATCAGCCATTGTTAGCAATTCCGTTAAAATAACAACGCTGTGTTGTACTCGTACATACCAATATCGTAACAACACGTCTAACCATAGAATATGAGCAATACCATGCATACAACTGATTTAATGTGATACAAATAATATAGGAGTGCTAAAAAAATGTTGTATTATCAGAGTGTTTACTGTTCACAAGCTGAGCAGCCATGTTTAATGTTGATCTTGGGGTTGGAGAGGTTTCTCCGAGTTTCCAATTGGGAAGTCATGCAACATCAGTCTGTAATCGTCATTCAAAAAGGAAAACTGGGAGATAGTCTTGATGCCAGTTAGCACATTAGCAACACAAGCTGATGGTGACAGACCAAAGCATATTTACTGTGAGTCAGTGAACAACTACACAAACCATCAAGAAGCTTAATGGTCAAAAAAAAGGATCACAACTTGTATCGCAAGTTTGTTTTGACCTCACTCCCTCTTGACTTTAACTCTTTGTTTGCTTTCCTCACTTCCGTTTTTTCCTCTTGTGCCCTTAGTTGAACCGCTGATCGTTGGCGTGCCATTGTTGCAAATGTTACAATTGTTGCAATCTTTGGCTTTTGACACATTGCTTCTCAAACATTTATTGTAACTACTTCAGATAAAAGCACATCCACAGGTCATGGTGTTTAATATCTTAACGTAATAGTTGATAGCCAGTGGTGCTCCCAGACATTTTTTCTTCAGGGTGGCCAGATATGAACACTGAAATTCATGCGGGGGCAATCCAAAACCAAAGGCCATAACTGAATATCAGGAATTTTATTATGCTGCTGTTGTTGAGAGGCTGGTTGAAAACCATGTCAGTATGAGAGTTAAGGACACACAAACTGATATACTTTGCTTTCTTATTTTCCAGTTATGTAACACATTTAACTCCAAATGTATACAGGTATTAGCCTGTACACAGCAGATAAGTGGTAGGCCTTGCATGTTCTGGATAGACATAGGGGCGTCCAATTTTTTTGTGATTTTTTTTTTTTTTTTTTTGGAAGAGTGAAGGTAGTGGGCGGGGCAGCAATTGTGTTAAGGTGGTGGTGGCGCCACTGGGAGCTACAGGAAAACATGCAAGGCTGTGCAGCCTTTCTTGACCATGTTTCATTTCCTTACCTTAAATTCCCCATGCCTCCACCAAAGTAGCCCATGGTATTGTTCAGATGCAGCGCTGTTTTTTCGTCCGAACAGCAAGAGCCCAGTCACTCTAGGAATGAAAGTAATTTGGTTGCTTGTACCCACAATCACATTCTTTCTGTCACTTCCCAAAGCTGTGGCCTATGGGTGAGGACTGGAATGTATATCTTTGAGTACCAATAGCTCAGCTCTTACACATTGCTCCCTCTTCACACAACAGTCTGATAAAAGGCCCGGCCAAACCAGCATTGCGAACACCAACAAATCACAGAAGAGAATTAATAGAAAATAAAGAGTTCAGCTTTGGTGATTGATTGAGTTACAGCAAGCCTTCTTGACGGTGCTGACCTTTGACAGACCAGAGAGTCCAAATGGCTTCTGTAGCTTATTAGCTGTGTTGCACCATCAACTCTTATTCGACCTCCTCTGTCGGCATGTAAATCTCTCTGTGAAAGAGAAATTAGCTGGCAGACAGTTATGAGACCACAGTCGATGATAGACATCTTTTGGATAAACTGTCTGACCATTATTGTTCTGTTAGCTAATGAGACCCCTTAGTTACCGAACCCATCATTCTCAATAATACTTTATTGAATTAATGATGTAGTCCTGATAACAAAATGCCAGGGTGAGTAAACAGCAAAGTAAAGGGAGACTGGTAAGATGCTAAAGAGTGATGAAGTAGAAGAGGGGAAAGCTGAAAGAAAAAAGTACACTTTTTGAGAAAGAAAGATGGAAAAAATACCGAATGAGAGATTGCAGTGAGTTACATAAACAAGTAGAGCAAAGGCTAGACAGGAAGTAAGGCCATGACTTTGGCTCTGTGTTGTGACTGACACCTGCTAGCCATGGATGTATTAAAGAAAGTCTGGATACAATCATAGAGGAGGGGCCTTGTTCATTCCTTTGAGAGCTGCTCAATTGCACACGAAGCAAAAAAAGCTTTTTTTTTTTCAGGTTTAAAATACCTGCATCTACATGCCCATATAGCATGCACACTAAAGATTTACAGCAGCTTAAGGCAGCCAAGTAATGCTCAAGTGGGTAAACTCCACCGGTAGAGCAACTGACTTCCGGTTTAGCACTTCGCTAGCTTGAATAGCAGTCTAAAAAATTTTATCATGCAGCTCTTTTAGACTTTCCAAATGTTATCAAACTGGATGGCTTGAATCTACATAGTGAAATAAGTAGTCTCCTTGGGGTTTTGACGCTCACAAAAATTTTTTTTTTACTGATTACCGTCTTCCTGGGTCAGTGTGCAACACAGGAAGACGGTGTCATTCCATTTTTGGCCACTATGTAAAAGTTGTATCGGAGCCTGCCTAGCATGCAAACTGTTGGCTAACTGGCTGAAGTAGTGTTCCCACCTTTCCTGTGATTAGTCACTTTGTTACTGCTAGAACCAAATTCACAGGAAGGGCATCGGAATTGTGAGCAACTTTTACATAGTGGCCAAGAGTGGAATTACACCGTCTGGATCTGTCACATGATGCATCGATTTATACTGGGAAAGAAACATCTATAAATCAGTAGATACATTTTGTGTGCTCATCAAAGTCTACGGTGTGAGCAACATATAGGACTGAATGGATGCAAGCTGTTATAACTAAACAAACCTAAACAACGTTATCTTCACAAACAGAGCAATACTTATATAGATTTATCAATCAGAGTATTGTGTTCAGTCAAAGCCAGCAGGATAAGACACACAGACACAGCTGTTAACAGTTTGCAGTGCTTGCTTTCTGTCTCTCTCTTTCTCATAATTTCTTTGCCTTGTCCCTGCAGCCAGGTTTCCACAATGGGGAGAAATTAGGGCCAAATTTTCTCTTGACAACCACAAAGAACAAGCAGGCTAAATGATGTCTGTCTATCACTGTCCTGTTTCAGCACTACGAGCAGCGTCACACCAACACTCCACCTTCAATGTAAACCATCAAAAATATTGTGAAAACATAGTTTAAACTGTTCAATCAAGCTGGTCAACCAGCTAAAACATCTCAAGCTGGTCAAGCTGGTTTTTCAGTGGGGTGTTTTTTTGGCAATCGTGTTAGTTAGCAAATGTTAGTTAACTTTCATGAACTGAAAACACACCAAAATAGCAACTGCTATTGTTACACCTATATATGTTAGTGTGATGGTAATCCTTTTTTTTGTATCAAGCTGTAAACATTTTTATTCTGCTGTAACATTGGACATTTTTATGTTGGGGACTTGTCTGAAACAAGCCTCAAGCCACTTCTACACTGTTGTTTTTTGGGGTTTTTTTGGTGAGCCCCTGACACTGGGGTAACTTTGGGTGTCCTGTGTCACTGCAACATGTCTAAAACCTCCCTGTGAGTGCAGAGGGAAATGAACAAAGAAAATTGAAACCTCAATTGAAATTCATGGATATTTAATATTCTCTGAATAAAGTGAAGGACATCAGATGTCCAGATGAGCTAACCCACTAGTCCAAACTGGTCGGTCACTATTCGATGATAAGGTAATAATAGGGTGGTCTTATCTTAATTTTGTACTAACCTGTGCCCCTAATGTTGTCCTAAACAACATTTTATCAGTAGCTCTCTGCATACTTTTTCTCCCATGAGGAAGGGAAGGGTGTTGCCTTTTGTCCCCCCTGGTGTGATTGTGTTTTTGAATGAAGAATACATTTGGATACATTGAAATACTATTTCTGATATTCATTTGACTTTGTCAGTTGTTATTTTTGATCATCAAATGACATTCTAGGAAGGTATTAGTGTCTGTGCCTCCAATAAAGACAGAAGTTTTATTTTATCTCTGCAAGGTAGAGAAACTGTTCAAAAATAAAATCGACCCTGCTCAGGTCTTCATCAAAGTCTGGTTCCGCAGGGATGAACACCAGTGCAGGAGCTGGAAGCGTCACTGCTGCTGCCCCCAGCATGGATGCATAAGTTAGGGGTGACGGGGGGAGCATCCCTGGAGGTGATCCACGTTGCTTGACAGAGGAGGGCTAATTTTAGCTATGCGAGGGAACCTGGATCTGGCAGTCGTCTTTAAATGCTTTGTAGCCTTGTTGTTTCTCTGCTTCTGGATCCTGAAAGTTTGGTCAGAGCATGAAAGTACTTCTTTGTTTTGTGCTGTATTAAGAAGCCTCTGACACACTCCTCTCTCGTCTCTGTATCCACTGTGCTGTGGGTCTTTTTTCCATTTGCGCTCATGTCATCTTCCTTAATCTTTTGAACAGCTTTGTTTGCCATCCTTAAGGCATCTCTTGCAGTTTTGTCTTCCTAATGACAAAAGCTTTGCACGTAAGACATCCTCCTTTCAAGTATGGAATTAACTTTTTCCAAGTGACCTTTTCTTGTCCCAGCCAGATGTTTTTTGCAAAGAGCAAATGGCATTTTCTGGTGCCAAAGCTCTGGTGGATACATTTGTCTTGTTCTTTTGTGGTGTAAGTCAGATCACTATCAGTCATGCTGGGCCACGGTGCATCTTGTCATGCTTTCATCTGGTAGCCTAACTGATATCATTCCAGTGGCGCAATACATGGTGGCCTTTGTGTACAAAATGAAGACTAGTGCTTTAGTGGAGGAGTCAGCACAAGTGGCCAATAAAATCGACACACAGAAAAAATCCCATTAATTAAACCATCAAAACATTGTTTAACCGTGAAAAAAATATTAGCATAAAAAAAAACAAAAAAAACTGACAGTTGTGTAAGCACTTAAAATGACAAGATCTAGTGAAACCAGCATAAGAATGCAGTGACTCTGGAGCACTTTATGTCCTTAAAAGGTTCTGGATGTGATATTCAGGGCATTAATATCACAGAATACCACTATTTGCATAAGTATAGTGTATAGAGTAGTATAGAGTAATAGCATCAGGGGTCAGAGAATTAAGTGTCCCTCTGTGTGTGCTGTAAAAAAAAAAGTCCCTAAATTTCATGGAATCATGAAATTGTACATAGAAAAACAATGAAGTAGTGTGCAAATTATGGTGATATTTTGTGAAGCTCTGAATCAAACAAAATTGTCAATTTTAAATAACTATATTTTGAAATGATGATATTTCTTTGTAGAATTTACAAATTACTGTGGGATAAACACAAGAAAACTGTAATACAAAAAAGTACATTTGGTAAAGTTACAACATGACATTTTGTTTTAAGTAGGTCAGGTAGCCATTTTTTTTACAGAAAGGTATCACATTTTACAAACTGATATGTTATGATTTTAATCATTTTTTATGTGTAGCCTACAAATGGATTTTAAATGGATTTCTTTTTCCCATTTCAGTGTCATGTTCCTTAAAACCTGAACATTACTATTGAAAAAAAAAATTATTGGCATAAATATTCAGACACTGACAATTACCTGTCCATAACAGCTGTTTGAAAATGAGCAAAAAAAAAAAAAAGATTTCAAGAGTAAAAACAAAGAATAAACTTCACAAATCCCAGATAAAAGTTCATGAAATTTTCTTTTAATACAGCTTAGGTTAATTATAAAAATCCCAAAAGTAAGTTAATAATGCTCCCCCAACGTGTTTTAGGTATTTTCTACAGTTAAACTCAGTGATCCACCTTAAATCCAACTAGATTTTACCTCTAAATTAAATATTCATTTGCTTACTTACGTAGAGACACTCTTAATGAGTATTTGATGTGGCTGTGCTGTGTTCCAGCTCCAACTGCTACCATGAAGTGTGCCAGTGTTAACCAGACGCATGACTGGAGTGACTCTTTTCTCGGCTTTACCAGTTGTGTTTTTGCCAGACCAGCTTGCATCTCTGAGAAGTATAAATTACCCTTCTTTCTTTCTTTCTTTCTTTCTTTCTTTTTTCCTACAATTTTGGAGAATTGATTAGTACATTGGGAGGAAGTTGAAGGTACATAGCAACAGTTGCCTGTTGGCATCAAACTCGAGATGTTCCTAACACACTATATCGAGATCCAGATAACCTTTTTTGTCCCCTAAGGGAAATTTGTCTTGGGTCTGCAGTGCAATACAATACAATAAACTGAGACATACAGGAAATCAAAACGACAAACACGGTCTGCACTGATTACCCATATCAACCCTTTGAAACCTGGAGTGACATTGTTTTTCTTGTCCTGCTTTCCAATGCCTTTCACAAGTATTTTCACCTTTGAAAGCAATTTCTTAAAAGAAAAAAAAAAACAATGAGCAACTAAGTAAAACTGTCCACAAATTGCAAGTGATTGGTAGATTTAGAAAAAAAAATGTTTTAAAAAGGTATGGAAAAATGTCTAAGGGAAACGCCACAGGATTCAGCACCATGGACAGCGACACATGGCCTATATGCCAGGTATCAGACGATAACACTGATCAACAGTTACAGTGGATTAAACACAAATGTAGGTTATCAATTCGGTATTCCTTATTAAAACAAGGCACGCTAAAAACAATTTAAAACCTGCACAGGCAACTGGAAAGCAATCAATAGAGCATTGTTTTACCTTTTTAGAAGTGCTTTCGTCTGGTCTTTGTAAAAAAAAATAAAAAAAACCTTGATTATGTCCTTAAAATCCAATTCAGGATGAATGCCAAACTGTGAGATTCTCTAGAGAATGATTTAAAGGGTAGCATCAATGTCTCTCAGTTAAAAATATGTATAAAATAATAATTAGACAATATGAAGTTCCAGAGTAATGTTTCATTTTTTTCTTGGCTGAGCTGCTGTGTATGGCTTGTGATTATTTTTTTCTCTCTCTCTAATTGTTTTCTATACGTATTGACTTCTAAGTAACTGGAGCATGGACCATCTGCTATTATTTGTTGATTTATTTTTTGAAAAAGGGGCTAGTAAAATAAGATTTTCTTCTTCATTCCCCTTTTCGATCATGGAATAGAATGTACCAAAAAACTTGTGGTTTGATTTTAATTGTCTGTTTCCATGAGCAGAATAAAGTGGGGGAAAAAAAGTCATGCTTAGTGGACATCAGTGTGAAGCTACCAAGTCAGTCTTGCACCATGCTTGATTGTAGTCCATTAGAAGGAACACTCTCCACTTGCATTGGTCGCTGGTGCAGTTAGGAATAGCCATAGAGCTGTACCTGTGTTGGGAAACACTGTATGGAGTTTTCCTCCCTTTAATAGTGTCAGTAACTCCACTGCCGACGTGCTGCTCTCCTTCTTATACTGTACAAACACCCTGAGCTGTACTGCTTCCTCTGTGTTTGGTATTTCTCCTGCAGGCTCAATGCTGCAGAGTGGAGGTCTTAAGGGGGAATTGTGTGGAATGTCTTTAAAAAACCTTAAGTTTTTTTTTACAAATATCTCACCTGTCTGTTGATTCTCTCTGCCATTTTCTAGGCCTAATAGACTCCAAGGCGTGGGGGGATGGTGCCATTATCGCCATTATTGCCGGCACCGCCGCTTTTTTTCACTCCGCTTCTGGGTGACTCTCCTTCCTTCTTATTTGGTTTAAATAATCCCGTTAGCTACGGAATCTTTTTTAACAATTCCTTTTCATTAGGATCTTTCTCTCTCAACAGTTTTCTCTTATGTGCACCACTCTCAAACGTCTTCAACATTTTGACCTAACTAGCCATCAGGCTTCATCATACCTTTCATACAGAGCAGTGAGGCGGCTTAACTCTGTGAAATTCCCACACTGAAGAGGCAGTGTAAAAGGGGCTACAAAAACATCTGCTAATATCAACTTCAGCAGTATAGTAAAAGCAGCTGCTTTTTAGGAGTAATTCCTTCTATCCATTCATCATACCATTCCTGTTATTTCTTTGAAAACAGTGACTATTGTTATCTTATCTAGCACATCTATTATCTATTGCCTCTATAAATATTCAGTGGAGGGGGAGAGCAGATGACTCAAAACATATTCAATAATTTTATGGGGAAAAAATGGCTGCAATAGATGTAACAGACATGCATTGTTTCACACTATACAAATCCACCTCAGACATTCAGATGTGTGAAATATAAGCATGAAACCACAAACCAAACAGAACAAGTTTGCTCATCTTTATGTAAATGGTGCATGACAAAATTTTTCATCCTGATTTATAGAAAGTCAGATTTAATTATGAACATATGTACATACAATAACATAATGTGGCTTTCATGCATTGACCTTTTTGCAGTGCACATGCAGCCACAGATCCAGCAAGTCAGACAGCAAGCAGTTTACTATAATCACTTTGTTTAATCCTGTAATACGTATTATAGGATTGGACAATAATCCGGGGCCTGGCATGACTAACCAAAATGTACCTCTGAGTTATAAAGCATCTCCTGCCAGGTACTAGTGGCTCACCTTCCAAGTTCACTTTCAGTCCAGACTCATTCAGTGGAAAGTGATGCTGTTATAAAGAAGGAATCATGATGGAAGAAGCTTCAGGATGACTCTGTAACAGGATCGGCGGCAGCAGTGATGCTGAGGCTGCAAGTGCTTTTCTGCATGAATACTTCAAGTGTCTCATTGTGAAGAAAAGCTCTCCAAATATTTCCCTAGCCAGGGGTTTACACAGTATCTGTTTCTTATGGTAATTTCTCTAGTCAACCAGCCTCCTGTTACCATGGCAATCGCTCACTCTTCAGGCAGTGGTTGGTCAGAAGTTGAGTGAACAGTAACCGGTTGAAACTTTAAACTGTATGTATACAAAAATAGCTAAATGATGTTAATGTGCTCTACAGATAGCACAGGAAAAGGTGGACTTTTTTTTGTTTTTTATAGTCAACAACTATCATCATTAGGTTAATGCGAATGGTGTCTTTCATAGAAATGACACGATGCGTGCCTGTCCTTGTTAGGGCTGATGATCAGAGATGTCCATTTAGTCAAAGTCAAACAGCGTCAGTGTTTAGCAGACCCAGGGCCTGTGTCTCATGTAAAACCAGCTCCACTGATTCAGTGCTTTTACAAAACTGCAGAGCGCAGCAATAACGTACTCATCTTGCAGTGTCACATTCAAACCTAATTTTGAAAGATCTGCTGACTAAAGGCTAATTCCAACATCACAAAGCTCTGCTTCACTGTGTAGGGGGAAAAAAGCTGGCAGTTTTATTTTTGGTCTTATTTTCTGGATGTACATGCTTCTTTTCAGCCCGCTCTCAGAAATATGTGAAATGGCCACAAACTCATAGCAAGGCATTATGCGGTGGTGAGCACAAGAAAATTACACATCTGCAATGTGAGAAAAATGTCAATGCGGAGTAGAAGATAGAAGGTAGATTTAAATTACATTTGTTCTTGATCTTGCTACATCTTTGGAGTTGAATGATGAGTTGAATGATGAGTTGAAGGATGAGTTGAATGATGAGTTGAATGATGAGTTGAATGATGAGTTGAAGGATGAGTTGAAGGATGAGTTGAAGGATAAGCTGAAGGATGAGTTGATTAAAATCAGCAGCTACTATGAAGATTCCATCCGGTTCCTTGGTGATGTTACTGCTGATGGCATCATTCAGTTTTGCAGTGCATTTTTTTGAATTTGCATGAAAGTCTTGTGTCCTTATGGCTCCCAACAAGGTCCACCCACCCAGTGCAACAGCTTGATCCAGGATGTTAGGTTAACCATATCTCTGTGAAGATTTGTGCAGAGCAGTCCCCAATCTCCCATTGCTAAGTGAGCCACTATCAAATCTCATCCACTTTATACCCTTGTGACTAGACATTAATGAGAGGAAGGCTTGGTAGAGGAACATCTCTCAGTCCAAGTTGGGTCAGCCCGCCCTGATGCTGGCTCTCCTCCCTCTCTTCATCTGGCGCTTTCGTTTTCATTTCTCCCCTCTGGTCTGAGCGGCCGCTCGGCTTATGCCATTTGTGGGGATCCTCTCACAGTCTGCTATATTCAGTCCAAACTCCACACAACTTTTCCTGATTTTGATAAGTGTCTCTCTGTCGTAGAAAAGTTATGCCTCAGCAGAAAGGGCCATGGTGTGGGAAAAAAAAAGAAAAATAGGGCAAAATAGCAAGGATTTCAGGGGCCACAGGCTGCCGTCATCATAGCATGTTAATAGTAAATGTCATGGTGGACACATGAATTAACCTTAAAGAGCAAGCAAGTCCATGTAGGTTAGGCAGTAATGGTGGTGGTGGTGGATGGGTCAAACAAATGCAGACTTTTAACCGTGAGCCTGCTGTTCATGTCCCATGTAAAACCATAAGTCATAGTCAGGTGACTTTATCAACTTTATGTAACTACACAAGTTATTCTACAAAGATATTTTACATCTAAGTACTTTACGTAGGTACTTTCTATAATTATGCAGCTTACATAAGTCTATGTCACTTAAATCGTAGTTATGCCGTTTTTTATTGGTTTTTTTTAACCAAAACCATAATCTTTCCAAACTTTCCCTAAATTTCCTAAACTCCTAAAACTTTTTTTCAGGTTCTCTAAACCTGATCATACATCTTTCTTTCCTTTATCCCAGGGGTGTCCAAACATTTGTTGAATGGGGGCCAGATTAAATACCTGGCGGTAACTTCTCGCATCATACAGGTTATTAAAAATCAATCACATACAAATGACAAGTGACACCATGCAGTTGTTCATCTTAAAGTGAAAACTTTCTCTTGATCATCAATTCTTTGCTGTGGCTAAGTCTACAACCTAGCAAGAAATTTCTGATGTTGAGTAATTGTTTGTATGCTTGTTTAGCTTCTGTTTATCAAAACAAATGCACTGTGTTATAATACGCTGCCGGATGGCACTGGCAGTGGCAGCATGATACTCAGACGGACAATGTCAAATGAGAACGCAGCTGAGGGGGGACATGTTGTGATTATATGATACGATGCTGTATGGCGTCATGTTGCAAAACTGCTAGTAACAATGTAATATAGGAAGTATGAAGGTCTATATAGTAAGGACGGGAGGGGCAGCGCTTGGACAAACCCCAGACTATCATGCAGGAGTCGGGTGTTTGAATGTGATGTTTTTTTCTACACTTACCCATCTGTTTCTTTGTTGGCTAATCCTAAGCATGTGCTTTAGTTGACATCCGGGCGTCTGTAGCACCATCCCAGAACATCACCAGCAAATGCAGAATTATATCTAGAGTGTGATAAGTAGACTCTGAGGTCCACTGACAAAGATGACTTAGGATCTGATTGTGTTGGTCAAACAGACAAGCCCACATTACCAACCAGAGCGTTTATTGGTCTGGTGTAGCGCAGTGCATCTTGCTAATTGTAGGTTTTCTACCTCTTGAGCAAAAATGCCACAGTCCTTTTACTCCTTTCTATACAGTAGTTTATGCAGCACTGATTTCAGAGGTAATTGCATCTTTCTACTGCAGAGACGGCCCAGTTTTCTTCGAAGACCATCTTTCCCGAAGTGAAATACTTCTTTAAGTTTGCCGTTTAATCTTGACCCAGTTTCCTGAGGATTTAATAGGTGCACTGTTATCCAGACATGATCAAATAAATTCAAACCACAAAGGAAAGAAAATTCAGGGTGTTTTTTTTTCATTCAGAAGATTACAGATTGCAGCTTATCTTAGTGACAGTTGAACAATTTGCAACAGCCAACTTTTCTAATAACTGTTTTTATGATAAAGACAACACAGATACATTGCTTTTGATTACAGTGAAGTACAGTATAAACACAGATTACTGCATTGTGGAGAAAGGGGAGTAATCTTGAACTGTACATGCTTTTAAATCCATAGGTAAGCTTTGGATTTAGCTCTCTGGGACGGAAATGTGTTTTATTATTATTATTTACACATCACTTGATGCAGATGGAGGAGCCCTTTGCTTTCATCCAATCCATGCACCCTCTACCCTTTGAGCTGCCAACACACACAAACGTGGGCAAACACATGCACAGGATCATGTAAGCAACAATTTCAGTGCATCACAGTCCTCCAGCGGTGGGTTAAAAGGCTCTGTATAATCTTGCCCTGTTTGTCTGAAGTGGCACGTTTATATCGAGCGCCTGAGCTTTTTTTCAAGAGGCTGCAACAGTAACCGCCGCAGGATGATTTGAACCAGTTATTGGAGCTTCAAGAGCGTGATGACAAAGGCCTTTTCTAGGATGTAATCAACTTTGCAGCCCACGCAGAGGCTGAGGGGCGAGCGAGCTGAAAAGATGAATCTGTTTGCTCCTGATCACAGAACAAGCCACGCAGCGGGCCAAAGCCGTGCTAGTTTGGCAACGGGAAGTGTCTCGAGATTAAACAGTGAGATCTTTCTCTTGATCAGGGCCCCTCGGTCTGCCCTCCCTGCCATCGCTGCACCTGCTAGTCACAGCCCCTGATGTATGTGCGCTCTTCTTCCCCTCCCTCTCTCTCTCTCAACTTTCACTGACTGTCTTTCTTCCCCCCACCTCCCCCCAATCCACCCTCTTTCACAGCTTTTGATTATCGGCAGCGACCCAGAACTCATGCGAGCGAATCTGTCGGAATTTCATCTCTGCCTCGCTTGCAATCACTTTTTTCGCATATGCGCACTGTCTCACAATCTCGCATACATTCGCTCTCCAGTCCCTCCGCACACACACAATCGCAGAAACCTATTTTGTCATTCTCTCTTCAAGTCTCTCCCTCTTCCCTTTAATCATAAACACTGGAACTCTGCATAATCCAGACTAGAGCCAAGCTGCTCGCTCATTTTCTGTTTATCGCTGTATAATGCACTGAGGAGACACTTTTCCAATTCTGCAGCAAGAGTTGACGTTACAGTCGTTCTCACTGAATTAAGGACGTTTCAGGTGAGCTGCTGAACACAGTCTAAAGACTAATTTAGAGCTAAATACCCGTGAAGTAATTGGAGAAGGGGAATAAGATATTTTAAGGGAGCCCTGTGGGGAGATTCGCTGCAGCTCATACTGACAGGGAGATCAGAGGTCCCTGTGAGGTGCAGAACAGCCAGGTGAAGATTCAAGGACACTGCGGAGGGGCGGGTGCTTGGCGACACCGGGGCTTTAACCTGAGCCCTATGGTTGAAGGACAGCTAGGCCAAAAAGCAAAGCCACTTCAGTGCCTGTTATAAATAAATAAATGAAAGGGGTAAGGCTGGCATTATTCTGTATTTTTCTGACTGTCAACAAATCCCATGGAAAAACCAAAACCAACAATGCGTTTCCCCCTTTCTCAGCGCTTCCTGACTTTCCAACCCATTATGTGACACTCAGTTTCAACATAGACAGATTACCGGGTGGGCACAGTAGTCATGTGCTCAGAGCCATAGAGCCAACAGGGTCCTTTGGCCTCAACATTTATTATCTTTTTTATTATCTTTAAGTGTAAAGAATTTTGTTTTTTAAATATTACATTAAATCTGATTTTGAAAACATAGTATCATTTAAAAATTGTTTGAATAAAGTCAAATGTCAGCTGACCCTTTGCAAAGCCTGCAGTGTGTCCAGACCTCTGCTGGAGGACGGATGGTGAACTCCAGGGAAAGTCAAACACACTGTGATGACACACAGCTGGTTGAATAGCCAACATGTTCTCAACTCATCCTATGTTGATGCACAGTCAATGACCTTCCACGTAAATTCCTGACATTTTAGGTAGCCATGCCACGTCAAGCTATGCCGTGCTGGGATGCCGGTACGCTTATGTCAATAAATGCATGCGGTGGGATGACATCATGGTAGGATGACGCAGCCCGTTACCATGGTGTCAACAAATGCACATGTGGTGGGATGAGGGTGTAGAACACACACACACACACACACACACACACAGGGGACATGAACTCAAGACTGCATGGAAGTCGGTTGTCTGTGTGACCCATCCAGCACCCCACCTACCTGCCCTATAAGTGCGCTTCGCTCCTGACATTACATGCTTACCCAACCTGTTATCACTCCAAACTCGGAGTGTCAATGCTTGACATGGCAAGGATACCTAAAACGCCATAGGTTGATGTGGAAAGTGACCGCCCGGCCGTCATCATGTGACGACTTCGGAGTGAGACTGGGTTAGAATATCAGCAAAGTGTTCCTGTTTCCTACCGCTGTTTCTGTAAAGTAGGGTAGGTCTTTATTGATTATTATTATTACAATAGCAATGTGTATACACAAGTCAGCCAAAAAATTAAAAATACCAACAGATGAAGTAAATAACGTTGATCAACTTGTTGCAATGCAATGTTCTGCTGGGAAACCCTGGCTCATAGTATTCATGTAGATGCAACTTGACACGCTTCACCTGCCCATACTTTGTCCGCACAGTTGCAGATGAAGTATGTCCCATTGTGGCAATGGCACTGCCCAATGGTAGTGGCCTCCCCAGCTCAACAATGCATCATGCCAGATCATATAATCTATTTAGGAATAGCCACAGGTACAGGACAAAGTGCCCAAGGCATCAACCTGACCTCCAAATTCCCAGATCCCAAACTGATCGAGCCTCCATGGGACATGCTGGTACTCCAACTCACAATCCACAGGACTGCCACCATGGTGCCAGACACCACTGAACACCCCTCAGAGGTCCTGTGTCTAAAGCCTCAACAAGTCAGAGCCAAGTGCAATCCAAGGAGGCCCCAGTGTCGATTGAAGTTATCCCTGGGGTACTGCCAGATCCCACATACTGTATGCTTGATGAGGTTGGGATCTGGGGAATCTGGAGGGTAGGGCGTTGTCTTTTAGTTTTTTGTCACATTTCTCAGGCCATTCTTGAGCAGTTTTTTTTTAATATATATATATAGCGTGGTGTAATGTTCGGCTGGGGAGGCCACTGCTAACAGGGAGTGCCATTGCCATGGGGGGGATTGGCCTGGAACGGCGTTTGTGCAGGTGAAGCATGTTGGACCCAAAGTTTCCAGAAAAAACATTGCAGTGTCACAAAATGATCAGTGGTTTTTAATGTTTTGGTATACATTCAGTAGTCTGTACATACTCTGCTCACTTTTAAGTATTTGATATGGGTTTTGGAATGCAAAAAATTCCCCATGATGACATTTTACTCAAAATCCACAAAACCAGCCTGAAAATGAAGAAAATTTGAAAAGATTACTTGAGAGTCTATGGGCCATAGCTGTGTAGTTGTAGCACTAATGTTGGAGTTGGCTGATGTCACACTATGATTGGCCAGTCTGTTTGAGAGGCGGGACTGAGCAAAGGGTCAGTTGCGCTGTCAATATAGAGAAATGGGTGCCTAATTAATCAGTAAGTGTGTCAAAAAATTGACAATACTGCATTGCAACAACAATGTCCTACATCATCCTTCACCATGTTTCACAAAAAAACAAAAAACAATTGGCATTGGTGTTGCTGTACGAAACAGTGTCAGTGCTACAGCGCTGCCTGAGGATAACCTCTCTGCCAGTGTCTGCATGACTAATGTTAGCTCAAGTTCACAGGAAGACGACTCTCCTACTTATGCCCCAGTGGATAATATTTGCACTATCAAGCGTATTTGTTCTTACCTAGGACAGTAAAAAGTGTGGCCCAGACAGATTTACTCCTCCTTGATTACAAACAGCCCTACATCCAGACCAGAATGTTGATTCTTGTCTGTTTTTATATTTTGCAAAACCTCCCATTATGTTTAATGAGATTTTCAACATCTAGCAGCAAGGTCTTTTTAAAATTCTCTCTTTCTATAATTCGTGCATAGTGCAATTACAGTGTGCTCAATGCCAGAGAAAGATCATGGTGATGGTTAATAAACGAGGAAATGTTAACAGCACGTCTGTGAGGAAGCAAGGACATAAACTCAGTGGTAGTGAGTTGTACCAAGCTCTGCCACATGAGAGAGAATTACATATTGGTAAGAGTTATAGGAACTGCAAATTGAGAGGACAACACACTTGCAGATTTTATACGTATCATTTCAAAGTTTATAAAGGCATGTAATATATAAGCCAACTGACATGAGGAGGTGGCGGGAAGGGGATGGCTGTAGACCACTGTTCAAAACTTAAAACCACTTAATAATTGTTATTTGGGGGGATCTTTTGAGGCGTCTCCACTGATGTTTGTGACACCGACTCTGGGTGTGTTATTGGCACTGAAACTGAGTGTTTTTTCCATCACATTGTGGTGTTTTTCCAAGTTTACTGAGCCTGGGTGATTTTCATCAACACATCGCAATATTTCCCGATGGCTTTTGAGCCACCAAACCTGGTTGTTTTTCACTGACCTGCTAATTCAGCAGTTTTTGTGCCACTAGACAAAGATGTCTTAAGCTAAAATATGATATTTTACTGACCACAACCTGTGGTTTCTGTGCATAACCCCTTTAATCCTGGGCATATTTTCTTATTTTGTAAAAAAAAAAAAAAAAAAAAAAAAGAGCAATAAAATAAGAAATTTCCCCCCAAAATTGCAAGAATTTGGTAAAAAGAAAAAAAAAAAGTACAAGAAAATAATGGGAAAATTAGCACTCAAAAAAAAAAGCAAAAAAACTTTTTTTAAAAAAGGAGATTTCTAATGAAAAACAGTTTCAAAAGATTAGAATTCTGTAAAGTTATTTTATATTATCATTTTAGTTCTCTGCACTTTTCCCCTAGCTTTTTAAAAATAGTTTTCTAAATCTACTAATTTCTTGGAATTTGCAGTCTGACATTTTTTGCCAAGTTGCTCAATGCCTCCTTTCTCAGTTTTCAAAGGGTTAAACAAACCATGTCCCCACTAGAGCACTGTTAAGAAACAAAAGGTTTCAAAGGCTCCACCACCAAAAATGTACAAATGTAACATATCAGTGGTTTGCAGAAATGTGCAATGTAAACATTTATGTCTGGTGACTGGGTTGACACTCTACACTCTGACATGATCATTGCAGTTCTCTGCCTTTGGGCAATCATCATTCTTGTGGGCAAAGTAAATGAGGGCAATATAATGCAAAGATGGAAAACAGATTTAAAATACATTTTCATTTTAAAAGTGCCTCAAAATTCAAAATGACTAAAACAGCCAGGCACTGAACTTTAGAGCAAATGTTCCTCAGCCAGGTGTAAGTGTTGCATTTAGTGGGGCTGATATTTAGTTGTTGATTGTTTCTGGTGAGCAGCAGGAGAGTGCACACGGGATTGATTCAGCATTAACCACACTGGTCAGTGTCATAAAGAAACATGTCACATGGTGCAACAGCTCAATGTGTTTTGAAGAGACGTTGGATAATGGAGCTCTATTGTATTGAGTAAGATATATCAGATTTTGAGTATAGGGGCCATACTTGCGGATGGATCAAATCACTATTAGTTTTGGACTTTTCATTGGATTTTTTGATGAGAAAAAAAAAACACAGAATACCACCAGTTTTATCCTCTTAACTGTACAGAAAAGTATCATTTGTCAGTAGATGCTGACATAGCATGTGAAAATCTTCCAAATGATCATTTAAAAAGTTTCTTGGGGGCCTTAAGGCAGTGTACCAGAAAAGTTTCACTCTGTCCTTATCTTTCTGTCACTTATTTCTTCTGGACTGTCCAACAGCAGAGAAGCATTAAGTACAAAAGGGCAAACACATCCAGAAGCAAAAACTTTATAAGTACATTTGATCTTATTTGAATACTGATGAATTTCCCTTCACCAGTGTCTTTAGGAACCACCAGTCCGCCATCAATAATGAATGTGTGATAGTCTGGGCACTGTTTGCTCCACTTATCCTCTTCAATCACTGCTAACTTTTTAATATTTCGCTGCGGGTGACCAGTCCACTTCCCTACTACTTGCTCCTTTTTTTAGCATTGATCTCAAACATCGCCCTATTTTAGACTTTAAAACCGTTTCTGATGAGGACAGAAAGACAGAGAAATGGGCATTAATAGGAGACCACAGAGCTGCTTAAATATTAAATGGAGGGACAGTGGTGACACAGAAAACACAATCTTCTTTTCCTACAGCTTTGCATCCAAATCCAAATGGCAATTGTCTGCTCAACACAACAGTCAAGGGATTTAGAGTCTGAAAGCTCTCTGCAAATTTTAGTCCCAGTGCAATTTCAACAGAGTTCTGCTCTATTTGTTTGTCTGTTTTTCAGTTGAAGTCCGAAAAAAGAAAAAGAAATGCACTGTAGAATTTTTTTTTTAATTAAATTAAATTAAATTAAATTAAATTAAATGATTTTTAGCTGGCTGGAAAATACAGGTTGACTTAACTTCTTAAAGCTGCACAGATCAATATTATTTTCTTAACAATGGATCTAATGTGTAAGTGTAATGGGAAGAAGGTTCCCTTCTCTACATGGTATATAGAATAGTAGTTACCTTTACCTAGTTACCTTTCAGTGATGTTTAAAAAATACTTAAATCATATAATAGTTTAAAAAAAACTCAGAGAAGTGACCAGAAGCTCATCTATTCTTGGTAAAGGTGGCAAATGGCTCTAGGAATGACAGTGTCAGTTGGTTGGCAGTGGTAGTGCTTGCCATAGGTGACATAGGGGCAGCCACTTAGGACACCATACTGATGAGGGTGCCAAAATTGGGCCCAGAAAAAGAGTTCAAATGAGTCATCACAGTCTGAAAAATGCACGATGTGCGAGTCAAATGACATCAGACGACCTTTTTTACACAAAGTCATTAGCCAAAAAGCCATTTGAATACATATAAAAGAGTATATTTACTTCCTCCTCTGTAGCCTACCCTTCTATTTAGTGGTAGGCTCATCTCATCAACTTGCCTACCACCACAGTGACAGGACTGCTTGATTTTGTAGACTAAATTACAGAACTTTTTTAGATATCTTTAAAAAAATATACATGACCATAGAGTCCATATCTGGAAGCTATTGGAGACCATTTTGCTATTGGTGACCAAACGTTGAAGAAGTGGGCATAAAGCACAACTCCAAGGTCATGATCCGCATTTACAATTTTAAAGATGACTGGAATGGTAGATTAGAATTGTGAAGATGACACCCTCCCGTATGTGACATCAAATGAACATTGTGTAATTTCAGCTGTGGGTGTTACCGCTGAGCATTTAAATGCTCAAACCAATCAGAGCATGAGTCATAAAAGGGAAGCAGGGAGCCGCTGGGCTGAGCAGTAAACAATGTTCCAGCGGTCCACTTTAGATCTAGCAATATCAAGTGTGCGACTTAGCTTCACCCGCAGCAATCTAATTGAGCTCTTTTTTAATACAGTCTAGATGATTGCATGTTCCATTCAGCCACAATCAATCCTGACTACAAATGCATCTGACAGTGTCGATGCATGACACCTTAATTTAATTATTTCTAATATCAGTGTAACTAATGGAGAGAAAACACTGCATACTGGATCCCTCCACAATGTAGTGTATTTTGTGTCTCTGGTCATTGACATAATTTATTTCTGAAAATAAGATAATATTGTATCACCAAAGTCAGTCTTGGCATATCTTGTTCAAATTCAGCTGTTGGACCAGCTGCCTCAACTGTTTTATCGTGCACCATCTTCTATCCTGGAGAAGAGCCAGATGTTTCTCTGATGTCAAAAGGCTTGTCTGGGGTGCACAGCGAAGGCGGAATCTGTAACAAAATTTTCAAGTTTTCAAGTGAGTCCAAATCACAGAATGAACTTCTTAATTCTTTCTGTATTTTAAATTGACCTTTATTAAAGCAAAGCTGTCTTATTTTATTTCAAGCAAAGTGGCAACACAATTATGTTCCAAGAACTAAGACCAAGAGGAGAGTGAGGAAAGTTAGAAAAACTCAAAATGATTTAACAACATTTCAGACTAAAAGTAATTTAAAACTTTTTACATTTTCATGAGAAGTAAAGCTCAAAAAGTTGATCTAAACATCTCCTTGTCCACCTGTTAGCTTTGTTTGTGTACTTGGCCTGTAGCTGATTGATCAGAATCACAATCAGCCACAGGCCAAGCACACAAAGTACATATACAAGGAAATGTACTCTGTTTTTTGTTTGTTTGTTTGTTCTTTTGATTATGTACAGAGAATGCGCATGTAGGCTATTCATTTCTATATACTGTACAGGAATTATTTGGATATGTACATGTTAAAAAAAACAGTGCATTCATAAATATATCGTTAAAAACATATTAGGAGCAAGTGGATGTTAGGTGTGACAAGGGTAATGACGGTGGAGTCATTATTACTTATGCACAGAGTAAGGTGACCCCATGAAATAAGCATAGTTCCACTCTCCCTAAAACCTGAGCAGAACTCAGGTTAGCAATAACAGAAAATATCTTTATTGTGTTTATGTTTTCGTACTTGCTACAAGTTGGAGCAGGGTCTTTACAACTATTTAAGTTTATCATCATTAGAACACGATTTTTTTTCCCCACACACAAATAAGCAGTGCCTCAGGGTGAGTCCTAAAACCTTGAAATAAGTTAGCATTTTAGCACACCAGTCCCCTTGTCTCAAAGTCAATGGGTGTTTTGAATGTGTTTTTGGATAGATGCGTGAAAAAAGTTCTACGGTTAACACAAGCTGAAGAGATGTTCATGTTTTGTTCTATGACATAAAATACATTAGTAAATACCCCACTCATAAAATCTGAAGCCTTTGCATTTCTAATATACAAGGTTGCTAAATATTTCAATGAGATTATCGGATGTCATCATGCTTAATATGACTTTACAACCTCATTGTGGTGAAATTATTGAAGTCATGTGACTCTAGGGTATTTTTTTTCTTTTTTGGTAAAGCCTTGCCTCTGGAGACAGTTTGTTTACTCTTCAGAAATCATAAAGAAATTATGTTAATTTGTAAAGATTATTTTGCTGAACAAAACATGCAAATATCATCAGCTTTTGTTTGCTGCAGAGCTTCAATTTTGCTTTTTTGTTTTTTTTTTTTTGACAAGGGAATCATTATTCTCATAAACTGTTTGCATGTTTTCTTATTAAAGATAATGCACCCAAAGTCGTTATCGCATGTGATCAGGAGCCAGTAATTTGTGCACAAAAACTTTACTTTAAGGGCATAATGTCATTCAAGGGGTGCTAATTTGTACAATGCCATACAAAACTGTTGTGTTTGCTTTTATTTTTGTTTTTTTAGCAAAAATACACCGAAAAGTCGGGCTAGTTGACTTTTGAAAATCTAGGAAATGGATTGCCTTAACAATGTAGGTAAATATAACTATTAGTCTTAACTTATATATCTAATTGTTAAGTTTACTGAAAACGTAGCAATATTAACTTGGTGAATTTGTTGCAACTTAAATATGACTAGTTTAATTAAATCAATCTTCCCAAGTTTTAGCAAATTCACTAAACCAAGTTTACTGTCCTATATATCTGCATTCTGCTGGCTGCAAACTAGTCAGTCATATGTATATTTCCTAACTTCATTACTGTCACGATCAAGTTAAGTCAGACTAACTTGGTTTACAGAAGTTGCTAAGATTTAGAAAGAACAAGGTAATTTCAATGGTCATTTTTAAGCAGCAACAACTTCACAAAATTAAGTAAACGCAGCTAAATATATATAAGATAAACATAAATTCAGATTAATAGTTATATATACTTTTCAATGCAATTGCTTTCCAAGATTATTTTAAGTAATCTCAATTTTTCAGATTTTACAACAGTTTTATGATGATACATTGCAGGCCTGTAACTTTTCGTTAATTATGTAACTTTATGCTAAGGAGTAACATCACTCGTGGGGTGCCAATTTGTAGGATATCATACAAATCACTGTGTGTGCATTATTGTACGATATCGTAAGAAACATTCTATGTGGATATGTTGTGCATTCAGGCACAATGAAAGTATGAGGAAAATGTATTACAATTTACTTTATAAAGTGTTTTTGAACAATAATCCATATATACATGTTCCATTAGATTAGAAACCTAAAATAGAAGTATGAATCTCAAAATGATCGTAATATGGGACTTTTAAAAGCAAACTCCATCTTTCTTTGCATGGACTCAGTTCTCTTTACAACATTTCTTTCCAGGTTTTCCAGTGCCAATAAAAAATCACCTGCCCTATACATCTGCAGGGACGGCACTACACACTGTGAGTTTTTAAATTCAGCTTGTACATCTACACCATCAATTAGGAAATTATGCATGCACCCAGTGGAGTGTCCACGCAATCACAGAGGTCAGACAAACTACTAAAGATACTTGTACATGATATGCAAATGTATATGAGGGGGCACATGTACAATTAAATTAGAAATTGTGACGCTTTCACAGATGGGACCCCAAGCGCATGCTGGGTGCATGTCCTGTTGGCAAGCCATTACACAGCCATTTGGACACTTTGTCGATCAATTACAGTAAAGGGGTCAAAAGCATTAAAACGCATGACAACCACACAGTCAATGTGTACAAAAGCATGTGATTGATCAAATGTAAGCAACAAGGAGGGTTTGTTTCCAACACAGGGAGAGCCCGCCGCTGCATCACACCCCCCCTCACTCACTCCGCTGCTCTCTCTCATCCGCCGGGCTGAGACACCGGAGCAGCCAGCGAGAGAAACAGCGAGGAGGGGAAGAGGAAACGGAGCGACGGAGATGGCGAGCATCAACATGGGGCCGAGACCGCTGCTGCTGCTACTGCCGGGGCTCGCGTGGCTCTTTCTGGCCGTCCTCGCGCCTATTGTCCGCGGTCTAAACGGCGACGAGGACCAGAGCCAGGACACCGAGTGCAAGATGAAGAGCGTCACCGTGTCGGCGCTGCCTTTTTTGAGGGAAAACGACCTGAGCATCATGCATAGTCCGTCGGCCTCCGAGCCCAAGCTGCTGTTCTCCGTTAGGAACGATTTTCCCGGAGACGTCGTGGTGGTGGACGACCTGGAAAACACCGAGCTCCCTTTCTTCGTCTTAGGTGAGTGTTTTTTACACAATACGCGCTCTGCGGTTCATTAGCAGCTAATTGAGCGGATTAATACCACCTCAATGTTTATCATTACACCGGAGCATCTGTCTATTAGCTTAGGCCTGGCTCCAAACCCTGTTTTCACTGCTTTGAAAAACACTGTTGGCTTTAAAAACAAACAGAATAAAAAGCTAACGCATTTAGCTGCATTTATTTGTCATTACAAGTCAGTCAATTGCTGATAATTGCTGTGGCTTTTCTTATTGAGCACACCTGGGGGCTAAATCAACACTTAGCACTTCTTGTTGCAATAACAGGCCGCATAGCATCCTTATGCTATCAAAATTGTAGTTTTTACCCATTTGTTTGTATCCAGAAATATTACATCTGGAAGACAAGCGCCCCTTTTGTGTATTATCCCTAACGCTAGCTTACACACGTGGCTCAGTTAGCTGCATGCGTAGGGAACTACTTGCTAGCCGCCAAACTCCTCTCACTTTAGTGCAACTTTTACGCTCATCTCTTTCTGCTGATGTGGGGTCACTTTTGTGGTGTCAGTGTCGTTTATGTTTTGTATTTGAATCAAATCTGCCATTTAACGCTTTGTTATTAGTTTTCATGCCTCAGAAAGCCAACTTTGTCCAAATTTAGACCAAAGCAAGCCCACATTAAGTGGACGTTGAATCATGCGTGAACTACATTGAGTTTGGCAGAGAGCAGCAAAAGTTTGCATTGTGGAAGTTAGCTGGCCGCTGTCCATGGTGCTGATCTGCTGCTGCCACCGTCAGAATGTCCCTCTGCTGCTGAGAGCTCTGAGGCACACTGACTGTGGTTTGCAGTTTTGTCAACTTTGTGTTTTGGATGTCTGAGTGAGGGTTTGGTGTTGTTGCTTGTGACCCTGGGCCTGATTGTACAGTTTAATGTTCTCCTGGCCAAGTCAGCAATATACAGGAAAGAGTTAAAAAGCATGGCAGGTATGTGTGTGTTTTCGTTGTTTGATCTTCTGAGCTGTTTCATCTGCCCATGTCTCTTTGTTGTCACTTTTGAAAGTAGTTGCTGTTTGATTTGCCTTTTCATACATGTATTTTACATGTTTTTTGTAATTTTCTGGCTTGCTCTGTAGTGCCTTTAATTTGTGTCAGATGTCACCTATATCTGTGTTTTTCACCATGTGTAAAATATTGTTTGTCACTTACATTAACCATACATATGGGCTTTGGATAAATATATCACTAATCACTTACTGGTAGTTATCAGTATCATTATGTGATAGACTTCTTCTTCTAAACAGTGGCATGGATAGCAGAGATGCTGTGCAAACTTTCTGATAAATAAACGAGGGAGATGGCCTGAAAATAAGCTCTCGGACCGGTTTTGAGCTGATCACATGTCCAGCATCTTAATCCCCTTGACCAATGTGACAAAACATGGACATTTGACTTTTCAGCAGGTATAAATTATTAGGAATTTAATGCTTAAGTTTCTACAGTATTAAGAATTCATAAGTTAATAAAATCACCCACATTTAGGGTTTTACCCAACATTACTACGACCACCACCACCAACAACAAAACATGTAATGATGCAAACTGTGGCTTGTACTTAGCAAGGGGAATTGATTATGGGTTGTTAGAGCAGCTAGTTTTCTTACTTTGTTTGCCAGTAAACTGATTATGTTATTACTGACAAAACAAGTTTTTTGAGGACACCATTTTTGGCTTTGGGAAACACTGATTTCTGATTCTGATCTTTCACATTTTTCTGACATTTTACACCGCAAACATATAAATCGATGATAATAATAGTCGCTCGTTGTAGCCTTAGGTGTACGTATTGTGTACATTAAATCTAAAATTTTCATATAGCATCACCTACCCTTGCAAGACACAAATGAAATTGGGTTTGTAAGTTTTTCACTATCTAATATACCTAAGTTTGTACAAATATCTTGGCAAATTATTCAATACCTTAGTTTTTTGGGCGGAATATAACCATTTTTTCTTATAGCAAAGAATGCTAATTGCTCAACACATGGACATACAAGAACATGCAAGTGTCATTTTGGCCTGTTATTAAGTTGCTTGGTGAATGAATATCAGTAAACAGCAGCTGATATGAGTTGCTGCTAGCAACTTTAATTGCTTTATCCGCTAAATGTGATTGTGACTGTTCTGTTGGTCCAAGCTCAATAATTGAACTCACTGGTATGCCTCAAATCTTTCACTCTTATTTTCATTCTGATATGCAGTGAAATGTTCACACTGCAAAACAAAGAAGACCTGCTTGTTGGAGAGCAGGCTGAGGACAGTTGTTGTTTTTGGAGGGGTTGAACAAACATTTTATCATAATTCATACTTGAAGCATTATGTTATTATAGAGGAAGTATGTGTAAAAAGTCTCTCTTATAAAATAAATAAAATACAGATGAGTTGATTCTTTGTAAGCAAATATACATGGAATGAGTTCCATCAATTAGATGAAAGGATCACATTTCTTTTGAGCTAATACTGATATTAATTATGACATTAAAAGATGCCTGGATTGTCCTAATACTGATCCATAGGCTTTGCTAGGGACATCTTAAATTATTACATTATTTTCATTTTCAGTTAACCTGCAAATTTTTCTTTTTGATTAATCTATTAATTGATTTAAGCAACCAAAATCTCTAAAGACAAGTCCAAAAACTAAAAAGTTTTGCAATTGCTAATGACTCAAAACATAGAAAACCAGCAAATTTCACATTTTCACATTTTAGATGCTGTAACTAGTAGAGTGTTGGCTTCTTTGTTTGACAAATGACTTATCTGACGCTTTTTGATACTTGATATACAGACAGATTTAGTGTGGTAATCCAAAACTACAGTTTTCTTACCCAGCCCTAGTCGGGAGAAGCTGTCTCACTTAAAAGCAAAAGAGGAGAAAGTCCTGACAGAATTTGTCATCTGTGTTTTTTTTTTCTTTTTATCCATTTCTTTTTATTTTTGTGGGAAGATCCAGAACTAGACACTAAAGAATATAACTTATTACATGTCTCCAAACATGAATTACTCTTTTCCCACTATCACTACAGATATTTTCAATGGCATTTGTTTGTGTTTCAGAATGCACTGCAGTTTATATAAAATCATTTCTCTACCTGTTTTAATTAACAGACGTATGGATTTTGGGAATAGTCCTCTGAAGGTCCCTAATAACGTTTGCAGTATTGTCGAGTGTTTACACCATAGCGCTGCAGTGACTCTTTGAATAGTTTGAATAGTTTATTTAAAGGCCTAATTTAGACAACAGTTAATTCATTATGGGGTGAAGGGAAATAAGGGAAGGCAAATGCACAGCACAACAGTTCTCTCAGCACAGCTGTTGCATATTAATGAGCCTGAATTTGTATCATTTGACATTTCCTTACGTAGCAGTCTACTCCAGGACGGAAAACTTTTAATGAAATTTCACACTGGGGAGCCCAACACAATTCGGCATTCGGAGTGTGCACATAGCATCGCTGCTACCCGAGTACAAGTATAAATGCCGGAGCAGCTGCAGACTTTTCCTTCTTTGTTTATTTTTCTTTGTTTGTTGCTTGATTTCCTTTGCTGTCGAACAAAACCTCTTTTGTGAAATAAGGGGTGCCAGCTTGGAATTACAAACCCGAACTTTCACTTGTTGTATAAACCGTATGTCTTCTCAGGAAATCAATTGACGTTAACATTGTGTGGCTGTATTGATAACAAGCCGTAATTACATTTAAACCAGTGTTCCAGCAGCACTGTGATAAGAGGCCTGCTCAGTGCTGTTTGTGTAAGCACTAAACTCTTCCTCGCTGGTGTTAAGGATCCAGTTGTCATCGTCTCAAACTGGTCCTCTCCATGGCTGTTTGAGTCTGCCATAGCCTCGTTGTGATTAATGTTGCACATTGTTCCTCTCAGCATATTTCTATGTCTCTTCACCAGTGTAAATGCTTTTTGGGACATCATGCCAGGTGAATCTGTGTGTCTGAGTGTAAACACATGGTGGAGGCCAACTCTGCAGCAATTGTGACTGAATATAACAGCAGCACAGCTTTCTTTCAGATGATCTGATTGGGTTTTGGAGAACTTTACTGTATCTGATTGCAGTTCTATGAGGTAAACTGGCAAAACATTTGTTAGGTTTAAAGGAGTACTTTGCCCATTTTCAATCAGCTTTGTGTCAAAACAATGTCCCTAGTATATGCAGATGAACTAGGGTAAACTTCCCTCCATCTAACCAGTAGGGATGGGTATCATTAGGATTTTGTCAATGCAGATACTGATACAGACACAGGTAGTGGTACTGCTTACCAGTATTGATACTTCTCAATACCCTTATTGATACTACTCTCTATAATTTTGTGCAGAAAATAAAGACATGAAATGTAAAACTTAAAACCTTAAGACCTAAAAAAAAAGTCTCATAGTTCTTAAAAAGCCATTTTGAGAGACTTTTTTTTAGCTTCCATGATTGACGTAACTATATTGTGATTGGTCAAACACATTAGCCAATGCAGCACAGGCAGCTGTCATTTTCGAAAGCCCATTCCACATGTAAAGAACAGACAACACAAAACCCAAAACACAGCTTGTTTCGACAAAAATGGAGGAAAGGCGGACAAATGGGCCATCAGTGAAATAAATGATTTACTGATAACATATGCAACAGGGGAAAATGGAGCATCATTTTGACTTGTCAAAGCCAAAGTGATACTGCTGTACTAACCCCTGGCCGGCTTACACTATGTCACTTCAGCATTCCTACTGGCAGTGCAGCTTTAAACAGGAAAGAGCCCTTGAGGGTGTGTAGTTCTCTGGGCAGCTCCCCAGTTTGCAGTTCCTCTCAGGGAGACCACATACTAGCTGGTTTTTACATGTAAGGCTGTGAAAGTCTCTCCAAAAAAAATTTATGCAAGAGCTTGTTCCACTCAAGTAAAAGGAATGTAGTGCAATCTATGTTTGGCAATCCAACAGCAAAATAAATAAAACAATGTACAATTCAAGTCACTTTTAGGAGGAGTAACAAATCAGTTACTCTTTGTTACAGTTACAAACCTCAAATCTAGCAGTCCAACAAAACATCTTACAGAAAAATTAGTGCAATTTGAATAACACTATAACTTTTCTCTAACAGAAATAATTATAACTAGTACATTCTTTCTGCATCAAAATAGTCCAGCCTTAACTGGGCCTTGAGGCATACTGCTGCCTGCTGATATGAGTGCTGTATTTTCATATTTATAAGCACATATTCCACTCATTTATGAAGTTACACAAGCTCCTGCACAGCTGACAACCCCATCCTGTAAATGTTTCAAAATAAAATGTATTGTATCAGCAACTGATGGCATTCTGTCCACAGAGACACAGTCAGATAGCTTTTCTTTTGAAAGGGAAGCAAGGAAGTTGAGATAAAACAAACATCTTAGTATTTTCTCATCTCTGTGACGGAGAGAGACTTTAAACTGCAGTATAAAGGGGTATAGAGTCAACAAACGCGAGCGTCACATGTAAAAAAAAAAAAGGCGAACCACCGATTCTCTAGATGTGCTGCAGCTGACACGCAGCTCAGACGCGCCTGACAAGCGCTGCTCAGCGCTGCGCATTGTGCACACTCTAACTTGATAACATGAGCGCCGAAAACAAAAAACAACATGCTCGGTGCTGCTCATTCTCTCACGATGGGCGCTGTGTGAAACAGTGCGATGCATAGACGCACGTTATGAATTGACGTATTCACATAATCATTTTGGCCGATTTTGTCGATTTCATCGATTGCGGTGACGCGTCGTCCCAGCCATAGTGTTTTTTGAGAGGTTGTTGCAAAAAGCAGGGTTCCCAAGGTCATACGAAACTTGAAAAAGTCATCGAATTTCACAGTCACATTTTCCAGGCCTGGAAATGTCATGTAAAAAGCGTCATTATGAATTGTAATGTGGCAAAAGGTATGAAATCATTATAAAAAGTTCTGAAAACACAGCTGTTTAATATGCTTGATTATCCAACCAAATGCTTACTGTACATTTGCCTCTACATTGACATATTTTTACCTATGTTTTACATTATCTACATTTACATTTTACTGATTAAATGGAGTGTAATTGTCACATTTTTGGAACAAATATCACTGTTTGGAATATCTAGTATGGACAGGAAATTGAGTAGATAATGGAGTGGCTTCAGATATTTCTGTGGGTGTTTTGAGATATTGACAAAAGTTAAGCTTATCTTCAACTCTGCAGTGTCTGTCAATGAAAACGACTAGGGTTGCAAATTGTAAGCACTATTGTTGAAATTAATGATCAATTAATCATTATTTTTTAAAAAAGATAAAACTTTGCTTATTTCAAACAATCACAATGTGTTTTTTCCCTAACCAAAGCTTAAAGTAAGATATTACAAAGACTTTGACTGCACCGCACAGCCCATTAATTAATCAGTTTAAATTTCACTTATTTGACAAAGCCAACAGAAGCCAAAAGATTAAATTTCATTAAATTCCTAACAGCCAATTAATTGATCATCGATTAATTATCAGCCCTAAAAATCACTGATCATTACTTGACTGCTTTAATAAGTTTGATATACAGTACTGTGCTCTCTTATTGCACAGTGCACTTGATACCAGCAGCAGTGAGTCTCCCATCTCTGTCCATGCTGCACCAGGGCACCTCATCCTCAGCTAACCCCCTGTAATTATTTGAGTGTTTGAAGACCTCAGAAAGACAGAGATCAGAACTTTTAAAGGGATGGTCTCAATGTTCTAGTTAAAGGCCAAACTGTAAAGCTGTATGCCTCATTTTGGGAAAAAAGAAAAAAGGAATGTTGTTTTGAGGCATGCTGTGATTCTTTCATTTTCTTCAACCCATCAGCTTCTTTAGAGTAACATCATTTAAAAACTGTATCTGGTTTTACATGCCCTTGTGTGTGTGTGTGGCGGGTCGGGTGCAATTTAAACTCCACAATTTTTTTTCCTACCATTTACAGTGGCTCACATTTTTCTCGCCAAATTGCTTCTCTGTGAAGCATCTAAGAAGCAATTTGAAAAGGGGAGATTCCGTGACTGACAGTAAATTTTAGCTGCAGGACTGCAGCCACTCGTTAGTGTCAGAGGAGCCCGGCTACGTTATTAGAAATTTACCCTTTTGGCGTTGTGCCATAAATTGTGCGGGAGGTGAGGTAATAAAGTCGCCCTCTGGGAGAGACTCAAGCTGTATTTGCTCTGGCAGTGATTTGCACATCTGGGCTGGAGGCTTGGAGGGTAGTCAGTTCTTAACTGCCTCCCATTCAAATCAGCTTTCTGGAACAATAATTTGGCTGGTACAGTTCAGATCCATTCCATAGAAAGTTTTACATTGTTGCCTGTGGAAATGGCATTAAACTCCACTGATACTCACACCTTACATGTCACATTGAGTGCAGTGTGGACTTCTTAAAACGATTTTTTTTTTTTTTTTTTTAAAATAAAAAGAGCAGCAAAGCTGAAAGTAGCATCAGTTTTTGTTTCATCTTGTTATTGTCCGTAGTCAGTGAAAATGTCATCACCATTCTGTAGTGTGAATATTACTCAAATGATAAAATTGAACAGTGTTGATGTTGTCAGCTGGACAGATACAACCTGACAAACCAGAATATAGCAGTCAGTTCAGTTTATAAAATGGAGTAAATGGAGCTGGGGTAGGCAGAAATCTGGAAAGGGCAAAAAGCCCCCCCCACCAAAAAATAGCATAATTTGAAAAAATAAAACAAAATCAACCCTCCTTCTGTAGCTCTCTCCTCACTGTTCAAAGCCCTTGCCACCAGATTGCCCGCAGCATATTCACATTTAGCCCCTCCATGCCCCGCTCTTTCTCCCTGTTTATCAGATCACAAATGAGATAAGAATAAGCTAGTGGCCATTCCACCAAGGCTGCCCCTTAAAGGTTGGAGATTTGAATCATCAGCCGGAGACCCCTTAGTTGACTGAGACTGTTTCCAGTCAAGCAGTCGTTTTTTTAATGCTTTTTTTTGCTAGTCAGTGTGCTGTGTAGTGTACCTCTGGAATCATTTTACTAGTCATCGTCCCCAGATTTTTCTGCAGAGTGAATGCTCACACTACTCTACACTACTCTTTGGTACAGAGAGCTGCGTACATGCTTCTGTCTTTACAAAATCATTTTCGGCCCGACGTAAACTGTCAAAACTGAGACTAAAAGTTGTGTGGTTGTTTTGAAGGGTCTTCTACAAGATTTAGCCCAATGTGTTATCTTCAAAATGCTTGTTTTTCTGATGAGCAATCCAGAGATATCATTTGACTGTTATAAAAATGATGAAAAAGATTCACACATTTGTGTAGCTAACATTTCTTTCTTGACATTGAAGTCATTTATCAATCAACTTATCATGCCTGCACAAACATGAATGTAAATTACTAATAGTAAACTATGGACAGAAACAGTAGATGTTTCACTTCACACATCATACAGATGGCTGTGGAATACGAAAATTAATTAAAAATCATTATGGGTTACAGGTTAAATGAAGGTGTGTTCCCATGGCGTCATCATGTTAACATGCAGGTAGTGAAATCATAGTGTGAACAACTCTTCCTGTGAGGCCTTTCGGTTGAGAAATATAATATAGAATAAATACTGATCGCTCTCTGGCAAAGGTGAATACCTGATAAAAAAAATGCTGCATTGAAAATATGACTTTCTTCCACAACTCAAATAGTCGCACTTACTTCTTATAAGAAGAAAGTTCAGCATGGGGTTAGACAATGGGCTGGAGCTGCATTCCCCTGAGCAATTAAACTGCCGTCATGTACTCCACTCATAATGAATATGTTACTGAGGAATCTAATAACTGTGTGTAGGGTGTCGGAGACACTTTGCAGAGCTTAGTGAGCACACAACTAATTTATTAATCGAATTTTTGCACTGACCGAAATGCTTTCTCTCAGCATAGGTGAGTTACATAATCTTGCCAATTTATGAACAGCTATGACCAGGACTGGTCAAAGTTCTGGGATGTACAACCAGGGCATTAATTTGGGTTATGAGTCCTCTTGGTTGGTTCCCTGTTGTGATCTAGGGAGCCAGCAGCATTGCTAAAAAGTCAAAAAGTCTGTGACCATGGGTGATGAGATGCTTAGAGAGGTTGTGAAAAGACAGCACAGACAGCATGTTATCATAACTAGTAATAGGTGGTACAAAAATAAGAAGCAGGCTGTGAAAAATAAGTTTGTTAATCTTCAGAACACTGGGATGAAAATAAGTTGTTACTCACTTAGTTGACAGAAAATTGATTGTCAGCTATTCTGATAATGTCTTAAAATTCTCTGGTTCCAGCTTATTAAATGTAAGGGTTTACTTATTTTTTCAGTTTTTATATGATTGTAAAATTGAAGGGGTAGTTCAAAGTTTTTTTGTAATTGACATGCTTTTAAAAAGGAGATCATGTAAGTGAAAATAAACTTTTAGATCCAACAGAGTAAAGTTCCACTTTCAAGGCGCCTGAGGTTCTGCTGTGCCGTCTCTGCACTAAGTGTGTTATTGATAACCCAACGATTTATATATATCCCAATAGTGCTCCTAATAAACAGCCCAGCTCCAAAAATCTAGCTGTGGTGGTGTATATTTTAGTGGTGGAAACCTGCTGCAAATAAATGAATGTGTGGAAAAACCCTGTTATTATTCTCATTTTGTGCCATGTGAATATAGTGACACTTTCAACAAATATGTTGAAATAAGTTATTTTATATAAGATATACCAACTACAGCTTTAATTTTAATTTACCTCTAATACAAAATGCATGCTTTAAGCTTAATATTTTTTGTGTTGAGACATACTGCACTGTGTTTCAAGATTGTGGGGCAACTTCTATCTCAGCTTAGAAGTGTTTTAAGAGATTGTGGCGGGGGTCCTGAGGAGGAGTAGGGTGAAAATTAGGCAGTCAGATGAGGTTGTACATCTGACTGCTTCACTGTCATATACAGTCAGAATGGCTTTGCATGATATCCTCCTCCATTTTTTGTGAAAAGCCTTGTTTACTGAGAGGTCGGTAAGATATAAGTGGGGGTAAAGCTAGTGGTGAGTTTTAAGACCACAAGACAAACTACTTGAAATGCCCCTTTGCACTTAAAGACAGTATACTTTGAATTGAAACCAGTTATTACAGCTTAAATATGGAATTTCTTCCCACGTTTGGCAGCACCCCCACGAGCAGTCGCAGGGTAAATCTGAGGGGTCATAAGATGATATATTCATTTTTTCTCTTCGCCAAATTATGTTGATTATTTTCAGACTTTCCTCTAACCTTTGCTGTTTTTCCACTGGATAATTCAACCTCTTTAGACCTCTAAAAATAAAAAAAAGTTTGAATTGTATAGTATTTAACTGTTTTTCTCTTCTGTTTTTAATCATTCTGTTGTCTGCAGCTCTCGTCTAGACCGCGTTCGCAATGAATGTAGACAGAGGATTAAATCAGTGATTGTAATTTGTTGATAGAGAACATTTTCCATTATATCCACTTATTTAAATTCCGTTTTAAACTCCCCATTATAATGCCAAAAGCTTAGTCTGCAAAGTGAGGATTCTGATCTTTGACTTCAAATGTGTAACTTTTTAGAACTTTTCTGCTTTTCACATGACAACAGAGCACGGAAGTTGATTACAGTGTCTCACTAACAGGTCAGCACATTCTGTAATGTTCTGTCATTAAGGGTTGCACGTTGACGATTTTAACAGTTGCTAGTTTAAAGGCAGCGACTTTTAGCCCGGTCATTAAAAGTGCTAATTAGCTGGCTCATGAATAAACTGCTGCTTCAGGTGTTTGCAACCTCTTATCCTGCACTCTGTGACTGATATAATAGCGCCACAGTACACAGGCTTTGTTTGTTGGAAGCCGCTTTTAGCTGCGTTTTAACAGTTGGCAGCAGGTGATTCCTACTTGTCGTGGAGGACGACAACGAGAGGCGTGTGAAGCAGTTTAGCAGAAGTGATGCCACCTGTCTGCTTGGGGCGGTTCACTTACTTTTGGTGTTTTGGACTGTTTTCATGGCTCAGTTGGTGCAGTTCCATCCAGAAGCTACACATAAATCTTTGTTTGTTAGTATTGCCTCTTTAATGTTGGCATCAATTCCTCAAGTAGGAGACACATTTATATGCACATCAAAAATACGAGTGTTTATGTGATCAAGGCAATGATGTGAGAGTGTGCTGAGATTGTTACCAGCATATGTCATCCACTTGTGGAATTACCCGTGTCCCATTTCCATACTTTACACAAATACTGGTTGAAATGACAATTTCAGTGTTTCCCACAGAATTTGAATCTGTCCGCTAAGTTTACATTTCATTTTCCTTTGTGTCCTTGTGTATCAGTCTGTGTCACCTCTAAGGTTTTTGCTGGATGAATGCAGCACATGTGGAACTGTTAATGAGTTTGATTTGTCTTAAGCAGCAGTTTGTGGATGGCAGATCTGCCGATCCAATTGGAGCTGATCAGATCAATCGATGAGAGGAGCAGCTTCTTTTAGAAAGAAAGCCTATTAAATTGCTTGATTTGCCATTTTGATATTTTCCCCGAATTCTATGTTTTCTGTTTCACTTCTTCTGAATTGAAAGGATTATGGTCAAGCATGCCTTCACTTATCTCCATCGTCAAACCAGCTAATGCAAAAGACAGATACAGGCAAAGCAGTGCATAGTCAAAGCCCAGCCCTTGGTAAAACACCAAACACAGAGAGTAAGACATCAAAAATTACACCAAAATGCAGCAGCATAGTTTTTTTTTTCCTTCTGCTTCGACAAAAAAAGGCTAATTATAGTAGGAAAACCCCAGATTTTTATAAATTACATCTACATTTTGGCAAATTCTATACATTCTGTGTTTTAGAGTTTATTCCATTTTTATTGTGGAATTTGAGCATTTCGTCCACGTTTTCCACATAGCTTTTGTCCAGAATATTGACTTAATTATTGGCCTTTCTCAGCTGTACCCAGCAAGCCTTGACTAGCTGTTTCAGTTTTCTTACCCTGTGCTGCATTGGAGGACATTGTGTCCATCCACACAACAGTCAAAAAACAAGTATATATTTCAATGTATCTTTTGTAACTTTTGTAACTTTTTGGCTGAGATTTAGTAAAGATACTCCACATAGTTACCAAGTTTGCAACTCACCACAGACATATGAATTCAGATGGTAACTTTGGATTGAAGCATTGGTGAGGTGGAACACACAACTCCATAAAAACACAACATTTCTCTTCTCTCTCTGCTGCTATTAACTCCCTCAGGACTGCCTGTATTCTTATTCATAAAGTCCAGTGGGATTATTAATCCCTCCAGGTGCATTCCTGAAACTCTACAGGATTTCTGAGTCACTTGTGTTATGCATTTTTATGGGAAAGCTAAATGTGTTTGTGGCTGCAAATAACTGTAAATACAGCTCTATTCAAATAGTTGACTGTATAGGTTTTCTTTCAAGAGATACATCTGTCAATGCTCCCTATAGAAGATGAGGAGATGCATCCCAGATTTCCATTCTTGTTCTGTCCTTTTCTGCTACCTTTGTGTTTCACCACAGCACTTCATCTTTGCCAAATCTTGCCAACAATCCGCAGGTCATGCCTAGTATGCTTCCGGCAGATCTCAGTATGTGCCTCGAGTCACCAAAACAGAACCCTCACTTTCTTTATCACCCCTGCTCTGCTTTTGTTCAGGATAAATCTGCTATTAACATCAAGCAGAGATCACAGGCTGTTTTGGTGTTTGTGCAAAGCAAGGACAGAGGACTGTGGAGGAGGGCACAGCAGGATGAGACAGAGAGAGAGCAAGGAGATATAGATAGAAAGAGGGATGGAAAAAGAGAGACTTTATGGCACATAGCTGCTAGTGAATGGTTTCCATGGCAACTTGATGTGGTGCTTAGACAGGAGTTTTAAGGGAAGGTGGTGTTTTTTTACCAACCCAGCAGGAGAAGACAGGAAGGAGGCAAAGAGACATTTGAGGCACCTTTAACTCCACATACTGCTACTCTCTGAATAGTGTGAAAATAACTTGAATTATTGTATTGTGTTGTCCAGCTCAGGGACAACCAGGGCGGTCCCAAAGTACAGTTTGGGGCCATGAAAGCTTTGGTAGTTGAGAGACGAGAGGACATGTTTTGAAACATCGGTTTTCAGTTGTTGCATCTAAAATATTGTTACATTTAGCCACTTTGTTAGCATGCAGAGTACAGGAACATTAGCCATAACAAAAAAAAAAAACAACCAAAAAGAAAACTTTTGTTAGATGGCTAAATTGTTACTTACAGTTTTCCGATTTACCAAGCTGGCTGTAGATTGGTGGTTTTTTGTTTTGGCAAATCTGGTACTCTGGTACTTTGTATATTTTCAAACTAATCTACGCAGTTGACTTTTGTGACATCTTGCCAATGTTATCTGCAAGCTTACCACAGGTGGGCAAACTGTCTGAGTCACAGAACTGGGCTTATTACTAAGTCTAAATGTCCTAATAATTAATGTTGATGCACAATGAACTATGTGCGATTACCATTGCCATGGCAATGATCAAAGCTTGGGAGCGGTTGGGTCAACCGTCGGGAAGACATGGTCTCAGTTAAAACTTTTAACCCTCATTCCTATCCTCTAGTTTTTCTACACAAGCCACCATGAAAATGACAGTGTTGAAATGTAGAGGTGAATAGAAAGAGTGCAACCGAAAATGAAACAGAAAAATACATGGTAACTGTGTGCCTAATATCCAAATTCGATTGTTTGAATTTTTATGTCAAAATATGTTAGTGTTGGTACCTGTTTTTATTATTATAATTTCTTCAGTCCACACTACTCAGTCTTGATTATATATTCTATTTTCCAGTAATTCCCAATTTGCACCATAACTCTGCAAGTTTACACTTTATTTTAATTAGGCCAAATTCTCTTTCTGTAGCTTGTGTTTAGACATTCAAAATGTAAAAACAATGGCTCCTTTTGCAAGGTTAAGTTAAAGTGTTTTGTACACTTGAACGGGTTTTCTTTCTCAAAGTAAGGAATTGGAACAAGTACCATTCATGTAATGAATCCCTCACTGAATTAGTTTTTCTAATTAGATTTTTCAACATTTGCACAATGTTAAAAATAAGTACAATTCAGAGATCAGTGATGACTGTCTGGCAGCTGTGGAGGCAGAAACAGTTCTGAGTGGCAGCCTTTTTAATGTTCACAACTTGTAGCTACAACCTGCAAATAGTGTAAATAACATAAGGTATAAAATGATGATTAAATGTGTCAGGCACGTTGAAATGCCAGGTGTTGCCTACCTCATTTTGCATAATGTAACATAGTTTTACCTTATACAATATTGATACAATATGCATGAAATTTTGAGTAGCTGACTCACCTGATGTGGTCCATCATTTCTCTGTAGAAGACTTCACATTCAAAAGTCACATTGTTGGTCTTGTTGAATTAGAAAAACACACAGTCCACTCATGCTTGTCAAGTGATGCAGCAGATTGGTGCTTCTTTTACTTCACAGATGCTCTTTGGCTAAATACAGACACTGTCTTGTGAAGAGCATTTTAATGAGACAACCAACATTTTCAGCATTAATTAGCAACAGCTGATGCAATCTGCCACAAGTGACTTTTTTACCAGCAAAGCAATGGTCAGCACCCATCTAAAAATAAGATGCCTGCCACTCAAATATTTTTAGTTTTATTTTTCCACTTTACTGTTTGGTTTTGGAAAAAAAAGTAACAAACAAAAAAGTGAGGCAAAAAAAAAAAAAAAAACCCAAGTGAGTTTGTGAGTTTGTGCACCTGACCCATAATTAAGCTGCTATCCCAACCCAACCAATAAATTTTAACTGTAAATTGAGTGAAAATGTAACATTACAGCAAAGCGGAAAAGTAACAAAATAATAATCAAATCAAATCAAATCAAATAAAACTAAAAACTTTATCTCAGTTATCTGATACAGTAGGAATTTGACTTTGGAACTCTATTCCATGTATAAATTTTGAATATTTTAGCAAAACAATGTTGAAGTACAATTTCAAGAATTTTCCTATGTATAAAAGATAGAATTACATTAAAACAAAGTTAATCGGTTTTGTTTTTCAAGATCATACCAAATGTACTAATGTCTCTAGAGAAAGATAGATAGATAATTTGTTTCATCCATTGGGGAGTCATCACGATAACATTATAATTTACTTTCCCCCAATACTCATTTTTACTGAATAGAGCTGAAACACGGTAATGTAGCAATGCTACTTCTGTTGGCCGTTAGCTCTGGCCACCAGTTGCTAACAGATAAGGTAAGCTAGCTCTCCTCCTCTAAATGCCAACACAGATTTGCTTTTCACAATGTAGCATCATTGGCAAACAATAAGATGTGTCTCCTGAAGCATCTATATTTATTTAACAGTGTCCCTCAGTCCCAAAGGGTTTCTTTTGTCTCCTGCTAAAGCGATGCTGTTAGTTTGCTTTTTGCTTGAGCAAAATTGACGTGACACAGCAGAAAAACATTGGCCACTGCCATCAGCGGATGTTGACTTATTTGCTGATAGGCCTTTGGTAGTAAGCAAGGTGAATATTTGCCAGTACGGATGTTTGGCTAGTAAATCTGTGCATCTCTAGTTGATATCCATGCCAGAACTAGTATCAGCACCAGTGTAAAAAAACATCCAGCAACACTTATGTCTCTCTTCAACCAAACATATGTAGTGTTCAATGCTGTGTAAACACAAGAAGCCATACAAAAAGTCAAAAAACATAGAGAAAAAAGCGTGAACAAGATTTCAGTGCTCGACAGTTTTCTTCTACAAACACATTCATTAATTGTTCATTGAAGCACCAGCCCTAGTAACATGAGCACTATAGATTCTTCTAAATCTTAGCAATGCTGCCATGATGATAAAAGATCAAAATTTCCAAGATTTAATCTGATTTCCAAGAATACTGTCTGTTTCTGTGGGAAAAAAAACAAGCAAACACATATATCAGCAACCGGCCACGGCAGAAAGTCATACTCAAATATATATCAGTTTTTGCCGCTGCCTTGCAGCTCGTTGATATAGTTTTCAGAAATGGTACTGCTGCCCACATGTGTTTTATTAGGCTGTCGGGCTGGGGGTGATCAAGGGAGAAAGAAACTGTAATCTGTATGCAGGCTCACAGAGGCCAGTGGGAGAGGGTTAGGAGCTGGACAAACAGTCAGCCACTGGCTTGAAATATTTTTCATCCTTGTTTTAAGATTAGGCCGTAGTAATTTATGGCGACCCATGAACAGGCGGCCTTCGAGAGTTCTTAGAGCAAATAAAATGAAAGATTGAGGAATCTTGTTATTGTGTGCACACACAACTACAGGGAAATGCACCCATATAAAGAGAAAACAGAAAACAGATTCTCAGATTAGGTATCGTTAAGGAAGCATGTGGGGAAGATCTTGTGGTGAGAGCGGCAGACTGGTTTCTTGGTTTCCCCCTCTGATGTCCTGATTTCATCACCCCGGTAGAAGCAATACATCTTAATTTGCTACTGTCATCACAGGCTGGCCTCGATCTGTCAGTTTCTCAACCTCGGGGAGAGGTGTTACACACAAGAAGGACATCAGTTCAAAGGCACTACGACATCCGTTTTTTTTTTTTTTCTTTTTCCAGAGGGCTGGTTAGTTTTAGGTGTGATTGAAGTCTGTGTAGCCAGTTTTGATTCTCCTGATGTTCTTGAAATAATACTCTGAAGTGATGAACCAAACTAAACTTTGATGTCAGAAATACATTTATTACCAACGTGACCTTGATCACTAGATCAGTCAGCAATTTCAAACAAACCAAAAAACAAAATACCAAAATGCAGCATTAATTATATATGAGTTACTTGATTTAAGATGTAAATACATCCAATAGGGCTGAGCGTTTTGGCTTCAAAATATATCACAATATTTTCAGGCTATGTTGGGATACAGGATGTATATCTTATTATTTTTTGAAATCTCGTCTGAAGTACTGTAAACTACTAAAATGCAATATTATCAAATGAACTACAATGCCATGATATAAAGTTACATGAACTACTGTTATAATGAAGTTAAATAAAATAATTTTAGAATGTTCAATAAAGTAAAATTTAAAGTTAAAGTGCTGTTTTATAAAGTAAAATACAGTATTGTTAAAATTAACTGAGTCAAAGCAGAACCCACGGTGCTTATAATTTGAAGGACCTGACTCATCTTAGGCTGGAAGTGTTGATTTTTTTGCTGTGGACTTGAATCTTCAGTCAACAGTTGGATGTTAGGTTTGCAGACAGTTAAAGAAGTAGCGCCTCATTTGAGTGCGAGCTCCTCCTGGTTTTGAGTAGGCAATTCGATGTCAGTGTCTTGTGCTGAATCCCCACGTTCAGTATCACTTTCCAGCTCCGCCATGTTTGTTTTGTGCTTTGCATGTTTCAGACGGCCCCTCGGCCACATGGATGAGCTCAAAACTTTATCAGATGACAAACAAAATAAACAATAGAGCATAAAATGACAATTGTTTTTTTTTTAATTGCCAGTCAATATATTTCTTCATGTCGCACAGCCCTAACATCCAGTAACTTATCCAAATTTCATGGTAGTTGATTGTTATGAAAATATGGTATTAATGTTCTAAAAGGTTATCAGATAAATTAAAAAAAAATGAGTTAAACAATTACAATAATATTGTTTTTTTAAGTATTAAAATATAAAGCTTTATAGTTTTCCTTCAACTTCAAAACCACCACAAGAAAGCTATATTTTGCGTTTTCCTTAACCACTGATTAATTGACACACTAAATCTAAATGTATTTATTTTACTAATTTATTGAAGCAGGGTTCCCCACAGGACCATTTATTTGTGGCAGCCCGCCACAGTTAAAACATCTGCTGCCATGTTCTGATTTTATATTTTTGGAGCTGAACCATTCATTATGAATGCGGCTGGAATACATGTAAAATTGGCTATTCATCGTTATTCTGGGAGCACATTTAGAGTCATTTACATATTCCACTGAGGCATTTAGATAGCTGGACACAAAGCTCAGGTCAGCCTTGCTGCCCATTTGGCCCAGTGGCCCCTCCCTTAGAGTACTGCAATGAAAAAAAAAAAACCCTTCACCAAAAAAGCACTTTCCCCACAGACCACCATCATGAAAATATATCTGTGAAACTTTTGACAGGGACACAGTCACAGTCAATGATAAGACTTTATTATGAAATCTGAATCCATGGAGGCTTTAGATTTACATGTTTTCCCAGAGATGAGAAAGATGTTTTTTAATATTGGTGATGCTATCCCGGTGTTAAGTCTATAGTGGGAGATACACCAATGCACATGTACAGTGGGCCAAACAATATGAAAAACCTGGAGGACTTCTTTTTCGGCTCACGTGCTCAGCATTCTTTCATCAAAGGCCAAACGTACAGGGCACCAGACTTTTTGGCTGGCTAACCGTCACCATAGAACTACACCAGCCCCAATATGATCTCATTCCTACCGGTTGCATTTTCATGCCTGGGCTTGAGCTCCTTCGTTATTAAAAGGACAACAGGGGCAGTCTTTTGCGTTGTATATTGAATCACAGTGGGTCAGCGTCCATCTTTAGAATATTTTCATCTTCGTGTGAATTAACTCAAATTATTTAAATGAGATCCATGGGTAGGATTAGGCAACAAAAGTACTTGGTCAGGGTAACAAACAAAGAATACTCACATAACTAACTACTTGACAAAATAACGCAAAATTGACTGTTTCACATGGGACACAAAACCCAATCTCCTGTGTCAAAGTCCTGTGTTTGTTGGACCCAAATGGCATATTTTGATGCCCTGGGAGGGAGACCAGGTTGACCAGTGCATATTATGTTAGTCACTTTGGCTGAAAACTTCTTGTGGGTTGGCCATTGTTTGGTTGTAATGCCTTTGTACGCCCAAACTCTCATTGGCTGGACAATCACTTCTGTAACTTTAATAAGGCTGCCAAAGTATTTCTTTTCACAGCTGAAAACGACAGATGCTATTGTTCAAGTGCTTGTATTTGTTCCCTTTGACAGTTGATCTTTGCTGTGTTTGTCCTAACCATTCTTGCTGGTGACGGTGACGAGTACATCATTTTATCCAAAGTTGCATGTTTACCAACCCTAATTTTTAATTTAAAAAAATAAATAAAATGACAGAAGACATTCAGTGTTGGATTTATCGCTATGGATTTATTTTGCCACAGTATGTCAGATTTTTCTCATCGGTCCTGTTGGATGAGACTCTCACACACCACTCAGGTGGAGAGGCAGGAGCCAATTTAAAAAGATGTGCAAGGATATGATTCATGATAGAATAGGATATGATTCAGCATAGAATATGGAAGGACAGGATATGATTCATGAAATACATGGGCGAATAAGGCGTTTGACAGTCACCAGGTGTTTGCAGGGATTATTGTAAAATTATTTATTTTGCACTGTTTTAATAGTATTATTTTCCTTTGTCTATCTCGTTCTCTTATCCTGTAAATAACAATGTAAATATGTTCACATGTAGTTATGTATGGTATATAGTTTAAATATAGTTACATATAGTTTATATAGTTTTTAGAAAATTCAATCTATAAAAAATTGAAGCGGGTCAATTATTTTCCAATAACTGATGGAGAAGGGGTGGGATTAACTTTTGGGATATGTTTGTGTATGTTCAGTCTTTCCTTCCTTAGTTAATATTGAGATAACATGATTTTTTTCCCCAATCAACCAATCGATTGATTGAAGACATGGTAGAGTTTCAGTTGATCAAGACTTTTGTTGATGACAGCCCTGATAATCCCCCCCAAACCTGTGTTCCATGCTTCCACTTTTATCTTTATCTTCAAGTCCATGTCTTTTGTCTTCATCAAGCACCACAAATGAGCATATATGACACATGTTTTACCCTAGTCAAAGTATGTCGGATTTACTGCAACACTGTTGATCACCCCAGTTGTCTCAGTTCTATATTACAGGCTCAGCAAGTAGTCTGACATTTTCCATTTCTTTTTTACTGTGTAGTTTACTTGCTTGATATTTGTAGCTACCTAGTGGCACATCTCAGTCTCCCTTTGGCATCTCCTGACCTTGTTATGTCAGTCTCTCCGTCTGAAGCGAGGGAAATCTGGGTGCTTAAGATCAATCAGTCAGAACCTAAAATAGGGCGCAGACTTCTTGTTGGCTCTCATCACAGTAAAAAAAAAACAAAAGTTGAAAAAAATGTTTATGGGATCTCAGGGGTCAGGGGTGAAAGACAACATTCTCATTCATTTCTTTTCTCTTTGGCCTTCATATGTCAAGTCTGGCTTGTGCTTTGAGTGGAGGTTGTACTTAGTAAAACTGAGATGTCTGATTTATCTGAGATTTTTTAGCAGGCCAATTCTGCTATAATTTATTATTAATTTTAAGGATGTTGATTTTTCCCATGACCCGTTAGATTCTGTTTAATAAAACTGCAAAAGCTATCCCCTCTCATTGAACAAAAATTACGGTTTTATATGTTATTTATTTCACTTTTTGATTAAGACTTGTGGCAGTCTTTTTTTGTTTTAAATTGTCCAGCGTTCCTAGGGACTCTACATCAACATCCCTCACAGTAGTATTGATTGGGACTGCTGCCTAATTGTCAACTAAATGACATAGATTATGACGGGCATCACATTATCATACACATTTAGCGTTAATAAATTACTACATTATCAGCCATGCATGAGATATGTTCTGATAAAGGAGCTGTCTACTTTCTGCACCCTGATAAGAAGATTTAAAACTTGGTGTTGATCAAAGGCAGCAGCTGATTGGTCAGAGAGTAAAATATGCTCAAGTTCCCGACATGTTCTTAATAACTCAATATTTGGAGACCTTATTGCCACAGCGCCATCGTACCGTTTTATCCGTTTTAAATTGTCTTGCAGTTAAGAAATGATCACTCTCATTAAGCTCTTAATGTGTGAATGTAGTGGATGTATTACCTCATAAAAGTTGATGGAAAAGTTGGCAACAGAAGAAGTAGTTTTGGAGTATTCTTAGTGAGTGTTGCACAACCGCTGAGGTGATTTCTTTTCTCTCTCCGCCCTTCCTCCCATTTTGATACTGCACTCGGTATCAGACAGACAATGCTCTATACTTTTCACAGGAAGTGTGTTTCTCCCCATTTCTATCCACTTAAGCTGCCGCGAGGAGCAAACAAAAGAAATGTGCAGTAGGGGGAATGTCTCACATTTTCTCTTCACCTTTTTCATTCTGTGGAGCACAGCACGGCTACATTTCCAGCCCGGTGTCTCATAAAGTCACCTGGACGACCGTATCAAAGTCGATGTAGCACCTGGGAAGTTAAACCTTGTGGATTAATGGGTAAATTATTTTTTGCGCAATGTCAAGACTAGCCCAAGGCCGGCACCGGGGCCGTGCCAGACTGCTGTGAATGTGCATGCCAGCCGTGCCATGTTAGTGAAATATTTACATGATCATGAATTTTCAATTTTGTCAGCCCTTGCTCCCTGGGGGAGCTTATCACCTATAAACCATGCAGGTGGTAAAAATAGAGCCCATTTACTATAAAATGGACAATGACACAGGGGTTTGGGTATAAAGAGGGGCAAAAGTTTAACAAGACCTTGTGGAGGCACTGCCATGAGCTAAATGTTTAAATACATATTAATGCAGTACGGTGAAAGACACAGAGCCAAAAGTGATTATTATATCGCACTGTGGCCAAGTTTGCAACTTAATCACAATTTGTGACTTTCCAGATTTCTTTCCAAGGCAATAGATTATGTGCAAAAATGTAGGTGTTAACTTTAAGCAGGACATTGGTACAGCTGGTGCTGGTGCACATACTGTAAAGTTGTGCAAGCAGCTCTTATCCAAGAACAAAAACTAACAATCTTTATCATACACAGATGTCCTATCTTTGCAAAAAACATGAGGTAGTATAAATGTATTGCAATGAGATTTAGAGGTGCTCTGTGGAGTTTTTTCCCAGCATCTACTAGGTCAGCCAATATTGCCGAATGTTAGTAGTGTGGCCATGGACCTGAAAAAGAAATCTTGGAACGTGTACTGACAACATATTGTGAGCTCCTCTTATTCTGATTAGTAAGAGAATCATAACCAACAGGTCATTTAAAAGTGATAGTTCTCTTTCAAGCAGTTATAAAATGAACAGTGCATGGGGACTAATCTCAAATGAGGTGAAACAGTACCTAGGTTTGTAAAGATGCAACAATTAGTCAATTAATCAATTAGCCTTTAAAAAGAAAATTGTTCAAAAATGTTGTTGTGTGTGTGTATATATATATATATATATTTCAGTTATTATTTTAAGCAAAAATGCAAAGCATTCCCTCATTTCAGCTTCTTAAATAAGAGTATTTGCTGCTTTTCTTCATAACCACAAAGTGAATATCTTTGGGGTTTTGAATTGTTGTTATCAAATAAAACATTAACTTTTTTTTAAAGCTTTACTGCTTTTTAACATCTTATCAATTTAATTAATAATACGTGAATCCAGAAAATAGTTGTCAGATTAACCAGTTATGAAAATAATCATTAGTGGTAGCCCTGATGTTTTCGCACCATTTCAGCTGACTGCCATGGATAGATGGGTCTAATCATGAGCTGCTGAATAGTGTGAAACCAGCAAATGTGTTTCATGTCGCATGTAAGCTTGCAGGTCATCATTTACATACATAGTACAAAAAAAAAACCAAGGAACCACTCATTGCTCCAGAGTGCTACTAGTGGTCAGACACCAAAGGGTACCATTAACAACTTTAATTGATTGCTGTGATATAAACTCATAGATGTCAGAAAATTTCTTTTTTTTTAATTCATTCCATGCCCACTTACGTTCAAGTGTCTTGTTTACAATTTATTGAAACAGAGAGAATATACAGCAACTTTTTTCCCGCTTCTACAGCTTCACTTGGTCTTGTATTACCAAAAGCTTATGGTGGCTAGTAGTAGCCACTGCTGCCAAATTTAAGACAGATATTGCCGCCTGAATGATTTCACTGAGTGATATTGCTGACTTTATAATTCTCCCATACTTGTGCTAATGTTGCACTGTTTTGTCCCATGTCACAAATGAACATTTCCATTGTTTTATCTGAAACAAAATTAAACACACTGTCGCTCACAATGGCCACTTTTCTGAAAAGGTTACATTAACGGTAGTCTCACTGTGAGAGAAATGGGTTCTGGGGTATCTTTGCTTGATGGGCATGAGTCTCAGCCTATCATTGTCCCTCTTGTGTTGGTGCTTGTTCCATCTAAACTTTTACAAAGACTGCTTTGACATTGATCAAATTAGTTTTTGGTTTCTAATAACTGCCAAGATAGCAGTGCATGGAAAACTCAAGGCTACACAATGCTTATTTGGAGACTGAGAGGTGATATCTCTTCTTGTTGATCACCTGCTGTTGACTCATTAATAATGAAATTAAATGTTTGAAGTTTATTAAATTTTTTGACACACAAGCCATTTAAGTATGCAATATAGATAAGATGCATTGTTTTCTTAAATTTGTGTTTTTTTTATCTTCTGTCATAAATTAGGATGATTGTGTTCTTCCTTAAAGGCAGCTCTGCCTCTGAGAAATGATTGTATGACTCCACCTTTTACGTGCCCCTTCTTTGGGCTCTCCTGTTATCCCCATTCCTTCTGCCTGTCAGTCCCTGTGCTAATCAATGGCAGAGCTGCCTGCCGCTGTTGTTTCCAAATACAAGTTAAGCATCAGCCTCACATCTGTCTGCCATTTATCTTCACCCAAGTGATAGAGGCAGCCCAAGCGGCTGTGCACTGAGATATATTTATCACATACTATATCGAGGATATAACATATGCAAACAGAGCTCGGCAGTCTGTGCGAGGGGGGGGGGCTCCGTCTTGTTGAGCACGCCTTTCAACTTGCTTGCTACTTGCAAAAAAAAAAAGCCAAAGTAGCTGGAAGTGTAACCCACCATCCAACCAGCAGAGAGGTGGTGTGGCTGAATATGTGTGTGTGTGTGTGTGTGTGTGTATTTCAGGCATTTTTTAAATAGGGTGTGACGTTAAGCTGATGATTAAACCCCTCGAGGGGGACAGGTGAGGGCAGCAAGAGACAAGCGAGCAAGGTGGCGAGAGACAGCTGACGTGAGGGGAAGGAGATATGGTGACAGAGAAGGAGAACGAGAAGACTGAGGACAAGAAAAGATGGTGAAAGAAAGACGAGGTCAACACCAGACAGGGCAAGAAGTTAGGGAGGACGATATCAGGAGAACGATGAAAGACAAACAGAGTGTGAGAAGGGCCAGTCGATCAGTTTGTATTTAGTGGCTGTAATTTAGTGGCAGTAATTGTCAGTGGGTTTTGGGACCAGCAGCTGCTGCTGATGAAGCTTTGCTTTCTTTTCTCTGCTGTAATGTAATTATACTAAAGATACATTCATTCTCAATTTCCAAATGTCCAAATATTTCTTATTTAGGCACTGCTCATTGTTTATCAGGGGAGGGGATGGGACTTTTTTTTTTAATCTTGGCTCACTCTGAAACTATAAATATTTTTCCTTTAGCTTTCCTGAGTGACTGAGAAAATACACAAAACCTTTCTCCACCATAAATTCCCACACCTTTATATTCCCACCAAATATTCACAATGAACAGAGTGAGAGTTATCACCAAAACAAACAGCTAATTTCTAAAGCAAATTTGCATCATTACACAAGCTGTCTGCACTTCAGCAGAATATAGGTTTGTGACAGCCACCTGTCACTGCAAATATGCTGTATATACCAAATAAAACTCAGCTTAACATGCATAACAGTAGCAGCACTGGCCAGAATACCTAATAACTTGGTGTGGCGGCGATCATTAGATTAAAAACGTGCTCAATCAAAAGTTTAAAACATAATCTTAAAGTTGGAAAAAAAAGCCATTAATCCTTAAACACCTGGATTGGCATCACTGTAGATATCACAAACTTAACTCTCTAAATAGTATTTAATAAAATGATTTCACATGCCTTCCCTATGTTGCACCTCCCCCTCTCCTCTCATAAATAACTAACAGCCTCTTACCGCTGCCGTGTCAATGAGCAGGAACAGCACACCAAAGCATTACATGTACATCGAGGCCTCCTGCACTTTGTAATAGGCCATTTGACTGAAGCATTCCACCATCGTCTCTACCGGTATATTACACCGCACAAACTATTTTCTACTACAAGAATGTGCTGACCTTCAAGAAAAAAGCATATTACTGTATCCTAAAAAACACACAATACAAGGACCACATTTAATCATGCTGTATCAGAAGGGCCTATGTGCACAGAACCCAGAAAGAATAAGTTATTCGCCACGCGTACCGGGAACTTTGTGGGTAAAAAGTGAAAGGCATGATATATTTCTCTAGCTGTCAGAGGCTTGGAAGACTTCCGAGCTTTGTGGCGGACCTGGGCACAATTCTATTTCATTCTCGGCAAAGCAGCCTGCTCTTCTTATGCTTTCTGCACACCTCCTGAGTGTCCTTTTCTTTGTACTCCCCAGGCCTTCGCTGGCTGACCAAGAGTGGGCATCTTTCCCTTCGCAATGGGATATTTGCACCAACGACAAGCCAAATGCTGGTATACTTTAGCAGTGGTTGGAAATGTTTCACTCACCCACAGTTGATTTTCCTCCCCTCACTTCCTCTGGCCACGACAGCCTCTTTGAAAGCATCATTTAAGTATTAATAATTTCCCAAATTTCTCTGACGAAAGATGGTCCTTAAAAGATAGACAGAGAGGAGTGTGTGAACCAACTCATGGCATCATTGATGTATTGGAACTCCATTCATGAAGTCTTTGCATGTTTATTTATCACTTGTAAATAGTCCCTTAATCCTCTTTTTGCATTGAATAGACTCTTGAAATCTATGTTTTATTTCTTTGGCAGAAAGAAGTTCCAATGTGAACTGTATATATTGACTTCAGTGGACAATCCAACTTTGTGCATGACTAGTTATGACTCCCAGTGTAGTTTGGGTGAACCAACCCAACTCAAATGGCATGCTTTGGCCCGTCCTTTAGCCATCGGGATTGTCAGATGCATAAGTGTATTTTGAGTTTTACCATCTCACAGTTCAGCAGCAGTGAACTCACTGCAGCAGGCCCTAATGCTGTGTGTGTGTCACCTTCACACACTCGCCTTCCGACTGATTGAGCCCTCTAATGTGTTTCAGCTCGAGTTCCACGATGCGAAATGGCAGATTATGCTATCCAAATGAGCTGACAGTGGCGTATTTCACCATGCAACTGTAAATTGTTTTCAGTTTATACATATTTGCACACAGAGGGCACATTTGAGGTTATGAATCTAATCACATGAGCGTGATGGAATATTTAGTTCATTAAGCACATGTTAGAAAGCCATAAAAAAAAGGAAATACGTTCTATTATGGTTTCTACATTTGATTAATCAACTATGTCTTAACAAGGCTTTGCTGGTAATTACAGCTTATTTCAATTGTGATATATACATAGACAATAAACCACTAAAATTTTTAAACTTATTTGTCAGTACTACTGCAATCTTTCTAATACATTCTTTTCTAAGAAGAGGGCTTAAGATTGCTATTGGTATGTTTTTTATTTTTGCATAACCAGCAGAAACATTTAAGATTTTCATAAAATTTGCTCTTGTGCTGTGATTTGGCAGAAATAGGAATGGATAGGATGGATTTTCACTAGAGAAAATAACTTATGCTGTGATGAACCCTCTAAAATGATGTCAGGATCAATAGACGGTGTAATTAAGGGACTATACATTTAACTTACTGACTCAAAAAGTGAAAGTTGCTCTTTGAAGGTTAGCTTTTTCCAATCTCTACTAGCCACTGTTAATAGATTTTTGGAAATATGCATTTTCAGGTGTAAAAGTGATCTTATAATGTTATGAATGATGACAAATTTTATGTTAAACTTTTTTGGATTTCTGTTTATTTTATATAATAGCAATAACAATCCTGGAGTGAAAAGAAAAGTAACTGTCAAAGGGTCTTGTGGCACAAGAAACAGGAAGTTATGTGATGTTTTTGCATTTTGTTATTTAACCTTGCGGGAGTTTTTTTTTTTTTTTTTGCATGATTCTGTTTGAATTGATCTAAAATAAGAATCAAACTGGCCAGAGCATTCAACCTTTTGCAGCAGGAAGCTAAGACATCTGTCTTCCCTATCTAAAGTCATCAATTTATGATACCTCACCTTATGTAAACATGGAATTGCATCTGAATTTTCCCTTGTAATTTTCCAAAAAGGCTTCGGGAGATTGTTGTTTGCAAAATCCAGTCTGTATCAGTCAAAAATTAAAACCATGATAGCTAGAACATTTGTTTTTGCTGCAGGAAGCTGAGGCTTCAGTGTTTCCTTTCATCACGTTGCACGCTCGTAATGACGTCGTTGGACAATGTTACCTGTGGTGCAGAAAATGCAGAGTAGCTCTAGAGGAATTAATGAAGAATCCATCATGCCGCCTTTGCAATCTGCTCAAAAAATTAGTAAATCTCAACAGTTATGTAACGTACACAATTCAAATAATTATGGAGTGTTAAAAATATTTTGTTGATGTTTTAACCTTTAAAAAATTTTAGCTTATATAATCTGATGAAAAAAATATGTTGGTTTTTTTTTTTGTTTTTTGTTTTAATCAATCATTATGATTTATTGACTGATATAATTTTTAGTTTAGGTAGTACAGATGTTAGGGATATGAGGCATTTAAAGATACTCCAAGACATGACCGCACAATCAGCAAAACTACCACTACTGGTACCTGCGGACCATTTCTATTGAAGAGTTCAAAGGGTTAAAGAAGCAGGAACAGCAGGGTGTAGCTGTAAGCACTGCATGTAGCCATACATCCGCAGTGTAAAACAAGAAATGCTGAACAGCTTTGCACCTCCAAGCACAATAATTGCCAATTTTTAGAGGATGCTCATCGGGGGAAGAGAATAGATTTCATTGATTGCCAGGAACCTTGTATGCAAGCTGATGTTTTCTTTTCAGTAGACCAGGAGGAGTCAATGTACTGTGAGATGGCGGACTCTGGTTCTTTGGTTCTTTGTAGCAGGCAAACAATGCAGCAGACCATCACCCAGGAAGGCAACTGTCAACAGCAGTGAATTGATGTCCTGAGCTGCAGCTTCAAACCCAGAATTTTATGTACATCCTTTTTACCCCTGTATGTTCCCTGACACTCAGCCACTGATCTGGTGCAAGTTAACAGCTTTATAAGCTTTTGTTAGGAATCTTCGAAAGTTAGTGACAACCCGTGCAACCTTGTAATCCACAGGAGTCTTAAAAATTTATCGAAATTCTGTATTTATCTCTGCACTCTTTCGGGGGGCGGGGGGGATCAACCCTGAGTTTTTATGTGTTTGAAAATGAAGGTGGGGCTCAGATTAGGAGTTTGAAAATTCTCAACTGCGTCATGCACAAGCTGAAATTTAAAATGTTCTGTTTGGAAAGGAAAAACATATCAGCCAGTTATCTTGCCAGAAGAGCTGCAGTTCACATTTGCCTTTTTTCCCCCTCTTTTCACACATGCACACACTCACACCTTCCCTCACACACTCACAGTCTCCCCCAACTGTCAGGGCGTGGGGTGAATCAGAGGTAAATCTGAGAGAACTTGCTGTAATCCAAACTGAGCCTCAAGGATAAAACTGCTGCAATTTATTTCCCGATCACCATTAATGCTCATGGAATTCCAAACCCACCAGGATTTGCAAAACTTAGAAGCCCTGGTAATGAAAGGAAATCCGTTCCTTCTGATTTTAAAGTTAAAAAGCCATGGAATTCCTAGCACTGAATATTTAAGCATTGAAATTATGTATCTGAGTTTCTTTCCCTTTGAATTCAATTTTTATTTTTTTTTTTTCAAAAACATTGCTTCGAAAGGATTGTTGTGAAAATTAATGAATGTTTAATATTTATGATTAGGACAGATGTTGGTTAAAATATCATCTCAATGAACGTAGATAATAATATTAATGTATAATAATTTTTTAAAGATTGACTTTGAAAAGCACATTTTGTGTGCAGAGTGATACGAATGCGTTAAATATTAAAGTGGGCCTTAAGGGTTAAGACAATGGGAAGCTAAATGGTTGTGCAGTAGTTCTTGACTGCTGCTTATTATATCAGCAGTTTTAGACTTTTGGGCATGGTGGAAACAAAGTCTAAGATCCTTTGAGAGACACATACACTCCTGGCTGTTGTGTTTGTGGTTCAGATAACAGAAACTGCTTTGGGAGAAATGACATGAAATAAATCAACTACATATTTCCTGTTTTGCCCTTCCATAAGAGACGCATTGTGGTGCGTTTAAAGTCCCTGAACATGAGGTATTTGTCTGTGATGGACTTTGCGCTGAATCCGTGGCTCATTGGTAGAAGGTTAAGTGAGCATCTGCCGGTCTCAAAGCATATGGCCATTAGGCTGTTTGAATGCCAGTGCAGGAGAAGGTGGAGGCCATTCCTATTTATCTACCAGGACCTCATAACATAATCTGTCCACAGAATTAATAAAAAGGTCCAGAAGGAGCCCTCCGGATTGCATCAACCTCCAGACTGGCTGTTTGCACATATATTGGTTTTTGAGAGTGGATCCACCTCCTGATTCTAATCTGGCTTTAATTTATAGATTCAAGTGTATCATTTCCGCATGTGAATGTCACATCAAACAGGAGGGATGACATCTATAATTCAATAGGACTTATCTGATGCAGCTTTTAGAGGGATACATATGTTAAAAGGAGGGCCTGCTAGCAGTCAGGTACATGTGATTGCATTCACATCTACAAACATACACACATGGACAGTGACAGCGCCATGATGTATAGGCCTGTTTCTGATCAGCATATGATTTCTGTCCTCCATTCAGCAGCCTTGTTGTCATTGTTTCTGTTAGATTTACAAACCTACTCTTTTCTGATGTGCCATATGTGCTAACAGATGTTATCGTCTTGGCCCAGAGGAGGAAGACAGACGACCTGTCTTCACAACTGAAGCTGAGAAATTGTGTTTTTTCTTTTTTCACATTTACATTCCGCACCACATGTTTCACTCCAGCTGCCTGCACAATAACAACGGCTTACTCTCCCTCACTGTCGGGGAGGCTTGTTTTTAGGGAGGAAAGAAACATTTCAAGTTTTTTTTTTTTTCTTTTTTTTGAGAGGCACTGACTGAAGGTCTTAACTGAAAAGATACGCCTTCATTTCTCAAGTATACAGAAAGCGCAGCTCGCCACACGTTGTCAACTCCGGCAGCTACGACCGAGTTTTTTTTTTTGGGATCAAATTATCAACAAACACAAGAAAGCACTCCTCATAGTCCCTGCGGAGCTCTATTAATATGCCACAATCTCCGAGCATTCTTTCCGGACAATATGCCAACATCGCAATTAAACCGCAGCCTGCTTTATTTACAAGACCATCGCGTTTAATTAATGCGCCTACAATTCAGCAGCCCAAGCACCCCTCAAGAAAAGAAGTGGCGCTTTGCTTAATTACTGCAGAAATGAAATTTTAATAAAGCTAACAGAAGAACTCGACACGCAATCAGGAAGCCATTAAGGAGATGAAGGTAATCCAGCAGGACTGGAGTAAAATTAGAAATCAGCTGTGAAACAAAAGCAAGGGAGCAACAAGGCCGAGCGCTTAGAAATTGACATTTGATTAAAGCTTGGCGAGATGTTCACAACAGATGCTTAAAGAATCTTTTTTTTTTTTTAAAGAAAAAGGATACACAGCTTCATTTACATATTTATCTTTAGATCTAACAACTATATCTTCAGCTTTATTTTCTCTAATAACGCATGACAACTATATGATCATTATAAAAGCTATCTGCACCACAGAGAGCATCAATGCCTTTTTTATTTTATTGCTTTTTTAAAATTAGTAACACATCACAACTAGCAATGAATCCTCCTGTGCTATGATTTGTATCATGTGGCTTGTTAAATCTGGTTGTGACACTGCTGCTGCCGCGTATGTGGACTGGCCAGGCCTTAGACAAATGAGAACTTATTTGTGCAATATGACAAATAGCAGACATAATTAAGATGGATGCAGAGTTAGTTTGGCTTGGGCTGTCACAGTTAAACAAGCATTCCCCGCATAGGAGAAAGCAAATGTGTAGCATGGTAATCATCATCCTGGATGCGAGTCATGCTTTGGCCCCCAGGATAGAATTTCTACAAACTCCGAGCCAAGGAGGGGGGATGAATTATTTTTGTGAAAATAAGCAAACAAAATATGTTTTTTTATTTTTTAGCGTCTTTGTGAGGGCAGTCATAACCTGGTTCACCGTGATGCAAACAAAATGGGAAAATGCATACACGCATTTTTTTTTCTGAGTATAAACTCTGGCCTGCGGTGCGTGTCGCTCGTTAGAAATCACAAGAAACAATTGAAAAGGCGGCTGATTGCTGACGGCACCGTGCCACTGTTGTCTCTCAGCTCTGCCAAACAGTAACTGTGAGTCATTATATGAGAATGTATGGCTCTATAATGAATGCAGTTTCAGAAATGCAGCAGGGGTGATGCTTAGTCATTGTGGAACTGGCAAAGTAGCTTGAATTGTGGCATTTTCTACGGGGCTTAACCGACACGTAAGGAAATGAAACATCTCAATTAAGAGACTGCTCTGCATGCATTTAACAGGATAAGGATTTTGTAGCATGAAAGCTCGTATTGTAGGATGTAGTGGCATCTAGTGGTGGAAACTTCTTCCATGTAACGGAGCCCGAGCTAGTTAATGGTAAACGTCTACTGCTTCTAAAGGATGATTTATGATTTCTTACAGCTCCTAAACAGACGTTGACAATTCTGCATTGATTTTAGCTCCATGTAAAATAAATCAACCCATTTTTTTCTGGCTATTGCTCCACTTGTCGGCCTTAATGACACAGTTTACACATTTTTCTACCTCTGATTTATTGAATCTTAGTTTTACAGGGTGAAACACAATCCCGAATTTTGCAGCAGACCTCAGTGATATCAGTGATATAACAGTTAAATAAAGGACTTAAGATATTCATTTTATATGAGAGAAGTACAGTATATTGCTAGCCTAATAAAGTTAGCCTACATTCTCAGCCTAGATGACTAAAATCATAATTTAAGGTCTGCTGCTGAGTTGATTTTATATATATATATATATAGGAAGTTTTCTGCTACTTATGGGTTAGGATAAGAGTGATTGGGCCTGTAGTAGAATGCTAATATCCAAGTCATGCTGCCAGTTATTTTTAGATCAATGAATTTAAATTTTTCCACTGTTCCACATCTTCATATTAAAAAGATTCTCTTCAAGCAGGAAAATAACAGAGGAAAATCATTTGATTTCATAGAAATTGTTGATCATTGTTGATCATCATTGTTCATCACAATTCATATATAACATTCGTAGTCACGTGCCAGTAAGTCATGCATAACTCCTGTAATCTGGAAGCCTGTGATCACAACACCAGTGTGCTGACGGGAGAAAAGAAAATAACTTTTAAAAAAAGACTTTACCCAGGAACGGGTGTTTGGGACGATGTTAAACCAGTTGAAGTTTGAGTTATTCTAAGTTGTAGCCATGTAGCCAAGTTGCACTGTATGTTTTAGCCATGTTTACTCTTCTAAACCAAATCTATATTGCTTTACAGTTCCCAGCTATGTTTCTTTTCCAAAACAAAACCTATGTAACTTTATAACAACCAACTACAGTATGTTGCTTCTTTTAAGACTAACCTATGTAACTTCACATTGCTAAACGCTTTCTTGTCCTTAATGTAACCTGTGTAACTTTACAATGACCAATCATGTTGCTTTTCCAAAACCTAACCTATGTAACTTTACGACATCCAAGCATGTTTCTTTTTCAGAACCTAATTTACGTTACTTTTTTCCCTAAACATAACCTATCTTGTAATTTTAAGTTCAGTACGTAACGTGACCACATCAATGCTGGGGTGCTTATGTATGTGTATTTTCATTTTCACAAGTAACTATGCAAACAGTTAAATAAGGATACATGTAATACTTTAAGATAAGACTTTATTGATTGAAATTAGCCTCACTGCAACATTAAAGTGATGTAAACTTTAATCCATTAGTGATTATAATACAATAATATAATATACATTGTTCGGAAATACTCTGGGCCATTTTGCCTAATAAGTACTTGCTTAGTACTTTACACTGTGGTACTACTACTTTTACTTAAAAATGATTTTCTGAGTACTTCTTCTATCTCTACTTGACTTTGTTTTTGTATTGCAAAATCAAATTCATCCAACCCATCTACCAGAGTTTAAATTACTCATTGTGAGACAACATTTGATACGTTTTTTGAATGAATTGTGCCATCTTGCTGTCCAATTAGCAATCAGGCTAGCTGCTCCCTGGCAGATAGCACCATGGATGGCAGGCTATTCTGTGTGGCCAGTGCTGTCTTGTTACATATCAACTTGCCAGCCATTGTATCTCGTCAACAAAATCCACCACTGTGTCACCAGCAGCATCTGTTTCGTCTGGACATTCAACTGAATCTTGCAATACCATTTTTTGGTTTCAGTTATGGAGAAAAAAATAGTTTAATTTCAAAGAAGTCGCTGAATGCGGTCACTTGGAAAGATGCACGGTCTTCCATGAAGTGACAGTTTGGACAGTTTTCATTGAGTCCTCAAAGACGAACAGATGCCGTTTGGATATTTGACAGTGGAATGTCACCATTTTGAGCTGCACATACTGCACATTGTTTTTCACTTTTCCACAAGGCCACTTTAATGAACTTAGTAAATGAGGAGGGACTTTGTTCTAATTCAGGCATCCTCTTTAGAATAAAGCAGCTGATCTTTGTTGTCTGTGTCATTCCTCCCTAATGAGCAAAGAGGACGCCAGCAGCCTGTCTGAATTCAAATTATTTACCAACCTATTAGTCATACTGATCCTGCTTTGAACAGCTATAATTGCCTGAAATAATGACATTCTTGCTCGCAGGACGTCACTGTGGGAAGAACAGCTTTCTTGATGAGGTCAGTGAAATATTAAGGTCAGCGAGCAATACTGGTAGAACGAGAAGGCCGACTTTGAGTGGAAATCAATGCAAATGCAGAAAGTACTAAGCAGAGGGACAGGGACATATTGAGGGAGAAACACATGCAACCAGAAAGTGAGTCAGTCAGACAAAAAGCATATAAAAGCATTTTCTTACTGTCAACCACAGTGATGGAAGAAGCACTTAGATCTTAAGTAAATAAGCAAAACCTAAATGTAAAAAAACTTTGTTAGAAGTAAACGTCTTGTATTCAAAACCTTCATCACTCTTTATACAAAATGACCCCTTTACTTCCAGAGTGTGATTAGAGTATTAGACTATTATTACTGATACATTTACATGGAGGCGATGTTTTTACATTGTAGCTTGTCACAGTGAAGCTGATTTTGAAACATGTATATATATATTTACGTACTAATTGGTTGTTTAATATGCAACAATGCAGCATATTTAATAAGCAGACCATGTGTTTTTTTAACATAAAATTGTATTCTAGTAAATCCTAAGCCATCAAACAAATATGGTAAAGGGACTATTACTGTTACTTCTAGAAAAATATTGCAATATTTTAAGGCTGTACCCCGATTTACCATATGTATCGCAATATTTTTAAATGTCCTTTAAACTAATGTTAACTACTGAAATAAAAAAAAGTATTGAATGAACTGCAGTTAAAATAAAGATAATAAAGTACAATAAAGTATTTAATTTTGAAAAGTTTTCTTATTATTAAATAAATTAAAGTGGGACCCCAGCCACAATACCTCGAGTATATTCGCTATATTGCCCACCCCTAGTTACCAGCCAACACATGCACAAATGGTAAACCTCGAGTGAATTGATGTACCTCAGAGTTGTAAGTACAGTACTTGAGTAAATGGCAGGGGTGGATTTTGAATGAGGCAGGGAAATCTTACTCAGACAAGCCCATTTAATCCCAGTCAATGTCACACGTCACAAGAAAACAAAGATTTGTTTCATTGAGGGCCTTTTCACACTCTGAATTCCGAATCAAGTTCCAAACCAAGTTTTAATTTTTTAGTATATGTTTGATCATGTTAGCTTTCAGTTTCAAATTTCAGCTAGTGGGAATACCTATATTCTGTCGTCATTATCCACATGAACTGAATTTTTTGGTGTGTGGACAGGCTTTCCGGTACCTTCGTATACTCAAAAATAATTGAAAAGTGTGTGAGTCTGTGTGAGACAGACTTTTAATAAAGTTGTTTCCACCTCTCCCCCTATACTACTGCAGCTTATTTTGTTATGTTGTGTTGTTGGACAAACTGAAACATACACTGTACATTTACTGCCTCTTGATAACTTCTCCTCTGCTCTTATGGCCAACACCTGTCTGCTCTGAGTGCAACCACCTTAACTCTCTCTGGTGCTAATACAACACACACTTCACACTGAGACCCTGCATTGCTCTTATCAGTTGAGAATAGCCTGCCAAAACTTTCTGTAATTGGTCTGGATGTCTGAAAATCCCCAAAAAATGTTGTCACAACACAAACCAACTATAATCCAACCAAACATACTGTAGTTAAGTTTGATCCGCACTGAGACCACCTCTTTTTGTCAGACCAAGGTTCAATGGTTTGGTCCGGACTGTGGTCCGATGAGGGTTTCACACCTGTAAACCAAAAGTCAGTAACAAACAAGGAAGTTGTTGTTAAAGGACCCTAAATAAACTGATATTTTGTAGAACACCACATAAAACAGAAAACACTATACAACGTTATAAAATGACAATATATTTATGTAGTTGATTCATTCATAATTTTAATTTATAACGTTTCGTGTGATATTTAATGGTAATTTTTATGACTAGTTTTTGAAATTGTGAGATGAACAATATATGCAAAATACCTCTAAGATAATACAGTCCACTACAACACTACCACATTAAAGTACATTCTCATAAGTGACCATGTAACATAGTCAACATGCAAACAAGTTTCCGTGCCTGCATGTCTCTGCTGACTGCACATACTGCACATAATCCGGTCTCTTGTTACACACAGTTCAGTCCAAAAACACTAGGGACAAACGAGCCACAGCTGCCTCTATCCAATGTGTGAAATATATCAGAGCCTTACAGCACTGTCAACTAAGACAGAATCATTTGCAGTGTATTACATTGTACAGATATTTGTGTTTTTCATGTTCTGCCATCTCTATATTACAAAGGTTAGGTTTTGGCTGAATATTATCTGTACTAATGCAGTTTATTGTCTACACATAGATGTAAAATAACTGGTACATATACAGTGCCTTGCGAAAGTATTCGGCCCCCTTGAACCTTTCAACCTTTCACCACATTTCAGGCTTCAAACATAAAGAAATAAAATTTTAATTTTTTGTCAAGAATCAACAACAAGTGGGACACAATCGTGAAGTGGAACGAAATTTATTGGATAATTGAAACTTTTTTAACAAATAAAAAACTGAAAAGTGGGGCGTGCAATATTATTCGGCCCCTTTACTTTCAATGCAGCAAACTCACTCCAGAAGTTCAGTGAGGATCTCTGAATGATCCAATGTTGTCCTAAATGACTGATGATGATAAATAGAATCCACCTGTGTGTAATCAAGTCTCCGTATAAATGCACCTGCTCTGTGATAGTCTCAGGGTTCTGTTTAAAGCGCAGAGAGCATCATGAAGACCAAGGAACACACCAGGCAGGTCCGAGATACTGTTGTGGAGGAGTTTAAAGCCGGATTTGGATACAAAAAGATTTCCCAAGCTTTAAACATCTCAAGGAGCACTGTGCAAGCAATCATATTGAAATGGAAGGAGTATCAGACCACTGCAAATCTACCAAGACCCGGCCGTCCCTCCAAACTTTCATCTCAAACAAGGAGAAAACTGATCAGAGATGCAGCCAAGAGGCCCATGATCACTCTGGATGAACTGCAGAGATCTACAGCTGAGGTAGGAGAGTCTGTCCATAGGACAACAATCAGTCGTACACTGCACAAATCTGGCCTTTATGGAAGAGTGGCAAGAAGAAAGCCATTTCTCAAAGATATCCATAAAAGTCTCGTTTAAAGTTTGCCACAAGCCACCTGGGAGACACACCAAACATGTGGAAGAAGGTGCTCTGGTCAGATGAAACCAAAATCGAACTTTTTGGCCACAATGCAAAACGATATGTTTGGCGTAAAAGCAATACAGCTCATCACCCTGAACACACCATCCCCACTGTCAAACATGGTGGTGGCAGCATCATGGTTTGGGCCTGCTTTTCTTCAGCAGGGACAGGGAAGATGGTTAAAATTGACGGGAAGATGGATGGAGCCAAATACAGGACCATTCTGGAAGAAAACCTGTTGGAGTCTGCACAAGACCTGAGACTGGGACGGAGATTTATCTTCCAACAGGACAATGATCCAAAACATAAAGCCAAATCTACAATGGAATGGTTCACAAATAAACGTATCCAGGTGTTAGAATGGCCAAGTCAAAGTCCAGACCTGAATCCAATCGAGAATCTGTGGAAAGAGCTGAAGACTGCTGTTCACAAACGCTCTCCATCCAACCTCACTGAGCTCGAGCTGTTTTGCAAGGAAGAATGGGCAAGAATTTCAGTCTCTCGATGTGCAAAACTGATAGAAACATACCCCAAGCGACTTGCAGCTGTAATTGGAGCAAAAGGTGGCGCTACAAAGTATTAACGCAAGGGGCCAAATAATATTGCACGCCCCACTTTTCAGTTTTTTATTTGTTAAAAAAGTTTAAATTACTCAATAAATTTCATTCCACTTCACGATTGTGTCCCACTTGTTGTTGTTTCTTGACAAAAAATTTAAATTTGATATCTTTATGTTTGAAGCCTGAAATGTGGCGAAAGGTTGCAAGGTTCAAGGGGGCCGAATACTTTCGCAAGGCACTGTATAGAGAGAGTTAAGCAAAGTTGAACTTGATGCCTGAACTAATAGTGAACTGAAAGAGTTGGTTCTAACTTGCAGCTCGAAGTGGTTAAACCTTTGTTTCACGAAACTGTAGTGCTGCATCAAGGCAAATACTTTTCATGAGCTGAATAATAAATGATTTGATACTTAAGTATGCTTTTAGTAATGCTGATTATTTGTCATTATTGCCATGTAATGCAGAAGGCACACTGTCATTTGCATAATTAACTCTTTTAAATGGATAAATAACTAGTACTGATGTGTGAAATGGTAGAATTTAATTTAAATATTACACAAAAGCTAAGTTAATGAAATTGAATTGGGAGGTCTGTGACATTGTGTGTAAATGAGCTCAAGTCATTAGTGTGTATAGCAATTACGCAGATTGAAATCTTCCAAATGCATAGATCATATTTTAATAATGTTGAGGAGCTGTAGCAGTGCTGTGGAAACTATGCCCACTGACTTCAGCTGCCTTAAAAAAAACACTTCTTCAGGAAATGTTTCTCAATGCTGGTCCAATAAAGAGACTTACAAATGAGCTTTTGATATACACATTGCAGAAAAGCATGAGTTATGAGCTATTTTTTGAGTTGTTTCTGCTGCAAACTCTATCCACACCTCCATTAAAAATCACAGCAGCTAAAACCTGGAGACTTGATTTGGAAACACATGTGTGGTAGAAAAAGAGAGGGTTGAGAAAGAGTTGCAGTGTGGTCATGGTCTTGAATTCTAACCCAACTATTGGGAACATAAAATGTAAAAGAAATGAGATTCTTTGTTGCCATATCAAAGACGAAAATATGGAAACCAATGACATGGTTGATTGTTTAATGGTTATAGCTAATAGAGGTTGGAAATATGTCGCTTTTATTGCATGATCTCTTTATGTTGCAGTTTATATTATATTATATTATATTATATTAATGCAATGTGTTTGTATAGAATAGTGTATTCTCATTTAACAGTTCATATGAAATCTAACCAATTACTGCTCCAGGACTGATGTTACGCACTTAGAGTAAAGTTACTTATTTTATGCAAAGTTACATTGGTTTGTATTAGGCAAGAAAATTATTTAATTAATTATTTATTAAGTTTGGTCTAGGCAAGTGAAATTGCGTAGGTTGTGTTTATGCATGTTAAGTTATGTAGGTCAGTTTACACAAGTACAGTTACGTAAGTTAGTTTTACACAAGTAAAGTTAGGTCGGCTAGGTTTAACCAAGTAAAGTTACTGAGGTCAATTGTGTCATGTCAATGTATGTTAGTTTTATGCAAATACTGCTGTGCAAGTTGGTGTTATGCAAGTAAAGTTACCTAGATTAGGTTTACCCAGGTTCAGCTATGTAGGTTCCTTTTATGCAAAAACAGATACATATGTTGGTGTTACCCAGGTGGGTTATACGCAAGTATAAAAGTTCACTTGGTTTCACAAGGGCCCCAGCACCGGTCTCCTGGGTGAAAGTCCTGTGGTTTTTTGACCAATCCACTGCAACCTGCCTCCTTAAACAAAATTTCAGTTCTACCCTCAGTCAATGCACTGGTTAAATGATTCTAGCATTCCTGATTAATATGTTTTTGGAGGATTCCTGGCTCATGATTGCTTTGGCTATGTATGAATCGTGGTGCATTACTTTTAATAGGTATCCGTACGAACAGTGCATGAGAACATCCTGACTAGAGAACATGGTGCTATTTGTATTCCACCCGTTCTGAGCAACTTATTAAAAGGAAATTTCAAATGAATAATATCATAATTCCCTCATGCATGTAATGAAAGCCACTTGATAGGTTTAGTCACAGGTAACAGTTAATATGCCGGTGTTGTGTTGTTTGGATTGAGTGCAGTTATCTACACCGGTAAAGTTTTCTGTTGAGAAACTTTTGTTAAACGAACTAATGCAATTAACGAGAGGAGTAAATGTTTACTAAAGCAAGGATAAAAGTTCTTTTTTTTTCTCAGGTTTGATTGTTCACTCAGTTGTCCCACAGAATTATTGTTGTTATATAACTCCCCCTGTATGCAAAGGCCTGTAACACATTACAGTTAACTGCTGGTTTGCATAATTCATCACAAGGTAAATAGAGTTTTAAGTGTTCATTTGTAATGCAAATTACAGTGGTTTGTTCTAATATATCTGACTCTTTGACTTTGTTTTAGTCTCTTATTTGATTCTTTTCTGAGGTTTTCTCTGTTATTGTGTTGCTCTGTATTTTTATTTTTCATTACTGAGCGGGAGCGAGGATTGCTGAACCCATGTCAGCATTGTTTGCTCCCACGTCTGTCTTATCACAGATGTTCATAACTGAGATTAAAGAGGGTTGCAACTTTTTTTTTTTTTTGCTTTTGCTGCTTTCACTCTTGCTTTTGTGTTATTAATTTTTAACCACAGCACTGCTGCTAGTCTTTCTACTTTGAGTTGATCATTGTTTTTCACTGTCTATGCACAGTCTGTAGTCAGCTTGTGTTGTGAAAACCAAGGTTGCATACATTTGTAAGAACTGGAAGTTCAGTCAATGGCTACGTTGTGTCCTTATCAATCAAGAGATGGGAACTCAGTCAGCTGAAGAACTGAAAAGTGTCTTTTGGATGAAAAGGCTTGGCAGTGTTATGACTGAAACAGAAAATATTTGCAAAAAAACACAGATAGCTGGTTGATAACAGAAAAAATATGGAAAAAGGAACATGATGAGTTTTAAGAACTTTATTCTAATGCAATAGTTTTACTTTTTCAGTGTTATAATGACCAAATTTTAAACTTGTCAAAGCTACTCTTGAATATTTTTGCAATTATGCCATCAGCATCACGTTGGCTGAATAGTCTTAATGAGTCTGTTCAATTATTTTCCTCTTTTTACCGTCACCTCTCCCCTTTGATTCACTCTTAGCCCCCTCATTCTAATTGTTCTCAGGCAGTCTTTTCTTCTCTCAGCAACTGAACAGTTGCACATCATGTCAGAGCGGAGGGAAGGAGCGAGCAGACAGACATAAGCTAGCACCTCCTGAGAGCCGCAGCCAGTAAATATTAGGTTAATTACTCAAGCACATTAGCACTTGTTCCTCATGGTCGTCATTGACTTCCATTAGCATCAATTAAGATTAGCTTTCCTTTAATTCAACAAGACGAGAGGAGACTGGGTGATGTCGCTGAGAGGAGTGGAGCTCCACTTCCTGTCACTCAGAGGGGGCGTGGAGACGTGAACTGATGAGGTGCAAGGAAATAAAAAAATACTTTTCAAGGACACGTTGAGGAGTCATAAAGCTCTCAACACAGATTAGTAATATGACTTCATTTAGTTTGACATGCCATATTGCAGTATTCATCAGTTAGGCTGAAATAAGTACTAATTTTAAATGTCCAACAACTACATGTTATTTTTATTCACATTTAAAAGCCTTTAAGAATTCCATTGTGACTTAAAGGAATACTTAATCCGCAAAATGACCAATTGTAAATCAATTACTCTCCACGTGTTTACATGAATTTTTAAGGAACAGTTTATCTCACATGCCTCCACAGGGAACATACAATCCAAAAAAGGTGAACATTGTTCGTGAATAAAAGTCATTGGGCGATGATTTAACATCAGCAACACTATATCAAAACATTTGTTTAAAACTTCTGTAGTATAATCCGGTTCTTTGCTTAATACTTCCCAAACATGCATTTTAACTGTGTGCCTGAGTTTCTGCGTACATATATCTCTCTGTCTGCAGCTAATCTTGTAAACTACTGGACCAATCAGCCTAGTATTTGGAATTCTTAAGGCTGATTCTGATATGTATGGGTGATTATCCATAAATCTAATTGTTGTTCAGCCAGTGATATAAAACAAAGTGAGTTGTGCTTCTCCAGCGATGAGATTATCGTTGTAAAAGTTCATTTGCCAATTTTTTTTTAGTGGCTAATAAAAAAACATCATGAGGTTGTTTGAATTTGAATTTGAATTGCTCTGTGGAAATTTGTGTGAGGACCAATAACGTGAATAGACTTCGCTGTGCCTTCATACAGGCTATTTTTTTCAGTAGAAAGTAGTTCCCACAAAGACAACTGTTTGTAGACCATTTCAGTCTGATGCCAAGTAATATCACTGTGCTTAGGCTGGAGTTATAAAGGAAATGTTGCAGAAATGTAACCATGCTCTCATGCTCTCTGTAGGCGGAGTGCCAGAGTGACCTAGATAGATAAAGATAGAGAAAATATATATTATATATATATATATATATATATATATATATATATATATATATATATATATATATATATATATATATATATATATATATATATATATATATATATATATATATATATATATATATATATATATATATATATATATATGATATTTAACAGACAGTAAATTTATGAAGTTCATGTCCGTGCTCTTTAATTATCCACCTCCAACTGCTGGCCAATTTTAATCAGGCATCTACCAGTCATCCTCATATCTTCTCCATCATCCTTAATTCAGTCATTTAGCAAAGCAGATGTAAAAGCTCTGATAAGTAGGAAGGACAAGGACTGTTGACATTGTAGGTAACACAGAAAGCCAAAATATCTCCCCGGGTACAAGACATTTCCCTTTGACTGATGGGTTTTTATTGTGCTTTTTTAAATGAATGCTATTAATAGAGATCACATAATTACATTCTATCAGCGAGGAAAATCATGTGAAATAGAGTGGTCCTGCGCACACTGCTTGAAGGTCTGAAAGATGTTTAATTTTATTAAAGTAGATGACTCATGGCTCCTTTGTCGTAAGCATAATTGGTTTTGACATGTCGTCACCCTGAGGGTTTTTATTTCGTCTCTCCGGCAGTTGAAAACAGAGACCTAAATTGGGGTTCTTGGCTTCGACATCTGAAGGATCAGTCTTGTACTGTACACGTGTGACTCTACTACAATGAGGGATTTCACAATTTTTTTTTGTCAAGCTGCCTATTGTGGCCATTCAGTCTTGTTGCAGGACCTGAATGTTTCCCTGCTGGCCTTGATTTCTCTTTAAATCAGCAAGTTTGCTTCAGGGTAAAGGTTAACTTCAAAACTTTAACTGCAGTTTTTTAGGAAATATTGATTTTTTTAGTACGTCTCCATTCCTGAACATCAGATTAAAATGGACAACACATTATGGGCACTAGTAAAATTGGCAAATGATACATGTATTTGTGTCATTGATAGAACTTCTGTACTAACACCAATATAACTTCTTGACCACAACCTGAACATTTGATCAAGTACTGCGTTAGGTGAAAGAGACAGGTGTATGCCGGTGTTCTAATAACAACAGCTGATTTGGCTTGCTTATCATCACGGTCAGCAGTTGGAGCAACAGCAGCAGCTGTGACACACAGCTCACTGAGGACATTGAAGGTGCAATGTGTAATGCCTGGCCACATGCTGCAAACTAATAGGCTGCAGCATTTCATCTCCAAGCCAAATACTAGCTAACAGTCAGGCAAGAATCTGCAATATTTGACCATTGTTCTTAATAACACTCCTATCTTCTAATCTGCACGTGTGGCAGTGTTTTGGTAGGAATACAACACATTTACAATAATCCTTTACGATCCCATTTCAGCAAGACTGTTATTCATGCTTATAACAAAATACAAAAGCCCAAATTATGATCTTAGTTAGATACGTTTACAAAAAAGAACATTTCTCTGGCATTTCAGTTGGTGTTAGTTGTTAGTATTGTTTACCACTACAAAAATTATTTGTTGTTTTTGTTCATTTTATACTAACAAGACCGAAGGCTATTCTTCAGTGAAAACAAATCTACTAATATTCCAGGAAGTAGGAGTGCTAATGGAAATATATCAGTGAGATGTTAGCTAAAGAGCTGTAGACAACAAGGCAAGACAAGCCAGCATATGTGTATGGAAAAGCCTGTTAGTCATTATAATTACCTCACTGATGATTGCAATGGTAATATTGTGGTCTTTGGTCAGAAATATTTGATTCTGTCCTTAGCCCTACTGCCAATAGACATTGCTTGTTTCAAATGAACAGTAAGCCATTTTTGTCAGATATATCATTTTGTGTTGAAACCTAGAACTGTTTTGAAAAATCTCATGCATCTAGGTAGATAGGAAATTATCACTCATAAATGTTAAAACCTACGGCAAGCTTTAGACAGCTCCCTTTTGCTGCCTACTTCACCTTGCAATAGTAATGACTTATAAAACCACAGAATCAGGTTCAATGTGAAAAAATTCACATTCGGTAGCAGCACTACTATGATGGAGCCTCCAGCAAGGCTCTGAAATTCCAAGAAAATGAAAATTGCGGTGGTGCTGAGCAATTTAGTGCGAATAAAACTGAAGAATTAGATAACTATCTGTTACTACAAGGGCTAGAGAGTAGCCAAAACAGCCAGTTCTCGTGAAATAAACCTGATTTTCACTTTCTCAGATGCCTCATTAAAACTGTTTTTCTTTCACTTTGGAAAGTCCCCCCCCGCCATTAGAATCTCACTCATCTGCTGTTTTGTTTATCATAATGACTTTGCTGATTAGCACTGTTAACCAATCCGCAATTAGCATTTGCAGATGTATCATAATTGAACGTGTGCTCACACGGCAAAGTGCTACAGGCATGAAATTACCTTTTTAGATAGCTGCGGCTTCAAACACTCTGAGCACAGCACACATTCTGTTCGGAGAATGACAGGCTTGAAGTGTCGTTTAACAGCAGGTAGGTGCTATCTCCTCTATACTTTGCACTCGCTCACACTGCAGTCTTTATTAGAGGAACTGAACACATCCTGTCCTCACAACAAGCTCTAAACATGAACTGACCCTTAAAGTGATCATTCAATTTGTTACTTTTATAGTCCTTTCACTGTTAAATGATTGCAGTTTGAATATCCAGAAAGAGTGATGAAGTGGATCCATTACGTTATTACTTGAGGTGGTTTGAAATTCCATTCTTTTAATTGTTCATTAGGATTACTGGGGTGTTGTGAGACAATGAGGACTTAAGACTGTCAATCAGTTGCTGTCCAAAAAGCAATAAAGCAGTGCATTGCATCTATTTGAGGTTTGAAAGCCCTCTGATTTGATTCAAAGTGTTTGAATTGATTGGAAACAAGTCGAAGGTCTTCACCGAAGATTTTTTGAGCAACTACATGAACACCATGGCTCACACAGCTTAAAAATTCAGCACAAGGTCTGTTCATGACGGTCTGAATGTAGAAAATGTTCTGGAGCTTTCCATTCTGCAGAGCTAAACAGAAAGCAGCAGGAAAAGGTGTCCCTTGGTTAAAATAGCATGGACATACTGAGGCACTGTGATGGAAGTGTGTCATTTTTTTCAGCTGACGCACAATAGCCATATTCACAAAGTATCCTAAGGCTAAAGCTAGCTGGCTGAGTTGAGAAAGAAGCAAAAGGTGTAAGTTTCTGGCGTAACTGAGTAACTGAAAGAATTTTAGTGCTTAGCTCCTATGCCTCAGAGATGTTAAAGGTAGTCTGAGGGTGTTTTCTAACCTAATGTTCATTTGTTTTGGTGTGAATGAACAAATTGAGTGGATGAATTGCTAAACTTGGAGCATTTAGCCCTCACTTTTCTGTCTTTCCACAAAAAAAACCCAATTCATTTAAACCAACATGTTCTTGGCACACCAAAACCAAAAGCCATAACTGAATTTTAGAAATTCTGTAATGATGCAGCAAATGCAAATGCAATGCAGGGTGTCCATGGCCAAATTAGGCAGGTTTCGATTAACCCTCAAACTGCGCAATTGAAATTAGGAATATAAAATATGTATTGAATATGCCTAGAACCACATCAATTTTGAGAAAAACTCCCATTTATCGCAAAAACATTTTTTTTCACTTGCACAAAGTGGTATTTCAGGCAATTCTGAAAAAACATATTTCACAAAATTGCAATGTAAACACTTTGATTTTGGTTTTATAGTTATTTATGTGGATATATGCTTGTTTGTAGGAAGTGGCTTCCTCGGGCATGATGCAGCAGGCTCTACAAGAGGTGGCATTCCATCGCATAACTCTTGAGAAAAGTTGTGCGTATCATCCAGAAGTTTTGAATCCACAATTCCTCTGTGAAATCACCTGACAGAAATCCCTCATATATGACCGATCCCATGTGTAAGGGGCTTGCCTTGCCTTTCATTGTCACTGGCATAAAATCTCTATGTTACATTTGACTGGAAATATTGACAGCTAGTGCGGTGGCTGCAATAGAAATAAACCTGCTAATGTTTTAAACATCCATATCATGCTCCTTGTAATATTATTGCAAGAGGGAAAGTTACATAACATCACTCGCTAGAAACGCAGCAAGTTGTTTTGTGCAAATCTGTAGTGGACGCCGGCCTACTGTTAGCAAGGAACATCATGTAGCATCACTAAGAATAACTCTTACTGGTAGGACAAGGTACTGAATAATCGCTCCACATGTGCATGTAGAGGAGAGCTTGTCAGTCTGATTGGCTGTTTGAATCGAACTATGGGCAGAATGTGTGATTTGATGAAACAAATCCAATTAACTTAAATTAGAGTTGGATTAAAGCCATTATGCACTGATGTGGATAGAATGTTGCTATCAGTAGACACGTTTCTCAAACTAAGTTGGACAGTTGTTTTGTTGTGAGTGCATGCATTTTATTCTGGGTGGCCCCTGAGGGAATTCAACCTGTATAGCGATGCTGTTGCAGCAAGGTGCTTCAGTGTCTCTCTTTTATTACTCACTCCTCTTTGATGACTCTCCCACAGTGGAGTGTCAGTGCGCTGGCGGGGGAACAGGTTTAGGGGCTAGGAGGATTTACTGCCATGGTACAGGGGACAGGTTGCATGGATATGTTTCCTCAACTGCTTTTTCTCCAGCATCTTAAAACCAGACCTACCACGTCAGCAGTCAAGTGTAGGAGCATAAAGAGTCCTAAAATACTTAGGAACAGGGATTTTCTTACTTTTTTTCACTTTTGCGAGGATTCACTTTGTGATTTTATTCCATCTTGATTAGATTTAAGAAAAAGTAAATTGTAAAAGATTGCGCAATACAAAATTACAATGTAAAATGCACAGGCATCTGGCAAAATATAAGTACAGGTTGTAATTTCTGTGTGTGAAAACAACCCATGTGGTGGTATTTGGGAGGAGAACTGACACTGTTGGAATTGTCTGTTTTAAGGGTATTTGGTCAGTAACCAAAGTATTAAACAAATTCAAATTTTGACCATCCAGTAGCTTTTATATATTTCAGTATGGACCAAAGTGGTGGAATTACTGGCTGGCAGACAGCATTTTAATTATGCCACCTGCATAATTAAAATGAAAAGAGTTTTTGAGGACTAAGTTCTGACAGTGAGAACTCTCTTTGACACCTCCTAATCCAAGCTCAGTATAGACCGTTGCAATACCATGAACACTTATTTAACTTCTCAAAGGTCCAGACGTTTAATCCTCGTTTGAATCGTAGTATCCACCTAGATTAGACAAATCAAAGAGGTGGATTTTACTTGAATTTCACTCTGGACCCATGTTCCAGCCGTGTAACGGTCATGATCAAGGGTTGCGCTCTTACTTGTGGGAAAGCGCCTGGAGCCATCGGGCTGTTCTTAAAGCGCTTTACGCTTATGCAACGTCAACTCCATCTTCCATAATTAATACAACCTCTGAACTTGAAAGTCAATTTGCTCCCATAATAATTAACATTCACCTTGGCCCCTCAGCGGGGGGTCGGGTCCCACACAGATGAACCTGACATTTAGTTCAAAGGAATATTAATGTCAGCGATGTATAAAGCTCAGGGTCAGTACGGCAAATAGATGTCAGCATGCATGTAGCTGATTTGAAAAAAACTGACTGGGGATGAAAAGGTGACAAATTAGATTCCCCCAATAGACCCTGGATGAAACCTTTTTTCTGAAAGGTTCTCTGCTGTGTGATCTGGCACAGATATTTTGGAAGGAAGAGGAGGAAGAGACATAACTAACTTTCATGGTCTTATGTGCCATGTAGGTCAGCAAGGTTAGATCTCTGTATTTTCTCGGATTGAATATAAAAAGGTGTGAAATAAATGCCTAATAAATGCCGTAATGCGATAATGTAGCTTGTTAAGGTTAAAGCATGTTGATACCAAACATGTTGCACTATAGACTTTTCTTTTTATACCTTTTTATTAACCCTTTAAAACCTGTGTTAATTGACTTGATTTATTTCAAAAACAAGGGAAGAAGGCAATGAGCAATTTTAAGAAGAAATTACCCAAAAATGAGCAAAGACAATTACCCACAAATTAATACATTAAAAAAAAACCCAAAAAACAAAACAGAGTAAAACAACTTCAAAACAATAATCAAATTACCTTGAAAATTGTAATTTTGTAAAATAACTTCAAATATTTAGTTCTAAACAAAAAAAAAGGGAGAGCCAGGAACCAGCTTACATCCGAGCAGTGGTATGAGTACGAGTATGAAATAAAGCAAGCACAAAAGATGAAATAGAAAAGGTGTATAAAATGTCACCAAATGTTTTTGATACACTTTGGCAGGTGAGACAAGTGAGGAGTGACAGAGAGAGGGACAGGCAGTGGACGTAGAGAGACCTGATTAGATTTGAACGATGTCTGTAGAGTAAATTCACCTTGAAAACGTTCCTTTAACATTGTCAACATTCATTTTCAGATGTTTCAGTGTCATTTGAGGCCTCCTCTGTATTTACAGGTGTAAGTACATTATTAAACCTGAATACCATGTATTACTGCTTGACGGATCATTGACGCTGCTGCCCGCTGACAGTGTTTTCCAGCTAAGTTGTCTGATATTTTTGCATTTTTAAGCATCAGGGGGATCTAAAGAGGTCTTAGCTGAAATGGTCATGTCCTTGAACTGTGTGGGAATTTGGGGGAGTGTCTGGCTAGGAGTCATTTAGAAATTTGATTTATATGCAACACATTTTGCTGTAAAAGAAACATAACGGCTGCCTTGTTTCTGCTCAGTCTTGAACCACACAGCAGGTTGTCAGGGTAAATGGTGTGTGTATGAGGAGCACATCTTTGACACAGCATGAAATTTGGATGTTTTAAATTGAAATTGATTGTGGGATTTAGTATTTCCAGTACTGCCGGGAACACAATTGTGGTGGGGAGTCATTAAGTAGCAAGCAAATAAAATACAAAAAACAATTGAAAAAAAAACATTGAACTTGTCAGCAGCAAAATTTTTTTTTAATAGATGGCTTTGATTTTTTTTTTAGCCTCAGTGCCAGCGATAGCCTTGGCTGAAGACATTATGTTTTCAGGTCTGTCCATCCCTCCATATGTCTATCTTTCCGCCCAATTCCAGTGAATGTGATATGTTAATAACGCCTTGGAGAAATGTCCTAAAATTTGGCACCAACGCCCAACTGGACTCAGTGATCATTTATTTAGATTTCAGTGGTCGTAGGTCAAAGCTCAAGGTCACTGTAACCTTGTCTGTCTCATTCCTGTGAACGCAATATTAGAAATCAAAAACATTATGAGGGAGTATTTTTCAAATTTGGCACAAACGTCCACTTAGACTTTATTTCATTTTGGTGCTCAAAGGTCATGGTCAGTGTGGTCTCAAAAAATCTGTTTTTGGCCATAACGCAATTAATTATGACAGTATTTCAAAAAAATGTCAGACAGGATAAACTGATGAAATGTTTGCATTATATATCCAAAATGTCAGAGCTAAACTTCACTGTGACATCATAATGCACTTTTCTGGCCATTATTCAACACCATCACTTAAGAACAGAAGGGGAGACATTTGGTCAGATACTGAACTCGTGACAATAATCTCGGGTGTCTTTGTCGTTTGTATACGTCTTGTGCTGTCAGAGATAAGATGTGTGTGAAGCATCCATGTTTTCACGGACATAATTGCAAGCTTTAACTGCAACTTTCCAAAAGCATTCAGCCATTAGGCATTAACTCTTGTTGATCCACTAAATTTGTTTGTGATATAATTTGATAACCATGTTTACATTTTTAATGTAAATGTTTTTTATACAAAATGGGATCATAGCAAATGAAAATATTCATTTACAAAAACAGTTCCATACTACAGTACACACTTCGTTAATCCCATTCTTTAAAGGCACCAGCAACTGACCACATGTCCTGTATAGATACAGTTTTGCTGCAGCAGTTTTGTTTATGGCCCTCCATCATCCCAGCTACTCCAGGAGCTCATTGAATGCATCACAAAGTTTGTGTCAGCGTCGGTCTGTGGCTGACATCTGAGGATGGATCTTGCATTGTGGCGACATTGCCATTTTCCACAGAGATTCATTTGTGCAGAAACAGATGTAGTATTTGCATAATTCATTAGCAGCTTGTGTTTTGGATGGATTAAGGTAATCATTGGTTACAAGTGAATCTGTCTACCTATACACAGTAAAGGGGGGACCATTTGCATCATAAAACCGACTTTGTCAAACAATGTCTAAGAGCGAATCTCACTCTGCATACAGACTGCAGATCTCTATCTGCTGCATATCAACCAAACGTATACATTCCAGAATATTAAGTACCTGTATCCATTTGCCTATTTATCTACAAGGATTGCAAAGAGTCCAGTGATTTGGTATTGCAGCTCCATAAAGTTTGGGGTCTGAGACAGATTCAGAAAAAAAAGTTTCAAGAGTTATGTTTACTTTTTATAAGAAGGGCTTATTTTAACAGACTGCATTTACACCTGTGGCCAGATGCTGGTCACTTCACTGACACAATTATTTTCCTTTTAAAAGACTTCTATGATCTACAAGATAGAAATTGAGTTAAGGTCATTTTTGTGATCCTGGACCCACGGTGATAAAATGGGACTCAATCTAGACCTAACAGACCATAATAAAATGTGGACCAGAATTCATAAGGGTCCAGGGTCGGATCTTGGGTTCTAGGGTCCAGGTAAATAATAAATGGACTGAACTTGTATAGCGCTTTTCTAGTCCTCCGACCACTCAAAGCGCTGTAACACTACATGCCACTTTCAGCTGATTACATACACATTAACACACTGGTAGCCGAGGCTACCGTACATGGTATCACCTGCTATTCAGTAACCATTCATACGCACTCACACTCCGATGGCGCAGCATTTGGAGTAATTTGAGGCTGAGTATCTTTCCCAGTACTTTGACATATTGACTGGAGTAGTTGGGGATCAAACCATTGACCTTCCGAGTAGAGGACAACCCGCTGTACGTCTGAGCCCCAGACCTGTGAAGACCTCTTCTCCATGCCCCCTGTTTGTTACATTGACTTTCTGTTCAAACTTTAATGACTAATTCTGTTCTTAATGTGTAAAATCTGTAAAATGCTCATTTAAATCACAATTTATTAAGACCTACATATCCCTGAAAAAAAGACATTGACAATAGACATAGACAAAAGACATAGACATAGACATAGACAAAAATAAGACAATAACATACTTACCCTTTACCCTTACACCTTTACCACCTTGTCATTTTAAACTCAACAAGAGAAAAATTAAATCAAATGAATTTTGTCAGGTAGAGGTTGTGTTCTGCAGAGAAGTCACATGCTTTTTCTTTGCATTCTAATCACAGCTAAGCGTGTTGAGTGTGTGACTTTGACACAGTGGGGTGGTATCTTTGTGTAAGGTATTATTGTTGCAGCATCCCGCCATGCAGCCTTTGTTAGCACCGTGCTTCTGGCCAACGCCAGTTGAGCAAAACAGAAGGCAAACACCAAATACAAGCTTGTTGGCAATTTGTCGTGGGCTGGAGCTTTGCGTGTGATTTAGCTGTTTGCTTAATATGTTTAGACATGGTGAGTTCATTCTGAATGTGAGCCACAGTACAGATTATTTTGAGACCGGTGATTAGTGCTGCACACTGTTTAAATTCAGATCGGGCACAGGGATGGCCTCAAAGGTAGCAGAACACAGCGCGGAAGAGTCGGATGATGATGATTATGTTGGAGCCAAAATGTTCCTCTACCCCACATCTCTGATCAAGCCAAGATTGTTTAGCCCCAGTGTCATTCTGGGAGATTTGTGGGTACTTTTCCACACTGCCTGCCATAAAGCAGTTTTCTCCTTGTGAGACGGTCTGCAGGGGAACGTGAAACACTATTTTCCGGAGAAAAATACAGTTCTGAGTCTCCCAAAGGCTTCATTCACGCTGCCGGCTTATATGATTATTTTACTTTTTCTGTCACTTTCTAACTTGTTGAAAAACAGGACATATAAGTTATCACTGGAGGTTAAGATAAGAACAATGTGAACTTGAATGCACGACAGAGCTGAGATACGTTAATCAAGTTGATTTTATTTATATACCCCATAATAAGAGGTTTATCAAAGGAGGTGTTACAATATGTGAGCATATTGTAGCATAAAGCATAAAACATTCTCTCAAGTCTTAAGGACACAGGCTTTTAGTAAACAATGCTGAGTAACAGCATAATAAAATGTCTGGTCTTAAAATGAATCACACATATACTCAACTGAACTTAATCACAAATCTCTACTTGATCCTACAAACAAGTATTTTGTGTGCTACCGAAGCCTGATACATCTTATTTCTCTGTGCTGTAGAGTCCCATTGTTGTCCCAAAAATGAGTATATAAAAAATCAAAAGCACATCAGTGAGTCACACCGTTGCACTAGATGACATGTTCCTTCATTAGCAATACAAACACGGTGTAGCATGTTTTGACTCAGTCCTACATACACTATCCTGGTGCCGTATATACTCACAGAGCACCAAATGTGACTTGATATGCGGCCAAAAATAGATCTATAAATGCCATCAGTGCATTAGATAATGAGTAATGTTAACAATGCTTAAAACGTTAAACCGTGTCTAGCTGTGCACTGATTTAAGAAATATCTGTTTTAAACAATGAAACCATATATTTGTGACTTATATCTTCGCTGGGATTGAATGGGGTTGGGACAAGTTGCACTGTAAGTTATTTCTCTAGGCTTACCATGATCAAACCATCTGTCGCCAAATACTGATTTTAAATTTTTGGAGCTTGAACATTCATTACGAGCGCTATTGGAATATATATACTGTTTGCTTATTCATTGCACCACAATGTTGAATTGCAGCGCGTACTCGGGCACAGATGGAGCAGCAGAAGACCAGATGCAGTGAAACCTAGTAAACCTAAGTAAAACCTAACTGTTCATTGCGCTCATCTCTTTGCAACTGCTCCTCTCAGCCATCGATCTGGCTGGATTGACAGATCAGTTATCCACCCTGCGAGTCATACTGCTAATTCCGAAGAAAAACCCAACTCATGTCAAGCTCTGCCTGTGCTGCATTCATGGACCTGCAGAACGTTGAATTTAGAGACGGGACATAAAATGATGAAAACATGGGACAATCACAAATCCAAATTTAGAGAGGGGACATACGATGGTAAAAAGGGAAACAAGCTTTTGGACTTATCACGTGAGTTCAGGCAGAACACTGATATTCTATATGCTGCGCTATATGATTCATGCTTTGCAATCAGTGGCTCCTTTATTAATTGTTTGGCTGACTAATAATATCTAGTCATGTTCATACAGGTGTAGAGGGCAGCCATTGACACTTCCATTGACGCTTCTCACTATTATTCCGTTTATACGTCATGGCACCGTTGTTAGTTGCTGCATCTCTTTTCACTGCTCCATCCTTCCTTCTCCCTTTGTGGCTTCTTTATTGTTGATTTGACTCAGATATTTTATTAGAGGGATTAGTGAAAGCTACCTCAAAGAACACGGCCTTTTTTCCCCAAATTTAACTGCTTATTAATTTGCAATATATCATAATTTCCTCTGTGAAAGTTGCTTACTGAAATGTAGCACCTGATCTGATATGAAATTCTAAGAAACTGCTCAAAGTGAAACAAAAGAAAACGCAAGAGGAAATCACCACTGGAGAGGGCAGACAAAAATGATCTATAGAAACCCAATTGCTGATAAAATCTATGGCAGGTTTTATTCTTCTCATTATCATCCTGAGGAATAAAAAATATCATTAAACATCCAATCAAAGGTGCATAAGGAGATAAACAATGACTTATGGATATTGCTTTAGATCATATATTGTTTATCATGATGCACATTCACTTTTTCTTTTTGCACAGCCAAGTCAGAAGAAATGTGATAAATAGCTTCAACTCTTGAGTTTGCAAAGGCTAAAAGTAAAAGATTTACTTTTACCTTGACTTCAATCCAATTTCACAAGGTTCCCATTCAATCTGACTTTAAATGCAAATAGCACTGCTATCATAAGACTCCTATCAGAATACATTCCACACATTCGCTGCCGTATCCATCACGTCCAGGCAGGTAAAAAACACTCTTCAAGCAGGCAGCGTAAACTAAGCTATGATCCACTTGAAACACAGCGGACGTCAGATCGTCTCTCTTATTACGGCCTGTCAGACGGAGAGAATGACTCTGATCCGCCAATTGCCGCTCGTCAGCGCAGTTATTGAAAATCACCTTCAATTTGTTCCAGATAGCGAGATTGCGAGGGGCAAGTCGCCGTGTTCCGTTTGATGTGATGATCACTCCGATGCTTCCTCGAGACAGGACGGAGGGAGTCTGGCGCGATGGGGGGGGAGAAAAAGTCTGCAGAATCAAACAGTGTGGAAGCACAAAAGGCTCAGATAACAGGGCTACCTTTAGAAAAAGAACATGACTGGAGGTATGTGTTTGCAAGTATTCATGCCATGCATAAAACTAGAGCCGCTCTCTTGGCCTAATTGATTGCAGAAATGCGGATAGAGAAGATACTGTGCCCAGAAATCATATCACATCACATTTAAAAGGCTCTGATGTTTCTCATATTCAGCCTGAATGATTTTTCTACTGTCTGCAGCCGCCGTGAAATATCTAATGCCGGTGACAGTAACTGTGTCAGAATGTAATGCATCTGTCTGGGTATTAAGGTAGCCCTGCGTTTTGTTATGCTGCACGTAAAATCACATTGCATGCTTTAGAAATTGCCTGTATGGGATGGTGCTTCTTCATTTTCAGTCTGACACCTCATCTTTTGTTGCTGCCTTGAAAGCTTCACAGCCAGCAAATACACAGAGAGTCATCTTTGTTTGTATTAGGAGGTTTTGTCCCCAAAAAGAGATTTTTTTTTCTGACCCTCATTGGAACCCTCCTTCTAAAACTTTTATGTATTCTTGTGGCACTGTAACCGATTCCCCAACAAAGAAAAAAAGAAGGAATAGAAAAGCCCTGCTGCGAGCTTGTGCAGAGCTTCAATCAAAATCCTGGAAGCTAGTTGACATGCAGGGTGTGGAGGTCCCTGCAAAGTTATTGAACTTCTTTCTTTCCTTTTTTTTCATTTTACCACCAGCTTTTTATATTACCTGGCAAAACTTCTCTTTCTTTTTTTCCCACCCTTTCTCTGTCCAAAGCCGGAGCCTGCGGTTTGAAAGGCTCACTGTCCCTAGATTAGGTTCTGCTGGTGTGTATGATCAATGAACCGGAGCCGGCTCGTGGTCAGAGCAGCGCGGCGGGGTTGCAGCTACATCCCGCCAAGTGGCTGGATGGTGATAAGTTCATTGTTGTGCCTCCTGCGTGCCCCTGATAAGCCTCGGCACGTCGGGAGCTCGCCGCAGCAGCCACAGCAGCGGCGGCAGCAGCCCCAGTGTAAGCCGGTTACGGCTGGTCAGACTGCAGCGTTCTGACAGATTGTCATTCCCACCTCTCAGGGTGTTTAGTGCTAATTTACCAGCCTGATTACACAGGCAAACAAGTTTGCCGCATTTAACACATGCCGCTTGGATTCTCAAAAGACATTGACGGCATGCTGCATTCATACACCAGGATAATAGTCACATGACTTGTGTTTACACAGGCTGTAAACAACTTCATATATCCAGAAAACTGGCAGCTCCAATCCTAAAGTGGATGAGGAAATCAGGGGAGGGTTAGTGGATGATAAATCCTTTCCCCGCTCTCACACAACTGTTGCTGAAGCTCTGGAGGAGCTTTCTGAAGAGAAACCAGCCCTGACGATGATGTCATCTGGCTTATCTCTGCTCAGTGTTGAAGACTACAAATTTAAAACAAAAATTACCCAGTGATCCATGATGCATGTGAGCAACACAAAGGTGTTGAATTTTGCACTTTCCACTTAGATAAGGCATTTTGCACCATGCACTTTATGCCATGTGGTTTACATTGCTACTGTTAGTGCACTTTTGTTCTCTCTATGAATTATATTGTTTTTTTTCCCCTTTTTCTTCGTTTGATCCTTTCTTTCTTTCTTTCTTTCCTTTGTTACCTGCCAAGAGACTCAGGATTTAAATTAGCAGTCCTGCTAACTTACATTTGTATTTTATACTGATGTTCATTAATATGCTGTGTCCCTTTTTATATAAACATTGAATAAATAAATAAATGGATAAATGAATAAATAAATGAAAACATCATCACAAACATCACATGCTGTATAGGGTCATGGTAGAAAGGGGAAAGATGCTGTTGACTTGGAATTAAAGAAATTATATGACCCAGTTTTTAGTGCTTGATCCGCTTGGTTTAAGGAACCCTTTGGGCCTTGTGACCTTGCACAATGGAGCAATATATTATTCCTGTATTTTTGCAACTAATGGTTATTTTCATCGTCACTTAATCTGTTGATTCTTTTCTGTTAAATCTATTCATCATTTGGTGTTTCTATCAGTCAATTTATCTATTAATTGACAAATTGCTGCAGTGTAAAACTTCTGCTAATTATTTCCCGCTAATCATATACATGCATTCACAAGATTTATTTGAAATGTATACAAGCTGCACAGATGGCAATAATGCGCTGACAAACAAAGGCAGTGAAGAAGATGACTGCTGACTCAAACAAAGCAAGTTTTAAGAAAATGCCGCTTTGCAAATGAGAACATTTATATGCGCAAAATAGTCCAGTTTAGTGGATGCAAAAACATGCAAATGACCCAATTAGGAGCGCGGTTTGGTTCGTCACTTCTTGGCTTTGATAAAAATTGTAAGTTCATTGTCAACAAATTAAAACAATGTTTCTTAGTTTCAGGTGATTATGTACTAATGACAACACAACCGTTAATATTGCATCCCATTATTTCCAAAGTATCCCCCTAAATCCTACATACTGGACCTTTAAATAAGTGTTTTTGTTACCTGAATTCTGCCTGCATTGTGATTGCATCTCAATATGAAAGTTAGTTAGGTCGGGTTGGCAGACTTGTCGTCATACATTGCCCGCACCCAGGTCCAAGGAATCAATGCTATGGGTGGCTGTCATCCATTTTTTAATCACTTTTATTGTGAGGATAACTCCTACTACATGTAACTGTTGCTGAGCAGCTTAAGCTAATGAGAAGAGGCAGAGTTAGGTTTCACTTTCCAGACTGTGGGCACATTGTAGGGATTGCGTTTCCACCCTGATCAAAATGCTTGCCAGACCACCTGCTTCAGGTGTCCTTTGGCAAATTCAATCACAGTTCTGATAAAACTGTAATTGAGGGTGTAAATGCCTCTGAAAGTCAGAGCATCTTTGCCTCGTCTGCGCTAATCTGACTCTCTCTAGTCTTCTGACTTTATGGATGTGCTGTGCAAAATGTCTGAAGTACCCTTTTAACCAGCATTTTCTCTGTGAATGTGCAACAGTATATCACTGGAAAAGTAGCATGGCGTAAGAACTTCACAAGATTGAATAGATTTAGGAAGAAATAGATTTGCACCTTCTGTGAAAAAGGTGCAAGCTTTGACTTGGAATGGAATATGCTACCAGCTTCTTTTATAACGCAATCAATATGTGTTAAAGCCTGCATTGCTTTTTTTAATAGTATAAGGAATGTTGGGCTTTTATATTTGAGCGTGTAGAACCGCCACACTCAACAGCTTACATTGTTATTCGATCCATACGGCATTGATGTTTTGTCTAAAGCCAGCCTTCCAGTGGATGGCCATGCCAAACTGCAGCAAGGGGGGCTCAGCTGACTCCAGAGTCATGGATTATACAAATCGCTCTGCTTTCCTTGTATCTTTGCTTTTTACTGAAGTGGGATAACACAGAATGGATAGAACAATGCATCAGTACAAGGGTTAGAGATTCTCTTCTCTCCATGGGTGGAGCTTTGTGTGAACTTGCCCATGTTAAGATGCTTATCTCCCACTGCACATCAGTAGGTAACACAGGTACCCAATATGTCAGAATCAGTGTTATAGGATTTTAAATGTGTGTGCATACAAGGAACTTGACCCCATTTATTTTGCTGCTCTCATTGTGCATACACAGAAATAGACATATACCTAAAAACATGAACAACAAAGGTAGACAACGTAAGATTTGTAACATTTGCCAATTATAAACACTGACTACTATGTATGGACAGTGAAACCACACTGTTCGGGGTCCATGAAAGAGGTCAGCCAAAGAAAACACAACTTAGGCTATAATAATTCAACATAAACTGAATGCAACAGAACACACTAAAAGGCCTTTTCCAATCAAACCATGCAGTAATGGCTGCTGTGATATACAGTTATTAAAATTGATATAGCACTGCAATGTGTCACAGTAATGTTTGTGAGTTTGAGGTCCAGTATTTTTCTGATCAGGCATCTATTAAATAGGATCTACTATAATAATAATAATAATAATAATAATAAATTGAGCGAGATATATTATTATTATTATTATTATTATTATTATTATTATTATTATTATCATTATTATTATTATCATTATTATTATCATTATTATTATTATTATTATTATTATTATTATTATTATTATTATTATTATTATTAACTGCTACACAACTGTGCTGTCATTGTTATTATGTGGAAAAGTGGAAATTAGACTGGTTTCAAAATATCGCACATTGTCATTGTTTTTAACAGAAGTTGATGGAATAAAACTGTTGACATTAATGAGACAAGTTTTTATTATTTATTTTCGAATAAATTAATTGTTATACTAATCAAGTGCACCGGTAAGTCTCCAAGCTGTTTGTGATAAGCTGTTGCCAATGGCATTCAACCCCCGACGACCTGCCTTCTTCCCCTGAAACAAGCGTTCTGTTAAATCACTGCTGATGAAAAGCCAACATTTCCTCATTTGACTGCTTCACAATAAAAGCTCTCATATAACAAATAAGAGGGTACTTTTATTGTTAAAAATCTAAAGGAAATGAAATGTTTAAACAAAGGGGCAACAAAGACATACTCTATCAGCAACACTACACAAAACAAAATGGAAGCAGTTCTAGCAGTTACCCAAAACAAAAGCACTAGCACACTAATGTCATCCTCTAAAAACAAAATCTATGAGAACTACATACCCCGATTTCCCCTGTAATGTGTGGGCACTTGGTACTTGTACATTCTGATTGTCCACTTCCTGGATTTAAGAACTTTGCTTGGGAGGGTGCATCTTTTCCTCAAACCTGACAAGGTGTCATCTAAGCAGCAGCGACCAGAAAGCAGCACCCACAGCACTGATAACTCACTGACATGAATTATTTATATATTTATAAATAATTTAGAATGATATATTAACTTAGAATAAGACATTCCTCTTACTTAAAGACAAAGCAAAGTGTGACTGTAGAGAAGTTAACTGAATATTCATGCGAACGGAGGAAGAAGGACACTGAGGTGGAGGATGTTTTAAATCAGATGTGTGGCAGCAGGTGCGGCCATCACGAGCTGAATCACCGAATTCAGTTCATACTCTTTTAATATTAATGAGAGTTAATAAAGTGTGTCCGATGTAACTGTGGAAGACAGTTAGTTGCACTGATTGTCAGTATTATCTAGTATGAAATCTTGAACACCCTTCGGTGCATTTTACACGCTTTTATTCTTCATTTTTGATAATTTCGGCTGTGTTCATGCATGTGGCATACATTTTGTCAAGGTTGTGTATTTTTGTTTAATCTTTGAATTTCCAGCTCAGCTTCTAAAAAACAGTCTAAAATACACTGTATTAACAAAATTGTTTCATTCATACTGTTAAGTGCAAAGAATATACCATTGAAATCCATTCAAACTGTAAGTTTTGATCCCACAGACATCAGTGCATAAGAACATGCATTATATTATATCTAAAAATCACCCCCATACAGTTGTTCTGATGGGGCAATTTAGGAATTGCAATTGCTCTTGGAGCCAGCCTCAAGTGGCCAATAGAGGAACTGCACCTACAAGAAGTATCTTCTTGTATACGTGTCATTGGAAGGACAACAAGCTTGTGAAAACAGTTTTTTAGTGTGTTCTGTGGCTCTGGATGAGCTTTAGAAAGTCTGAAAATGTCAGCTTGGGCTGGGAGAGTAGAAACAGAAAGCCTGATACTGTGGGTATAATGTTTTAAAGATGTGGGCCTTTATCATGCTGTCCTGCCATTGGGTTTTATGAACTTGATCCATACAAAGAAATATAAATCTGAAAATCTCAGCCTCTGATGCTTTTCTTTTGGTCATTCTTTTTTCAAAATCTGTCCCTTGTGTGCCCCCAGACTTTATGGAACTAATCACAGGAAGCCTTTAATGAGTGAGACAATTGTCTAGACTATCATCAGATAATGTACTGATCATGAGACGAGCACTGTCTGTTGTAATCACCTGAACACACTGTCACCCAGCACCAGAGTCTGTTAAAAAGTAGTAAGGATGATCCCACCAACAGTGTTTGGTCCAGACTGCAGTTGCAACTTCACATTGTGGCATTGTGGTGATGTGAGTTCGATACCTTAAGGTACCGAAACTCACATCACCACAATGCCACAATGTGAAGTATAATAACAAATAATCATTTATGGTAGGACAGATTTGTTTGTACCTCTAGCTGTGAATAAATGAAGACATAGTTGAGTATTGGCCCAGGCTTTGGTTTCTTTTTGTTATGCTTGCCTTTCCAAGCCTCAGGTACATCTGGCTACAGATGTCAGCATCAGTCTCCTGACACCTGAAAGTCTTGCATTATGTTTTTGTAGTTGGTTCAGATTACATTCTCAGCACTAACACACCATTCCTCAGCTTACAGGGATGGAGACAGAAACATTTATAGGCCTCGGTGTGGTTATTTGGTGGAAAATGAGATTGAATGGTCTGCGATTGACTGGCGGGGTGTTACCTTGCCTCCTACTCAGTGCATGCTGGGAAAAGTTCCACAGCAGATTGTAAGTTTGGAGTCACATACCACAAGTGCTTTTATCTATGGATGTTCTGTTTCCCCTTACTCTGATGTTCTTGCTAAAAAAAAAGAGGGAACAAAAGGGAGCCCGGGAAGCATTGGTTCATAATATTAGTTTATTCAGTAGTTTATTGGCAAAACTGCCAGCAACATTGAAGCCTGAGCTTCTTGCTAACACTGTATATTCTTTGGAACACAATGAAGAACAACTAGTTATTCAAGCAGTGCTGAGGTACTTGTGCTACTTGGCAGGCATGCTAAATTGCCTTTTGGGAGCGCCAAGCAATCCCCGTGGAACACCATGCCTAAGTAGTCAATGTGACTTGAGTGGGGTCACTTTAACAGTTTTCTCTCAGCCATTAAACTTTTCTGTTCTCAAGTGGGACTACGGGGCACTTGTAGTTGTGCCTGATGAAAAATGGACAGGTAAATTGGCAGAGTATAAGCTACTGGAAAATATTCAAGTGGGATGGTTGGGTAATACAAGGGAAGTAATGCCAAAATACCCTGCAGTTGCTCATTTGGAAAGAAACTTAGGACTTTTGTGGAGTTGATGACGGATGAAAAAGCGCCAGACAACTGGTTACAAGGTTTTATTTGTAAACAAGCCTGTGGAAAAAAAAAGGACAGGACAAGACAATGCATGAAGTATGAACAACATACAAAAGCTGATCAAACAGAATGGGAGTGAAATGGGGATTAAGATCTTTTCCACCATCAACACACATTTCTTCATCTCTTCCACATGGAGATTAAGCTGTTTTCCATATCCGTGCCTCCGCAGAAGAACAAATGGGTTAACCAATGAGACGTAACAGAAATCGTAATTGCTATTCGTCTCAGGATGGCAAATGGCTTTGGTGCTTGTTTGGTTCGTTGCACCGCGCGTGCCTCTTTTGCGGAGGCTGACGTGCATGTTGAATTAAGTCAACATCGAGGTGAGACGACTACATAACAGGCGAGCGGCGGTCCTGTTTGAATAGCTGTTTCGTTAATCTCATTCTACATGGAAGCGACGCCTGGGTTCATGGTACAGGGTGACACAGTTGCTCATTGTTCATGGAAAAAGGGGACATATTACCCATTCACCATTGGGAGGTCTTATTTTATGTCATTGGAAGTCTCAATTATGGGTACATGATGCAGCACAATTGTCCTGCATAGAGCTGAAGACTGTCTTTTCATGTTGCTGTGCTGATTTAAAGAGTTGCTTCACCCGAGTTATGTACCTGTTGCTGTTCACTGGGATTGAAAATAACTACATGAATTATCAGAACAGATAGCCTGTATAGTGTATATATAGTATAGTGCAGTGGTTTCCAATTGGTCCATTAATTTAAGGTCCACAAATAACCACATATTCCGTTTGATTTCACAAAATGTAAACAACTCATTAGCTTAGAACAAGAGGAAATATGAAGTATTGCAAGAATAAACACTTATTAAGAGTAGACCTGCCATCTACTTTTGATTCTCGACTCAACAGTTGGGAACAACTGGTATGATGTATCCAAAACATAGTATATATATACCCGTATAGTCTCCTCAGAACAAGCAGGGTTTCCCACACATTTATTTATTTGTGGTGGCCTGCCACAATTAAAACATCTGCCACCACAAATAGAGTTTCTATTTTCGGAGCTGGACCATGCATTAAGAGCACTGTTGAAATATATATATACCATTCAGTTATTCATGGCACCACACTCTTGGAGCATAGAGCGTACTGTGGGCACAGATGGAGCAGAAGAATGTCAGTAGCAATGAAAGTAAAACTTGACCTTCATTCTGTTGGGTCTTAAAGTTTGCATTCACTCGCAGCAGCTGCTCCTCTTATCCATCGATTTAAACTGCTCAACAGATCAATTATCCACCCTGCAAGTCACAAACTGCAGCTGAGGAAAAAAAAGAATGAATCGAGAGCTTAGTCTGCATAGCAATCTCTGACCTACAAAAAACAAACAAAAAAACAAAAACAACCAAACAAAAGGTTGCTGTCTCCAGCCTTGGCTCCTGCCACAACTATACCCCAGTTCGGTCGAAAACACTGACAAGCTTCTGTTGTTTTACCTGTATACATCAATGAATGACTGGTCTTGCTCTGGTAAGTAACTACTTATTCCACTCTGTATCTTCAGCATATAAGAATGAAAAGCAGCTGCAGAGTAAGCACTCCAAGCTTTATTTTGTTTGCCTCCACACACAGCCATGCATTACACCTCAGCACCTTTCATTTAAACAGCTTAGCAACCTGTCGAAGCCATTCTCCAAACTTCCAATCTTGGCAACAATACAATCCATCTGCTCCGCCTCGCTTTTAATGGGATTCATCGTGGTGCTCGCTTTTGTAGAAACTCTCTAGGATGTGTGACTTTTCCACGAGTGGAATTTCTAATTACAGCCAAGTGGGGTCAGTCTCGTCGAATCTCATCAAACTGAAGCGCTCCATGTATTTTACACGAGCTGCTGGCAGAACCTCCTGTGATCTCGGCTCACCTTGAAGCGGACCGTCCCCCTCCGTCCTCTACGCTCCGTGTCCCATACATAATCATCTGACATGAAATTTTAAAAGAAGAACTTCTCAAGCTACCACAAATTACCATTTCCCGGCTGTCTTGGTTAATATGCGGAGTCCCGTGTTGGCTAGCTTGTTAGGGAAGGGACCGACGTTGATTGATTGTGCTGTTTCCTACCCTCATTCATGTAGAAAATTGGCAAGGCTGAACGCCGAACACCTTAAAATGAGCCCAGACGCGTTCCACAGGGACACTGGAATGTTTGTGTGTCTGTGAATGACTTCTACAGCTTTAGTTCAACTCAGATGTTGGAACAAAAGAAGCAACCCAGCTGTGTCGGTACTGGACAAATATCACGAAGAGCACCTTTTCAGTCTTTAAAACTCTTTCTTGAGGCTTTTTTTTTGTTTCCCCCGCTGAAGTGTTTTATTAATGAGCCTCAGGTCTGCTGTAGCACTGACATCAAGGTTTCTCTCTAAGCATGCTGTTTACTTGCTGGTTCCTAGGAAATATCCTCTGAATCGTCATGCTGAAAAAATTGCAATCGAAGTTTTTCCACCTCCGCTTGCAGAGTTTCTTTTGGCAGCTGGGCTTTGCTGACTGTGTTGTGGATACTGGTGGTGGAGGTGGTGGTGGTGGTGGAGGTAGGCAGGTCTTTGATAAGGATTCTAGACATGTTTGGGCTGCTGCTTATACTTGCCTATGTGGTACACAGATTGGGAACTTGTGTGTGTGTGCGGGGGGTGGGAGGGTTGTTATAGCAGCAGTGGTGGGTTCGTACCCTGAAGTTTGAATTTAGATTAGACCTCCGATCAAAATCCCAACTCAAATGTTTTTCTGTTCTTCGTCCTCCCATTCACCATCTACTCCACCGCTCTCCTCGTCTACTCATCCCATTACACCGACTTCGATTTTAATGCCCCCCACCCCTCTTCCCTATCTTCCCTTCCCTCCTCACTCTAACCAGAAGCTATGACTGAGATAGGAGAGGTAAGAGAGGGCAGCTTCCCCTGACACCGCATGAGGATGTGAGCAGAATAGCTCCAGCCTTCACCCCCTCTTACCACCATACACACACATTCACACACCTCTCTCTGCTGCTGTTAAATCCCAGTACAAGCACACAGCTCCGTGGCCATATGGCCTCCTCCCCCCTTCTCCCTCTCCCACTGGGCAAACAGGCCTCGGAAAAAAAAACAGCCTCTCTCTTAGACCGTTGTTTAGCTGCTGATCTCCCTTAAAACAAATCTGTTTGCGTGTGTCAATGCCTCTGCAAGCGTCTGCCGATATCATCACATTAAACTCTCAGCAGTTTGGGCATGCTTAAATTTAAAACAGATGTGTTCCCTGTTGTCTTTGCCTCTTGTGTTTTGCTGTCTCTATGTGTTGTATTTGGTTTTAATAAGACATGCACAATGCCTGCATGCCTAAAACAGGAAACTAGGTGTTGCATTAAAATTACAGACTGCATGAAATCATTCATGTAGCCACTGTGATGTCACCCATTACTTTATGGACTCCCATTTTGAGTTTGGCATTTCAGCTGCTGCCATCTCGGATTTTTGGTGCCATAAGCATAGATTTATAAAGAAAACTGGACACATCACTGGAGGTCTAGCCTTGTACGTGCCTTTAAAAGTTGCTCTGTCGCACATGAAGCACTTGCACCAAGCAGATAGACAAGAGACTTCCACTAGACAAAAGTCTGATAGTGGACAGAGTTATATGTGGCTGTGGGGACACTCAAAAAATGTCTCCTTCGCAATGCAAGTCAGTGGGAAAAAGCCTTTTTGGGCATCATAAAATCATGTGACAGATGCTATTCCTCATTTGCTCACTAAGAAAATTGAAATCAAAGCACATTGCACTTTCTTGGGACCCAGCCATAATTGAGTATATTTAGAGGACAGGTTGAAGATAAACTAGGTGTTAGCTTGGTTGGGATGGTGCATTTACAGCTATGGTTAATGGTGATAATGCAAATTCTTTTTTGTTTTGCTAATAAAAAACAGATTCAACAGACCGTTGAAACTGGACAGAATATATATCCTACTCCTTAGATGGTGTTTTAGGACAAGTGAACAAGACTTTTGGGGTGACCAAAACATTACAATTAACCCTATGAACTGATCTAAAAGCAGCTATGGCTAAGCCTATGTCAGTCTGCTGATACACAATGGTTATGTTACCTAACAGACCTTGAGCTGTGGTAGTGACTTGTCCCCGGAAAGCACCTACCTGTCACTCAAAGCGGCCATGATTTAAATAATACTTATCGTTAAGCCTTAAAAACATTTACATTGGTGAGTTGTATAAAAAAATCACCCTATGTACAATTAGTTATAGAGACAAAAAACATTTTTTGTAATAGGCTGTAAACACGATTGTTTCTTTTGCAAAGTTGAGCATTCTAATATTGGGGTCTATAAGAATTGACTCACTCTTGGAGCCAGCCTCAGGTGGCCATTAGAGGAACTGCAGTTTATGGCACTTTCATGTTAGCTTTATTTTCAAGATTGCTGCTTGGTAAAATATCCCTGTCTTGTCAAACTAAATCACAAAGTGGGCCCACTCAGAGAAGAGCATGCCGTTAGTCCCAAGTCAGACACTTTATAGATTTACCTTATATGCCTGAATTACTTTCAGGTCGGGTATTGGCACTTATCCCCTAACAGGAAGTTCCAAATGGAAATGTAGGAGTGAAAATAGCAGTGAGCGAGCTGAAAAGCTAGACAATATTCAGGCCTTGTAGCCTCTTTTCTTCACTTCTGTGGTATAGCAAATTTTCAGACCAGTCAGGTTGGCAAAAATAAATGTTTGGTTATTGACGTCACATTGCAGAATTTCTGGGCAGTTTTCAAACTGTTAGAAGTATCACCATCTGAATGCTTTTGAGAAATTTCCAAGACCAAAACTGCAACCCAAAATGAATGAATCCTACTAACAAGCTCTGTGTGTATCCAAAGCCCGATATATCTCAATCCTTTGTGCCGTAGAGCTTCACTGTTATCCAAAAACTATTAAAAACACATCAGTGAGTCACACAGGCTCAGGGTGACATGCTCTTTTTTTGTTATGAACATGGACAATTTATTTTAAGTCCATCCCACGTACACATAATCCTGCTGCCGTAAATACAAGAGCACTCAATCCACAGCTGAGAATAGCTCCCAACAAATGTACTTTGTTTGAATGTTTATGCCCTTGTGTTCCAGAAAAATTACTGAGCCTTTTTAAAAGTTGAAACTAAATATTATTGTCCATTTTTCTTAAATATTTACATCCACAGTACTAAAACTTAATTAGCTCTGGGAGTGCCACAGACTGAAAGGGAGGTTGGAAAGTATTTACAGACAGATGCATTCTTATTTAGTCTTTTCATGGGAATTCCTAGCTATTCCTAGCAAATAAACTCATATCATCAACCTTATGTTTCACATTCATCACTAAAATTCAGAGCCAAAGAATCAGCCCATGTATAGAAGAATCATCAAGCCAGTTAAGTAAATCTGTAATGCATGTTACCCAGCAACAAAGACTTTGATGACACTACTTACTATTAGCTTATTATTAGCTAACATAGGCTAATGGCACTAGATCAGATCTAGATAAAATTGGGGACATCCAAAGAAGTATTTCACCTTAAGGCATTGATTTACTTCCTTTGTCACATAGCCTGTGTTCTCCTTTGCTAACATTTGGTCATCTTGTCACTTTTTTGGTAAGCTAGCAAATCGGCAACCTAAAAAAGTTGAAAACCTAATTTTTGCCTTAAGATTAACTCTACACGAGACCTCCAGCCTTAACTATAACTTACACTGTTTGCAAGGATGGAATTAAATTTCGCTCCCTGTACTGCTGACAGGGCTGCAAGTGCAACTAGAACTCTGCCAGATTTCCAAATGACTTTTGCCTGACTGCTGATACCTACACTCTCAAACTGACAGTCTTGACATTGTACTATAAAATATGTACAACTTAAGAGTGATACCATATTTTGACATAGATGGACTTCATTTTGTCCAACAGCAAACATCTACTTCTGTATTCTGATATGGTAAGGGTTAGTATCTTCCATTAATCAATGCCCAGACCAAAGATACAAATTGCAGAAAAACACACATTGCATAACCTGTAAACCATGTATTTGACATGCATCGAATAAACTGATAATATTGTATGTTATAATTAGTCCAGTTTGCCTGATTTTCCAAGATTAGAAACAAATCTAGCGAGTCAGTCAGCTACAGCATTGGAGGCAGGGCCTGTTCATTACTTTGAAAGTTGCTTAGCGGTGCATGAAAAAAAAAAAAAAGCACTGACCTCAGGAGTATATAATCACCTGACACTCTGCATTTTGGGGCCCATAGAGTAAGTACATCAGAGACTTCCGCTGGCTGAGCGGCTAACTTCTGGTTTAGCGCTCTGCTAACTTGAAAGGGGATTAAAATGATTTGAACATGCTGCTTTTTTTTTAGACTTTCCAAACATTATTGGACCAAATGGATAAACAAGTCATTTTGCAGAGGGTTGTGACGCTAAAAAAATCAATAGATAAAATGCTGATATAGATGCCTTTTTCACAATGAAAGCTATGGAAAAAAGACCGATCCGGAAGTTATAATTCCGTGGTTTGGCTATTTAGTCAAAATGACTTCAGTCTGGCAATGTGCCAGAAGGTTTGCTGAGATGGTCATGGAGCTTGCCAAAGTGTGTACTGCCATGTTTGGCAAAACCACCCCATCCTCGTGAAATACTAAATTTTCAGAGTCAGTAAACATCCTGTAGTGCGATGAGTTGAGCAATGGCATTTTTTGCCAGTGTTTGACAGCATTATGTATGTATGCTGTATTTAAATTCTAGCTAGGGTTGGCACCATTACAGAGGGACATGCTAATAAACCTCAAAGTATTACTTGTTTATATGTTTCAAGGGGAGGCATATCCTAAACACCACTCAGATGCATGATATGTTGATTAGATGTCCCAAAATGTCTAAGTAAAATCATCAGACTCTGTGTCCTTTTTTAATAAGGACACAAGCAAATTGAGTCTTATGTTTAATAGTGTTGCCATCTGTTACTTGTAAGAATACATTCTAAAAAAGCAAAGAAAAACATACAAGATGCGTAATGCCAAAACTTCAGTAGAGCTGCTGCCCCTGAAATGACAGTGAAGCCAAGCCGAACAGGCCTCAGCTATGTTTTGAGGATAAAAGAATGAAACAGGTGTTCAAACAGAAATCAAGGTTGTAAATCATCACTGAAATTTGACCACATTGTTAAGTAGAGCATTGGAGGTGTTTTTTCCTCTCCATATGTTTATACTGTGAAATACACATATTGATGTTTTAGTAATCTGTGATGTATAAGAGGAGTGCTTGACAAGAATACAAAAAAGGAGCGAGAGTGACCTTTGCTCTTTATTCTGCTCTCTTCAGCTCTTCTGAAGTTCCCTTGTATTTGTAGTTGTGTATTGGGAAGTTGGCTGTGGAAATCAATGTCCAGACTTTAGTAGTTACTCATTATGTTTTCTCTTTAAAGGCCCTTAAAACTCAGTTTTTTGAGGGGGGTAGCTTTATTTGTTTTTATTTATTTATCTTTTGGAAAGCAGCTGAACAGACCACATGCTGATTACAGATGGAGCCAAATTAAAATTCACAGCACAGTGCATCATTGCCCTGACCAGCCTGTTGTCAGGCTCGGGGAAACCGGTTTCTATGCTGTGTTGAGTAATGACTCAGCATAAGATAAAACACCTTGAGCTGTACAAATCACCGCATGGGTCTGCCCTCTGTGTTGGCTGATGATCAGCACATACTGAAATATGTTGTAAGGTGAAATCAAACTTAAAAGGTAACTCTTAAAATCCATTTACGGTCAAAGGCTCAAAAACACACCACTTATACAATATATGCCCTGATCCCATGCTCTTTATGAATTCTATGCCAGGTTTAAATATTTACTGTGGTCACAAGGTCACAAAATATAAGGATTAGTCAACATTTTGGAAAACATGCTTATTTATGTCTTCAGTGTTTTATATTGCTCAGTATAATGGGAGACACAGAGAGCTAACAGCTAGCCAGTGTGTTATATCTTAGTCTTTTTAATAGGTACACAAACAGGAGTGTAATAACTAACATTTTATGGGAAAACAGATTTACCTTTTTAAAAACAGCCAAACACAACATTGCTGGGCAGCTATATCCCATCAGTGTTGTACAAACTGAAATTATATTTTTCATAAAAGAACAATTAATGATTCCTCAACAGGTTTTTGCAAAAGTAGAATAAATCAACACATAATTAATCATATACAAGTGTTGCTACACATAATAGTAGTAATAGTAAACCCCAAAGTACCCATCTACCACTTCTCCTGCTCACTCTATGCAGACTTTCTCGCTTATTATATCATGGCCTCTAAGCTTTAAAAAACACTGCCAACCAGTGCGTGTCATACTGTTGCTAAAGGGTGCCTCTGTGTGTCGATATCTGATGCCGAGGGCCCCTGATCAAGTATCGTTATTTGATGAGTTTAGAGTGAGACTTGGTATTTTTGAAAGTTTTTGTAGATGCAGAATTTCTGATACTTTTTGTAAAACTAGCAAGAATTCCTATACTTAGAAAAGTCAGTACGCATACTGCATTGAAAGTGGAAATGTGTTTCTTTGTGCAGGTTAGTATCTGTTACATACTTTGCACCTAGATTTTCTATACATATCATCACAGAAGTTGTCCGACCGTGGCTGCTCAAAATGTGGATTTCTCTGTGAATTGATTCGGGCCAAGACCTTTAACTTGTGTTTACCATAGCTAGTGATATCAGCCAGACGCAGCAAGACAAAAATCAGACCCATAGTATACACTATGTATGTTTTGTATGTGCTACGACAAAGACTGCAGCTTCAGTTTACCTTCTTGATGTTCCTTTCTTTTATATTCAATATATTTTGCACTTTATGAGGTGGTGTGTTACCATAATCTGAATAATCTCATATCCCGTCCCGAAGAATCTCAAATATAAAAGCTGAGATGTGCTGATAAAACAGTATGTGCTATATTGTGGTCTACCTTCTTGAGTGGTAGTTTTCATGATTCATTCAAGCTCTGTTTCCATGGGGATATTGAAAATATTTTGTCCATGCCACGCATGTGAACAGACACATCCAAGAGAGAGATATAAGATTCATATAAATCATGTATTGCAGATAAGGGCCGGGCTGCACCTGCGCTTCTGTGAAACTCTTTGCCCACATTGTTTGCTTTAACAGCCTAATGCAAATTTTTCCCTTAAAGATGCTGTAGAAAAGACATCGTTAAAAGGTCACAATACATATTTAGATCATCATGTATCCACTAAATATACAAAATGTAAAGGTTTCATTAAAAAATGTAGAGGTTTTGTTATGTGAAAGTCATCCCCAACCCTCTGTCGAGGCTAAAACGTTGTGTTTACTGTGTGAAATGAATACTTCACAGCCCCCTCAGAAATCAGCCTCACTTTGGTGTAGTTAGAGGACAGGCTTGAAGGACAACCTCCATGTGTTCACATTAGAATAATGATCTGGAAATTAGTACCCTGTCTCTCCTTCCCCTCTTCCCTTCTCAGCCGCTGGGCTCTCAGCTCAAGAATGTCGTGTTCTATTTAATAGGCGTTTATTGCTGCTAAGTTTGGGGAATTCAGAATCAACAACTCCAAAGTAATTTCTGCTTATCGCCATGCCCTCTGGTGACCGCGTGATGTGACGATTGTTATCGTCGTCTTGGTGGAACAGAGTTCAGGGAGAGAGAATACACTGGTGACGTTTCAACCTCTGTGAGAGGAGACTCAGACACAAGCTGCATTCTGTGGTGAGATTCCGATTTAGAGGTTTTCTATTCAATTTATCGTTATGTATTATTTATATTGATAGTGTTGATTTATCGGTTCATTTGAATTCAAAAATCTCCATACCAAAGGAAAAGTTCAGATGACAAAAAGGTCTCAAGATTATCTGCAGTTACAACAGTTTTTATGAAAAAAAAAAAAAAAAAAATTCAACTTTTCAATGCTTTGAGCAAAACAAAAGAAATAGGAGTCTAAATTGAAACTGGAACTTTCTGGTCATCCTCCACAAGTAAGAACATCAATCTCATATGGTTGGCTTCACTTCCAGGTACTTAATTATTTATTAACAGTTTTTTTTTAATCTTATATATATATAAGATAAAAAACTGTTAATAAATATATATATATATATATATACATATATATATATATATATATATATATATATATATATATATATATATATACATATACATATACATATACATATACATATACATATTTATATACTTTTTTATATTTACTGCATCGCAATCAATTAAAATATATGGGAGGATTCCTTCCCTAAATGCATCAATTAATTTTTGGGAATGGGCATGAGTACTTATGGATGAGTACTGTGGACTTTGGTATTTGTATAAACTATAGCAATAACCCCCCATGGGTAGAATTCTTTTTCATTGTAGAGTTGCATGTAGTGCATTGCTTCAGCACAATAGTGTTTCTGTTTATCACGAGACTACTGCTGCAGGAGTGTGAGCTCCGAACTCACAGTCCTGCAGCCACCTTTCTAAGGCAGCCACCGCACTAGCTGTCATTATTTGCAATCGAAGGCAACATAGGCGTGTTATGCGACCAATAATCGAAAGGCAAGCCCCTTATACATGGGAGCGGCCACGTATGAGGGATTTCTGGAAGGTGATAGTCCACGCTTTCACAGAGGAATTTTGGATACAAAACTTCAAGATGATCCGCTCAACTTTTGAAGAGTTATGCAATGCAATAACACCTCCTGTAGTGCCTGCTGCATCACGAGGGAGCAAATTCCTGCCAACATTCTTTGTTTAGCATAATTTGACCTAGAAAAGTGAGAAAAAAGTGTTTCCATTGCAGTTTTACAAAATATGTTTTCTTTTTCAAATCACCTGAAATACCACTTTATGGGAGTGGGAAAACTTTTTGGGGATAAATGGGAGGTTTTTTTTGGGCAATTTTAAGGCTAATGGAGACCCGCCTATAGAGAGAGGGAGAGAGTGCCCACCAGGTGTGTTGTCCTGGATGGAAGTTAGTCCATCTGGTGCAGCATTAAAGCTAGTCCTTCCATTTTTTGCACCCTTGCAAGCATTGGTCTAAATTCACTAAATATTGTCCACACTACCACTCTGAAAATATTTCAGAGGAGCTGTAGCTCTTTTGAATGCTGATAAATTGTTGTGTAACTTTGTTAAGTCACTGTTGGGTCAAACTCTGATAGCAATTATTGCAGTAGATATTCATTTATCTAAAAGTGTTGATGAGGTCCAGGAGCAGGCTTCACATTATTGGAGAGACCAATTAAAAACACGTCAACGAGAGATTGCAGTGAGTTGCAGCAGCAAGCCCGAAGATGACGTCAAGACTTTATTCCATTCACCTCTACTGTGTCAGCAGAAAACTCCAAGACACAAACCTCATATCCTGGACAAAAGAATCCACAACCTACATGCATAGATCCCACTAAAGGTTAATTATGAAATGTTTGTTGTAATATACGAACTGACCAGTTAATACATCACTGCAGTGACAGCAGGCACAAAAAGAGCCTGGTGACATTGTTAGCAGCAGGCTGTAGCCTCAATGTCCCAGCGGGCCTGTATGAATCTGATGCAGCTCCAGTTTAACACTGAGCCCCTCATCTTATCCAGAAGCACTCGCCAATAAGATGGATGATTTTATTCCACCACTGACACTTCACTGTGATGTTATTGCCTGGAACAGAACAAAACCTCCCCACTGGGTGCTAAAATCTGACAGTGTTATATATTGCGGGATTCAAAAAAATGTGCACAGCATGTCCCTAAACTGCATCAGACACTACTTTACCGTGATTACTTTATTTGCATTATGCTGTGCTAATCTTGCCACAGTTAGTATCAAATCTTTTTTTCTTTTTAATTGTAAACCCCCCTGTGAGAATTTGCTAATTACATGAGTTGTGCTTGCATAGGCAGAGCTTCTCTTGTTATGCAGACTGGTTTGATTTCTTTTGAAAACATGGTAAAAAAAAATGAAATGACCAACCTGGCATGAAATGTCCTAAAAATTTGTTTGTGCCAACGAAATTACCTATTATTAAGTTTATAAAACAAAACAAAATTAAAAAAAATGGGAGGATTATTAAAAAAAAAGATTTTTGGGCCATTTTGTTTTTAGTTGATTGTTGCCTGATGATTTTGAAAGAATTCAAACCAATTTGCTCAGCTTTGAAAGGGTTAAATCACTGATTTCTCAATGGGGTCTGACTTTAAAGAAAGCAAAATCCCTTTTTTTTCCATTGGAAATCACTCACTGACATTAAGGTAAGGCAGTGAAAATATTCTCAATATAACGTACAATAAAACTGATATTGATTGTTTAAGTTGAGAGGGGTTTTTTGTGGCTAAAATCCGTTTTGTTGTGGACCCCATCCATAGCATTAGAATGCTTTAATTTCATGTCAGACTACAGGCTGCTTCTCTAAACCAGGGCCATGCCGACTGACATCTACTATTTGTAATATACTTTGTATGGATAAGTGCTACATACAACCCCACTTCAAAAATATCTGAACAATCCCTTTAATGCAGAGTACAATCTATGTACATGCAAGCAAAGATTCAGACAAAAAAAAGTGCCCTGAATTCTTGGTGATCTATCACATTCTAGCAGTGCAAGTGCTCTGTCAATCAATTAGGGAATGGAAAAATGCTTTGTGCTGCGCTCTGCGGTGGACCGGCCCACTTGTTTATGCCTGGATTAAAGATTAGGCTTTCAGAATGCTTAAGATAGATGCTACGTCAATTTAATTCTAAAGGAATTGAAACTCTTATAACTAAATGGTTCGAGCCAATCTGCATTCAGCGGAGGTGCACTAATAATGCGGCCTAATCAGATTACTTTGATCCATTTTAATGCTGGTAGGTGGCCACTTTCCACCACTCCCTGAATCACCTCTGCATTTTCTTTCTTCCCTACTTATTCTTTCTTTTTTCCTCCATCTTTCTCTCCCTCCTGCTTTTCTGCTGGGTGGCACTGTACAGGGTCCTGCGCAGCCAGGCGGCGGTCTCATTAATCCCGCTCTCATGGCAAACTAGTCCCCAGGGGGAGAGAGAGCACACTTTTTAAAAAGTGCCCTGTCACACTCTGGCACATCATTTGCATTTAGGTTAAAACCAGTCGGGACTCTTAAATCTTATCTATGGGCAGAGGGAACTCCCTCTTCACTGCGGCATGAGGGCATCACTTATTGTCAAGCCAAACCTTGTTATGCTTCTCTGTCTCTCTCACACACACACACACACACACACACACACACACACACACACACACACACACACTGCTCTGTCACAGGAAACGAATGAAGTGTTTTGGTTTGTAAACAGGTTATAATCTATATAAGGGTTATGGCTATTTTCCAGCATGCAAGTGTTTCGTTTAGAGTAATCAGTGTAATGGGCTGTCTGACAAAGGAGGTGGTGTTCGCTCACACGGCGGGAAGTTAAGTGCAAGCTGGGACTGCATTGTACTTTTATGTATGTGCAATGTGTGCACAAAATATTAATGGTGCCTGCTCTTAGCATGAATACTTAAGCTAGGTAAGTGCTTACATAGGTGATGCACATAGAGCAAGAGAGCAATTTACATATAAAACGTCACTTAGCTACTTTAGCGGAGAGAGATGAAAAGAAGCTCTTTCTTGAAATAACAAAGTCTACAGGTATATCAGGTCACAGCGTTAGTCTCAGTGGCTTTGAATTAGATGCTAATAAGAGCATGGTAGCATGTTAGTGTTAACATGTTGAGTTTAGCTGGAAAGATTTTTGTCGTGGTCTCCATCTTAACCCTTTGAAAACTTGGCAAAAAATTGCCCTGATTTTTTTCAAAAGCTTGAGAAGAAGGCAATAAACAACTTAATAAGAAATGGCCCAAAAAATTGCAAGAAATTAGTAAAAAGTTACAATAAAATTACCTGATAAGTAAGTAAAAAATAAGTAAATAAATAAATGGAGAATTGTTTTAAAAGAACAAACAAAACATATTTTCAAATATATATTAAAAAAGAAAATGTGGGACATCACTCACCTAGTTACTCAATGCCTTTATGGTCATTCGAACGTCATTCAGTATCACACCAGAGGTGAACAGTGGGCTCCTGGATGAAAGTGTTTGTCTTGAAAACATGTGGTTAAAAACAGCAATAATTCTGCAACATCATTTTAAAGATATAATTATAAAAAAATAAAGAACAGTTTTATGACATCTTTTCCCTTGCTTCTTTAAAAATAATCCTCTAAATCTATGAATTCTTGCTATTTGCAGGACATTCTTACCAAGGTGCTCATTTTTTCAGCATTTTTTCATGAGAAATCAAACCAATTCGCTCACAGTTTAAAGGGTTTAATACCTGTGAGAGACAACTGAACGCAGCACAGAAAAAGTGATGTTGATCCAGGTTTCAAAGGGTTAAAGAATAAATTACTGACACAAATGAAATGTTGCAAACAAATAAAAAAATAACTTAAGGCTGTGAATCAATGTGAACCACACTGTGCAGGTGCAAAGGTGGTGTATCTGGACGCATGTTCCTGAAGTTTCACCCACTGTGTAAAAGCCTGTGATCAGCACTAAAATCTTGCTTGCAACTACATCTTAGGCAGTAGTGAGTGTAATTCTGTTGTGTAGCATGGGGTTAGCTTGTGTTTATATATAGATCTGTACACACAGCCTTGTAGTGATAAGTAGGTTTTGTGTATTGAGAGCTGGATGTCTTTCATGCTTTACCTCTGCGCTGCTTTTGTCGCCTTACCCTGGCTTCCCAGCCCTTGTTGTTCCCGTCCTAATTCTCGTCTCCCATGCTAACACAAGTGCCTTTACTTATTGCTGGAGTCACTCAGTTCTTGGCTTTTTTTTCTTTTTCTTTTGATCAGGCCTATCCTCATTATTATTTACAGGCAGTGATTTCTCCCTGCAACCGCATCGCTGCGCCGTGGCACGAATAAACCGGCACATAGTATGGACTTTGATCAATTATGGACTATTCGTTAATGGACTGTGTCCCTTCAGCGCACTCCCACCATCTTTTTTACTCTGCATTGTGCTTGCACTTCTCCTCTGTTTGGTTCATTGTGACATCCGTGTGTAAAATGAGCTTAAATTATTTGATAGCTTGTAAAGCAGTGGAGCTGGCACAATATATTTGGGTAATGGATTTGTGTATGGCACTGGGTCATGCTCGCAATCAGTGTAATAGTCTGTTTCATAGCAAAGAGTTCAAAATAGTTCCATAAATATTGTAAGGATGTGCACTAAGTACCATCCTGCACATGGTATAGCGGCATTAAACAGGACCTGATCTGACCTGCAAATTCCTAATTAGAAATGTGATAGGGAATAAAGACTTAAGCCACCAACAATGGAAATGTAAACTGGTAATAAACAAATGTAAATAAACTGAAAGTTAGATAATGTAGCACAATATCACTTGTATTGTCGTCATAGTATAGCACGTCGAAAAAAACAGCAGAAAAAGTCAATGTTTTTAACAGTGGAAAAAGTCATAGTATAGCGTGTTGATAAATGCCATAGTATAGCACGCTGAAAAAAAGTTGTAAAAAAAAAATAGCAATAGTAAGTAAGTGATATTAAGGAAATTTAGTATTTAGAAAAAAAAATACTCTCAAACCATTCATCTCTGTTATGGCATCTCCAAGTTCTCCAACATCTCGGCTTTCTGACAATTCAGTTTTCAGATAATAGATTCTATCTTTAAATGTTTTTTTCAGTTTTGCCAAGGACCTCTTAATCTGTCATTTTATCTGTAAATTCAAAAATCACAAAGTTTGGCTAACATTGCAGTGTGATGGTTTAAAAGTTACATATATTCAAAACTTAAAAAATATTTCTGTCCTCCCTTGTCTGTCCTCAGGCAGAATTGTATTACAAGTAGCATTCACAGTCCTTTTTTCAATGTCACTACATTGATTTAAAAACAGAAATGTGGCCCTTGTGTTCTCGGTTGGCCCTTTCTTTGGGTGTGATGACAAACCTGAATGTGCATCTTTATACATTATATGAAGGAGGAAGATAAGAGGCTGTCCACTCTCCACACTATGTGAAAAACTCATTATTCTGCTAAAGGAGGTATTTATATGTGTCATTTCTGCATATTAACCCAGGTATTTTTTCCACTGTAGGAAGCCTTTAGGACCACGGTTATTTAATACCAATCATCTCAGGCCTATTATATAGGTGCAGACTATTGGTTTTCATATTTGACATTGTAGGGCACACTCACAGTTTGATCATAAGAGGGTTTCAGCAACACGCACAAAAACAGGGCTAAATGACATGCAAAGTACTGTGCTGTGTACTATCATTGGCAGCCACCATATATGGCAAAGAGACTGCTATTTAATAATATTTATACCTAAATTTACAAATTTATTATTGCGTGAATGTAATACATTTTGATATATTTGACACAACAAAATTATCATTCTGATTGCTGCTTTTATTTCAAAAGGGAGATTTCTGAGCAGAAAGTCATATTGAATTGCAGGCAAGACATTTCTAAAAGTACAGATGTTACTTGTTCCATTTTTTTTTCAGCTCCTTATTGAACATTGTTACTGGTAGTGTTTTAACCTGACACCTTCTGGCAGCTTTGTAAACTTACGTCTCTCAGTGGCTTATCCTAACACCACGTATGATGCCTTTTGGAGTTGGTGTTTGAAGCCAAAATCACTGACCAAGGGACGGTATTTGACTGGATTACATGGCTTTAGTCTATTGTCCTTATTGCTGAGAGATTCCTCATAAGAGGTTTCTGAATCTCACCTGCACAACCTTATGTCCTTTTGTTGTTGTATTTCTGTTTTCTGTTCTGTTTTTTGCAAATTAAAAAAAAAAAATCTAAAGCACAGCCAATGAACCAATCAAGACATCTAAGCAATTTTGCACTTCTTTAGGGTACCGTAAGGTTACTATGCGTACTAGTGTACATCACTGTCGCTAAGGCTAATGGAGCTCCTCAAGGACTGAAACTGTTATGTTTCTGATTTCAACAATTTAACCTCAGACAACACATGATTTGATCTTGACTTGATTTATTTCAAACATGTAAAAAAGAAATTTGAGAAATGACTGCGCAAACAAGCAGACAGACAAAAACAGTAATATTTATAGACAATGAAAAACACGAAACAAAAGAAATGGACAAACATCTGACGTGATTTACATATTCATAAAGGAGTGAGAAGAAGTTCAAAATTGATTTAATCCCACCCCTTCTCTTAAGTCATTGAATTTTAATTAACCTGCTTCCTTATTAATTTAAACCTGTACTCTAATTACTGAAACATATATGCATACACTCACATACCCCAAATCAAATATCTAGTTTTTCATTATTATTTACCTAGTGGTGACAACATCGTAAGTTTTTAAATTAAATGTTCCCTTTAAATTGTAAACCCCCTCTCGATGACTGAATATTTTTTGAATATCTAATGGTTTAAGGGCTATGACCGTTGGAAGTTATTGATTTCTTCAACATATGGCCTTCTTGCTGGTTTTAAGATATCTTTGGGTTCTCTGAGACTACATACTTTTGAAAAATCTTGGCATGTGACATTATACTCTTCTGTTGGCAGATATATTAGCTTATTTTAAGTAATATTTTCCCCATTTTATTGCCTCTTTTCCTTGTATTTAGGAGCTGTCTTTTTGCAGGAAAGGGCATGTATTTCATTACAGCACTAGCCCATTGAAGTGGCTTGTGAGTAGAGTTGCGTTTTGGAGTCAGTGTGGAATCCCTTTTGCACTTTCAGTGATCTCTGTTTCGATTTATGTCTTCTAGTCAGCACTCTTACCTCTTATGACTTATGAGCCTGATGCATCTTTGCTACTCCTCAAACTTACATAACAGAGAACCACCCATAAAGCTCTGTCATGCATTTATAATGTTTTCCATTTCTGCACTGTGTGTGTTTTGGCGACGTACATCACTAATATTTCAAACAGCGAGGAGTGCAGTGTCTGAGGAACTGAGGTATGACACAAAGCACAATGTTTCATATGCTCGGCTGCTTCCAGAAAATCGCTGTTTACTCATCTTTATCTTTTGAGTTTTATCATTTCTTGGGATGTTTGTTCTTCCTAACATGGATATAAACTCTTGCAGCTGATAGAGAGGTTTTTGGTGTAGGCAGAGGTGATAGCTGGCACTGGCCACTATTTATTTTATGTACCCTAGCACCTTAACTGTTTGTAGAAGAAGTATAAAATAGTGACGGTTAGGAATTATCATAACTTTAAGCTAAATGCTAACATCAGCACAATGAGATGCTGACAATGTCAATGTCAACATTTTTTACCAGTTGTAGAGTGAACAGTGTTTACCACCTATGCTCAGTGTTTTAGCATGCTACATTTTGCCAGTTGGCACTAAACACTTAGTACAGCTGACCCTCTAGCATGAATCACCAAGGACAATAGGATAAATCATCTGGGAACCAGGAACGTCTGACATAATTTGTGCCATCCAAGTCATCCAATTGATAGTAATATATTTTAATGGGTAAGTGAATACATTGGCCTGCTGATGAAACTATTTAAAATGTCAATGGACCATCCTCTGGGGTGCATACTGTAGTTATCTGTCCATAATGCCATGCTATTCCATCTGGTAGCGGTTGAGATATTTAACAAAAAAATCACAAAAATGTCAGCCTCGTGGATACATTGAAATTGGAAATGGGTCACCAAAATCATAATGAATTTTCCTCAAGGCACCATGAATGTTGTAACCTTATTTCATTGTAATCCATCAAACAGCTGTTGACATATTTCAATGAAAACCAAAAATATCAACCTTTTAGTTACACTACAGGAAATGTTGGGGATCATGAAAAAAGATAAGGATGTGTCATCAGGGGACTATGAATGTCAGTACAATATTACATAGTAATCTATCAAACAGCTGTTGAGATATTTCTAGGAAAAATGAAAATGACCGTGTGGTCACACTGAAGGAAAAGTTAGGGATCACGAAAATCCTAAGGAATTGTCATCAGGGAACCATGAATGTCAGTACAAGATTCTGTGGTTATCCATCAAACAGCTGTTTGATCTTTCATTCCAGACTAAAGTGGTGGACCGACAGCTAATGTGGCTAAATGTGTGAAAGGGCACCTATCCTGGTTGACAGATGCAAAGAAATCTGGACAAAATTATCCGAAAAACAACAGCATAAACTCTGTTGTATCCCATTCATATGCTAAATCTTATTTATTGAAATGAAACCAACACCATGAGATGTCTGTCTTTCATGGTTAATTAGCCAAATTCCAGTGGATCTCTTTCATGATTTTGGCCATTGTTGCGAGGAGATTTGTAATGCCCTCTCATTTAGCCCCCTTTGTTTGTCTGTTGTCTCTGGCAGAGATCTCTGGGAATTCAGAGGACATCCCTCTGGTGCGCTGGAGGCAGCAGTGGCTGGAGAATGGCACTCTGCTCTTCCACATCCACCACCAGGACGGCAGCCTGAACCTCCCGGAGCCGACCGAAGACCCGGCCAATGATTCTGCCAAGGAGGAGCTTCGCATCCTGCACATCTCTGTCATGGTAAAATTTCCTGCTCTGGGGCCGACTGTTCACAAAGCAGCTAATAATGGAAATGGTTTTGAAGTCTAATATTACAATCTTATATTTTGACATGTTGTCAAAAGAACTTTTTAATTGGCTAAAATCTTTCTTTTGCAAAATTAAAATGATAAAGGAAAGAAATTGCTTTTCTCTCTTGCTGTTTCATTCAGATGGAAACACATGAAGTTATTTAAGTGTTGAGTTATTTCCCCTGAAGCTGAAACACTGTCAAAGATATCATCTCTGAGATAAGATAACATATCCCATCCTCTTGTTTTTGTTTCCCTGTGTATTCCAAATGAAACAGCTGACTGCACACTTTTCTCAGAGAAAAGGTTTTAGAGAGCAGATAAATCCTGTAGATGACTGTCATGGTACAATGGCTGCTTTAGAGGCAAAAATGCTTCATTTACAAAATGTCTTACATTTGTCTCACCGGTATAATATCTCTAAATTGTCTGAATGTACACGACATTTCAGTCAAAACACTTTTCGAAAAAAGCCCTGCCACTGTCACTCCACTGGCAGATTTGTTTAAAATGGACACATATTGAAGGCATGGCATGCACATGCAGCCTGTTCTTCTGCAGCGTGCCACAGGGCCCAGACATGTTCCACCAACACGTTCTCATCACAAGTCATCACATATTGCCGCTTTGTTAGTGGACCTCCACGTCTACATTTTACGCTCTAGGTATCCTCCTGCATCTGCTGTGGATGTTTCAGGATGCCACAACCAGGACATGGTGAGATTTACGTTCAGGTAACAAAAGAACTTGGAAACCACTGTCAGAACATCAGCAAAAACACATTGTAAGGAATAGGAAACAAAAGCATGTGGTTAGGTAACAAAAACACGTGGCAACCAATGCCGGGACAAGAATAAAAAACACATTGTTAGGTTAAGGTACCAAAACAAAATGGTCAGATTTAGATAACAAAAGCGTGTGACATCCAACGCCAAGAGGACAACAAGAACGCACGGTTAGGATTGGAAAATACAGCCACATGGATAGGTTAAGGTAAAAAAAAAAAAAGTACTTGGCAACCAACGTCGGGACATCAACAAAAGGACATAGTTAGGATTAGGTAAGAAAAGCACATTGTTAGATTTAGATAACTAAAGCTTGTGGTATTTCATGCAGGGATGACAACAAAAGCAAATGTTTATTACAGCTGCATGGTTAGGTTAAGGTAAAAAAGTACTTGGCAACCAACGTTGGGACATCAACAAAAACATATAGTTAGGATTAGGTAACAAAAGCACATGGTTAGGTTTCAACAAAAACAAAACAAAAGCATGTGGTTGGGCAGGAAGAAAAACATCAGGGTTTTGCTTTTAATTCAAGTGAAGCAAACACCCGGCTGAAAGTCTGGGATTTGTCTAACTCATCCTTCCAACTACCGTAGAGATTTTCAAGCTCTTTTAGCGGCATATCATGGGAACATGACAAGTTCCATCTGTCTACCTTAACAAAGTGACGCAGCCCGGTGCAATATCATACCACTGCAAAAGGTGGCTTTTTGCTTTTGTTTGACAACAAAATTGCTGACAAAGCAGCAGTAATTGATGACTTCGGAATGAGAATGGGCCTGTTCAACACAGTATGTGGTCAGGAAGTGGTGGACTCCTGTATTGAAGCTGTGGGTTTCCTAGTAATTAAAACATAAAAAAATATATTTTTTTACTCTTTTTTTATCACAACGTGATTTTTTTCATTAGACATTGACTATAGGTGGCGAAAATTCAGTATTTTTGTGCAGATCATACATTTGTAAAGTTCCACATTTCAGTTGAAGAATGTAGATTTTTGCATGCCTGCACTGTATCAAACCTTATCTGCTATGGCGGCAGAGTCGGAAATGAATCCTTAGATCTCACAGCTTTCTCTTCTTGCCTGAGGAAATGTATATTTATTAGATCTTAGATATGCCACACCTACTCCCAATGCCCTTTTCCAGCCCAAAGACATTACAACCGTGCTTTGATGGATGATTTGTATTTTCAGACATTGAAAGCATATTACAGTTGCATACACAAATGATTAGTCAGCTTGGGGACGACTTTTGCCAGCAGCTACATCAACTAAACGGAGGCAGGGAGGCACACTTCGACACCTGCTGACTGTCCCCAACCTTGAGACCTTGAAACATATAACTGTCCTTGACTACCCTCTGCATGTTTTACATGAATTAGCAAACATCAAGCCAATCTACTGGGCGCACAGGCTTGAGTGGTGACAACATTTTTATGTGGAAATGAGCTTGCACAAAGGTTCTGCTTCTTACCTCTTTGATTTCCCTCTAATCTCACATTTTTTACTACCCGCTCTATCTGCGTTTCACATCCCATCAACCTCAGGTCCGTGTCTTTGTGCTCCCTGCTCTGTTAATTCCTCATGCTGAAAGAGCTGCAGCGGCAGCGCTGCCACAAGGGTGTTTTCATGAAGGTGTGGGTAGAGAAGGATTAGCATGCAGATATGAGCAGACCGTGACAACAGATGGAAGCGGTGTTGCCGCTGTGCTGCCCAGGCCCCGCTGCAGCTTGCCACCCTGCTGGAGGCCCCGACCTATAAATCCAAAGCCGTGTCACTTGTTCAGCTCCTTGTGGATACAAAAAAGGTCCTGTGAAGGCTGCTTTATGGGCTTTTTAGCTCAGCCGCACACCTGCCACTGGACCTCTTTCCATTGTGTGTCCTGGGAGACTGCAGAACAGCAGCAGTCAGCACAGGTCGCACTCTTGGAGACGAAGAAAGCAGTGGGATACAGCTGTGGATGTCTCAATTGCTTTAAGTCTCAACATCTTACAAAGCCTTTTGGGTATATGCTTATGCAATGAGCAGCTGGGAGGAAACAGGAAAACAGCATGAAACTGAAAGTAACTCAGGTTAAGTTCAGTTAATCTGCAGGTAATATTAACATTGTTCCAACCAGAGTAATTGCTGAACTCTGGGAACAATGCTTTAACAAAGTCCAAAAGGGCAACCTTGACAATGAGACAATGATCATGTCAGTTTTTGCATGTCACACTGTGCAAGATTAGTGTTTTAAAACCTTGGCTGCATGTCAGACTGTATGATATTAATTTGAGGCTATCAGGTTTTGCCAAGAATCTTGATGCTACCATTCAGCTTTAAAAAAAACTTCAATAAAAGCAGAGGCATGTCATCTGTCTTGCCTAAATCTTATTAAAAACTGGCACATGTCCTGCTGATTGGTTGGTTTCTAGAAGTGGGTTTTAACAGTGTGAGAATTTGGCCCTTAATTTCTGACACTGACTGAATTTTGCTGGCTGCAGGTTTTTGGGTTTTTTTTTTTTTTGGTTGCCAAAGCTCTGAATTAGTTTGACGTGTCACTATACAGTCAAGGACCATGGTTTTGGAGTGACAAAATTTTTAGTTTCTTTCATGAATGTCAACCTTCATCACAGCCTAAAATCACTCAGTGTAAAATGGCTGATATTTTGAAAAGATTGTAAAAAAAAAAAATAAGAGAAGAAGGTAGAACCAAAAGCAACCAAAGGATGAGTAATAACCTGGTCTTGCACATAAAAACTGTGTATGCACAGCTAGGGCAACTATGGTGGGCCAAAGTTGAAAAAGACATACCCATGTGTCTTGCTGTGTCTGACTTCTATGATGTAGCCATATTGTTAGTAGACCTCTGTACAGGCCAAAGACCTGAACCTTTGACCCTTAAAAGTTCTTTGAGGCCAAGGCGGACTGGAACTACCAAAGCAGAAAGCCAAACCTTGATCAAGAAACCTTTTTTTCCTTAACATCACTGACAGTTCATGGATAAAACTGTTTCCATTAGCCTGATAAACTCTCTTTCCCTTTTCCCCTACGAGTATTGAGATAAAACACCGGGAGAGAAATGGGGAAATATATCCGGAGCCCATAACTTAACACAACAGGATAGCCATCATCATTACTGATTAATGTGCCAATCGTTTTCTTAGTTAATAACATAATTATTTCGTCCAGGGCTGGATGTTAAATCAACACTGTGATATAAAACTAGATATTGTCTTAGATTTCGGATATCATAATATCATAAGTGTTGTCTTTTCCTTGGTTTTAAAGTCTGCAGAACAGTAAAGCAATGTGGTTTTTTGAATTTACCAGATTGTTCTAGCTGTTCTATTACCCACGTAGTCATTACATACACATTACTGCTATTAGGCTATAAAGCACCAATAGCCAACCCTATAATACTGGCACAATCGGGACTGAGGTATTTGGTCAACAAATATTGGAATACTTGCCTTTTTTTTTAGCATTGCCCAGCACCAATTTTGTCTATAAAATGAAAGAAAGAAAATAGTGAGATAATACCTAACACAGATCCCCAGAGCACAACATTGAGGTCTTCAAATGTCTTGTTTTGTCGGACTCTCGATCCAAATGCTAAATATATTGAGTTGATATAGAACAAAGAAAAAAAAACCAAAAAGCAAGTCCTTACAGTAGTGAAGCTGGAACCATCAGACATTTGATGTTTTTGCTGTAAAAAAACTCAGATAATAAAATAAGTCCAGAGTCCATTCCTGTTGATTGACAATAAAATGACAATATATCTAAGCATTTACATTCCTCTATACGCATGCCAAAAGTTGCTAGTGTTTTTAATGTAAAATAAAATCTTGCCTATCCATTAAATATTTATCTCAAGGACTGTGTTTTACAACACTGCTGCCATGTTTTCATCAGACACATAGAATAGACTTGAAACGATCCCAGGTCTGCACATCCCAGCCAGCTCGGTTCAGCCAGAGAGCAGGACGTCTAATCTGCCACAGTTCATTGCATGGCCACCGTGCCCACCACGAGACTGTTTATGCCTAATGGATGAGTTGAGACTCCAGCATTTCTAGACTGGAAGACAAGCCAGACTTATTATGGGCATAATCCTAAAGGGGAATCAGGGTCAATGAACTGCACCAAAGCTGGGGTCAGAGGCCAGAGAAAAGGTCTGTTCCTCCAACCTGGCTCTAATCTTACCTGAGACAGTTAAAGGAAGTATCGAAGATGCTTTAAAGAACATTTGAACCAAGAAGTGAGTCATTTTCAGCATTGACACTGTTGTATTTTTGAAGTGCACAGTTCTAAAGTTGGACTTTTCCTCATGCAGGGTTCAAAGCTTCTCCTTGTGCATTCATATCCAACAAGGTGACTACAGTGTCCTCCACTGGCCGAGGCTGCTCATCCATAATAGATGACTAACCTTGTGTATGCCTGTACTAACACCAGACAAGGCACTGGCAGTTCAAATACACGTCCTCAACTTCAGCTTGAACCCTGCAGGCAGAGACAAAGTAAATCCCAACACTCCAGCCAAATGAAGACAAATAAATTCACCGGGATGTATATTTAGAGCATCAGATATTCAATGTTGCTTGATTGGTTTTACCCATGGAGACTCTTTAGCTCGATGCTATGCACAATTCTCCTTTTTTAATTTCCAAAATTTAATCAGATGCTGTTTTGCCACTGGGCCTCAATGGATCAATCCAATCAGCACATACAGTATGGAGTTATACAAACTAAGTCAATAACATTATATGAAAGACTAAGGCAGTATTTCAGGCTCGGGGGTTTGATTTGATGTTTTGTGAATCTTTTAGGACTATTGTTTTTTCCTCAGAGGCCATAAAACAACTTTTTAATATCTGCAAGCATCATAGTGAAACCCAAACCAAACTGTTAACATCCAAAGACTAAAAGTTAACAAATAGAGAGATAAAATGAAATTGGCCCGGTGGTCGGGCCCACATTTTGCTGGATGGTAAACAGTTTTTGGCCAGATCTGCTTTACCTCAGCTGTGTGGAAGCTATTGAGGTACACGTTTGCTGTGGATCAGTACTGTGAAACAAGCCTCTCACTGTGCCCACTCAACCCAAAAGGTGAGGAGCAGTGGCGTCTGTCACAGCCGTATGGTGTGTGATGTTAATGGCAGCAAGTACTGCCAAGCTGCTCCATTGTTTGTCTGCTTCTTGCCGTCCTAAAACAGGACCCTCAATAAATATATGGTAGGTTTAAAGAGAACTTTACACTAAATCCACTTTTTGACTGAGCACATTATGTGTACTGTCATTTAGTGCACTATGCATTGATCCTGGTCCCATTTTATAGTGTTCCCTGCAACAGAAATGTCATTCTTTTCAGAGAAAAGGCAGTAATTTTGTCTGCAAGATCTGGAGAATCTGGAGTCCCTTTTACTGCTTTCAACTTTGACAGGTAGATAGATGGTTCAGGTTGTGTGAGTGAAACATTGGCCTCTGCTGGCCAGGAGAGACGTTGAAACAAGTTACAATTCAGTGAATTCTCTGAACCCAGACATTGTACTGGCTTTTAAATTTAATGTATTAATCAATCAATTTCTTTCTCTACAACATACCAGAATGAAAGGTTTAGAATGTAGGCACATGTTTACACACACATACACACACACACACACGATGCACCGACGTCAAATCAACATCCGCAACCCTTTTGGAAATCTAGTTAACCTGTTTTCACTGTTCTTATGTCACGTCGTGTTGTTGTTATGTTGGTGTTTATAATTGTTGTCTGTGTTCTGTCTTTAGTCTTGCACTTTAAAAACAGTCTGAAAATGGCTAAATCTTTGACAAAAGGTCCATCTCTGTGGGCGTCAGACACCTAAAATATTAGTCTGAACCGGTTGGGTGACCAAATCAAGACCTTGGCTGAAGTTGATGGTGCTCAAATACCCAGAGTAGTTACGTTAAGGCCTCCAGCTCCAGCCCTTTCACTGACTTCCAATACTGGAAACTCAATACAATTTCAGAAATTGGGTACGTGATGAAAAATACAGACATTTCCCTTTGAGACCGGGGTAGAGACATAGAAACACTGGAGCAATGATGTGACAAAGCTGTAAGTGTCAGCAGTGGCAGGGTATTAAGCTGATGGGGGGTGCAGCTTTGGCGAGCGTAAGCACTTGCATCTTTTTACTATGTGAAGAAGACTTCATGCTAAAACACGTTGCTTTCAAAAGATTAGTGCTTTAGTACCATTCATTTTTAGACATTACATGTGCAACCCTGTCTACTAAAATATGGTTCCCACTAAATGCTTATTTGCAACAGAAAATATGTTTTGAAAGAAACATAATGACGACCAGATTAGGCAGTGTTCTGTACTAAAATAATTATGAAGAAATTCTAATTACTTTTTCTTCCTTTTTTTGACTCATTTTAGGCCAACATATAATGAATAAAACATAAATTCCTTGCAGTACGAGGAAGGTTTGGAGCAGCAATTAGATGTTAAGTAATAGGATTTACAGAAAATATTTTAAATTGTGATTAACTGAACATAAACAATAGAAAAAAAAACATCTTTTTGTTTTCCAATAAAGACCTTTTTTGGACAATGGCCAGTTTATACCCATTTCAACACAACACCTAAAAATTTCAAATGTGGAAATACTGTATTGGGATAATTAAAAACCTTCTCATTTGCCTAAAGAGGAGGAGGGTGTTACTCCTCAAGCACAAACGCTTCAAAGTGTTGAAAATAGATGGAGGAAGAAATGAAAGTCAGATACATTACATGAAAGTCAGATACATTACATGACAAGAACCAAACCTTGCGGATCTGTGTGGATTAGCAAAACAAATAAATGGATGGCTTTTAATTGTATGAATCGATAGCTCCCAGATTAATATGTCAAACAACGTGTGTCTCAGAGCATAACCTCTTAAGGATATTTTATCAGGATCTCTTGATATGTTATGGGTGTATGCATCTATGGCAAGTACACAGGACTTAATCCAGGATTTGAAAATATTTAAAACTTCCCCACCCCCACCCAAAATATTGACTAGCTTGCTTCTTTTTTTACATTTAAAATTATATTGATTCTATAGTTGGGCCAATATTAAACCACTCGCCAGAAGAAAATGTTCACATCTTACATTTCTGGAAAAAAAAAGAATATATTTTATAGTGTCTTAAGTGACACAGTATATGAGTCATTGCTATAGTTCCATTTGCGTTTTAGGCTGCAGACATGCGTGTTTTCAAGTGGTCCGTTGGCAGGGATAGCGCTACAAAAAGCACTTGATTTTTACAGAGACATTGCTGCTTTCTGGCCAGAATTGTGACCTTTTAATAGTGTATTTTAAGCCTTATTAAGCCAAATTTTATCTCTGTTCTTTCCAGAATTAGCTACATTTTTTATTATATTGAGTCTAAAAATATCAAAACCAATCTTAAATATGCAAAGTATGACTTTAAACATGGGAAATATATTCCAGAAAGTCATAATTTTGTTTCAAGTCTAAAGCAGTTATAGTGGAGGCACTTTCTGGTGTACCACTGTTCAGTTCACACTGTGATCATTTTCCTGTGATCTTTAAAAAATGCTGAACCAATAATGGGAGGAAGAGTCGCATGGATTCACACACACACATATACATGCACCAATATAAAGTGTCAGTCAGTTTATGGGGGGAGATGGTCATTGTGGCACAGCTTGGCTCGCGAGATATTGACATTCATGTGGTGACCCTCCTAAACCCGTGCTGATAGCATTGATCGTATAAACCTTAAATCAATGCAGCCCCGACCACTTGTAAAGCAGTAGCCCCGGCTGAATCCCAGCCTCCAGAGCTGCGCTCTGAGAATCACAACATGGCGTGTTTTTGAAAAGCCTGCCTAGCGAGACAAACCAATCCATAGCTTCCCTATGGGCTGAGAGGAAGGCACACAGCCCAAGTGCCTGGCCTGTTTGTAGAGCTGCTCAATCTCTGATGCAGACAACTGAGCACCATGGGCTGGGTTTTCAACAAAAACAACAAAATGAAAGTCACTGTTGTAGAAGAAAAAACACATACTTTCTTACATTAAAGCTGCACTAATCAATACTTTTTTATTGACAATGAATCAAATGACTAAATGTTATGTGACTCATAGCATGTCACTCATAACTAGATAGGACATTCGACTGAAGGATTAATCGTTGCTAGAGGCAGTTTTTTATGAAGAAAGGAGTTGTTAGTCAGATCATTTCATGATGAGATGTACAAGTGGGTTATTTTCATCCACGTAACTTTTTTGGACATTTGACTTCAAAAAATTTTAAAATGGAATGCAGCTAGGCAGATAGGTAGCCAGGTTGTAAAATGCGGACTGTTTTTTTCCATGCCCCTTGGCGTCTCAACAGGGCACCCTTTAGCATTTTGATGAGACGCACAGCATAAACGCACTCTAACACATGGTTAATGTTGTGAAATGGTCGCAGTCAAGGTTTAGGCAACAGAGATCATGTTTTGGGTTAAAATAAGTGCGTTTTTTATGTAACAACATAACATGCTTTAAATACCTCAAGTGAGCAATGTCATTGCAGATTGAGTGTATGTTAATTAAACAATGTCATGTTAAAACAAATGTGCCTAATTTGGATCTGTGTTTCAGCACTGCTTATGAGGAAACAGACGGTAATTAGTAATGGTGCGTCATTGCATCTCGCTGGTTTAAAAACTGAAATTACCGCGTTCACCGAGGTGTTGTATTGCCATCATGCCGATTAGAGTCGGAGGCGATAAAAACCTGTGTATTCTGCAGAGTCGTTTGCTCCAGGAGTGAATGCTGCTAGTTAGCATTCCCATTGCATTAAAAAAACAACTGTTAGCGGTTTTTTTTTGTGCAATGGGAATAAGGCTACAAAGATGCCAAATAGTGCCTTTTGGCGTTAATATCACACACCCAGGGATGTGACAAAGCATCAGTGTTTGACCACCTGGTGATGAGAACTGGTTGAGCTAGATTTGGAAGAAGGTGGCACCCACTCATAATCCCACCTGCTTTCCTGAACTGTCTTATAAAGCTTTCAGCGGGTATAACAGCAGATCTATTTGAATTGCTGAACAAACAGAAGATGTGGGCAGCAACCCAGAGGTCTGGAACCCACAGTGAGTTATCAGTAAACCCGACAGTTGCCCTCGACTCTGTGGAGCATATTAAACTCCTTTAGCGCATTGTTTTTGGCCCGCAAATTCTAATGTCATCATCCTTGTTTCCAAAAGCAGCAGGCAGCTGTCTCAGGAAAAAAAATCTCAGATAAACCCACTGTACACTGTACGTGCTCAGAACCAAACAGCAGACAGACACAGTTAGGAAGCATCTGGTAAGCACAGTGGAGCATTCAGAAGCTAAAGAGAAATATTTTTCATCAGGGGTTAAAAGGATAATAGAAAGGGCTCCTGGTACATTTTTTGGTGGCAAGAAACATGACCTGTGCCAGCAGTGTTGATGTATAAAGTATAACTATATACATATTAACATTACTTTGCTAACATGTTCACCTTATAGGTAGAGGCTACTATGCAAGATTTTCTCAGAACAAGACCAGGTAAAAACCCAGTACATGGCTGGCCCATGTGTAAAAACACTAGAGGGGTCTTCATTTTAAATGAGGTCAGGTCAGTCAGAATTTGAACAGGAAGTGGCCGGCAGTCGCTTTGACTTTGGCTGTACAGAGCTGTCATGAGCTGTGCAGGTTGTTGCAATCCAGCCCCGAAAAATAATATTAACCCTTTGAAACCTCAGCAAATTGTTTTGATTTCTTTCAAAAACATAAGGGGAAGCAACAAGCAACTTAACGAGAAAATGACCTAGAAAAAGTGAAGAATTATATATATATATATCATATATTTTATTGTACTAGTTTCTGTAGCATAATTTTAAATATAGCATTTTTATAGTTATATAGTTTATAGTTTTCTTGACCCTTTTCCTTTCCTTTAAGCACATTTCCAATTCAGTTTTTTTTGTATAACAAAACAGTTTTGAAGTTCATATTGACAAGATGAAGCATTTCTTACCCAACTGTCTTGGTTAGGAATCCAATGACAACAAAAAACTGCATGGGACTAGCTAAAGTGAGCATGTCTGTATGGGGGAGACTCATTCAGACATCTATCCTCAGTTCCTCTAGTTTCCAATGATATCTATATATTCAGCCTGGCTTTAAAGTTTAATCTTGTACAGCCTCTTAAAGACGGGAATGTCGGGTGGCTAATAATGTGATTTAAAAAAACAAAACAAAAAGTGTTATGTACAGACCTTAATCCTTTTGCAATTAATGCACTGCTACTGACAGACCTCGTTTAAATACATTCAGGCTGTTCCACATACAAAGCTGCTGAGTCAATCCTCTCTCTCCTCTGTCCAAAACTGCCATCTTACCTGCAGGTGGCTGGCTAGTTAGCTTGCTAGCTTGCTTCATTGACTCTGTTAGCTTTGGCAGACTTTGAAGAACTATGAGAAAAGGCTTTTATTTTTTATTTTTTCTTAAAACTTAGTTGGTTACTTACAGGTTAATGGGTGTTGGCCTGTTGAAGGCAAAATTAACTGTAACTGACATCCTTGTTCTGAGCAGCGTCTGAAAAGACGGATGTCACAGGACCAAATCACGACGTCTGTAAATGTGCCAGATCATTTTTCTGTTAATGTGCTTCTTCCGCTCTTGTGTCTGTGTTGTGCTTTAACCTGTGTCTCAGTGAGCCCACAGGAGAAGTCAGTCGGACTCGGATGTGGCGCTAGCATCAAATCGTTTCCACTCTGTGCTGGGATTTTTAGTGAGGGTCAGTGTCTTGTAAAGCAGACAGCATGCTTTTAATGAAGTGGACTTGTGCCGGAGCTGAAATGTTTAAACACTCCTCAGCTTCTTTAGTGTCCCTATGCCAATGTATAGGACATGGCAATGGCTTTATACTGCCAGAACATGGACCATGGTCTTTTAGCTTCAATTTAATTCCTTTTACATATGACCCTGACTGAAAGAAAGGCCATAAAAAAAATAAAAAAAAACATGCAGAGGCAGCTCAGTATACAAATCCATTTTCCAGCCATGCCTGCCTAATGCCTAATGCCGGCCACTTACACCACTAAAGCATTATTAGCAGTCCCTATAGGGTGATCTTATAACATACAAGCTGCATGTTTTTCAGATTTGAGTAATGGATGAGATGGTGGTTTGAAAATTGTTGAAAAGGTTCCTTTCAGGTAATTATCTCCTTTATTTGCACGACATTCTGTTCCCGCTGACAAGACGTTCTTCTCGACTTATCTGAGCCCAGGGACTCTATAATCATCACAATTCCATACACTAACAGCAATTGAATATCACAAGGTTTTATGCAAAACACCCAAGCTATTATTTTCCTTGCGTTCGACTGCACGTGTCTAATTTTCTGAGTATTTGTAGAAACATAGTGGATTGCTACCCCCCTCTCACCGCCACCAAATGAATTAGTCATACCTGAGCGAGTGCAGAAATTAGTTGGGGATTTTTGCAGATGATACTTTGGGAATGATAGTCGCTTGAACCGGTTTAACATTTGTGCCAAGTGAGATTCAGAATAGGATTATACACACACACATATGCAAAAATGATCTTAATATAGCATAGATTAAAGGGAAGAGGAGGTGTAATTCAACACGGAAGAGACCAAGCTAGACTCACAAAACATAATTGTGTTAGTAATTATTCCTCCGATCATGATACAAGTCATTTGATATTAATTATCTGCTGATACAAAGTACTGATCAACACTTCTTTTTTCCAAGATAGTACAGTTGCCCAAAATCAATCCAGTGTATATGCATAATAGTTGAATAGCTCTACATATAGTACCTTTAACCCTTTGAAACCTGGATCAACATCACTTTTCTTAGCATCTTCACAAGTATTTAAAAAAAATCGGAGCAAATTGATTTGATTTCTTGTGAAAAGACAGGGGAAAAGGCAATGAGCAACTTTGGAAGAAAGGTTCTTCAACTTGTAAGATATTACTAGATTTGGAAAATTATTTTTGAAGAAGCAACAGCAATTTGAAAATTCAAAAATTATGTTTATAATTATCTTAATTATGTATTTAAAATTAATTTTAAAAAACACTCTTTGACTCGTCATTTTCTTGTACTTTTTACATTTTTTTCGTTTTTTCGTTTAATTTTTGGGTCATTCTTTTTGCCTTTTACCAATGTTTTTGAAAGACATCAAGCCAATTTTCTCAGGTCTCAAAGGGTTAAAACAGTTCAGTGACTCCAGTGACTTTGTTTAACTCCCACAGAATAAATGTTTACATGACAAATGTCGCTTGCAGTTTTACATTAATGCCCTCTCACCACACACACTCCAGCACCATCACCGCGTCATGCTATATTAGCTTTTATGAAATACGCCAAATTGAATCAAATGATTCAAACCGTTCCTGTCATTAATACTCATTTCCAGCGGAGAAAGCCCTGTGTGACGTGTGTGAAATGGGGTTGTGACTTTCACGTCCGTTCAATGTCAAAATCAGCACCGGATCATAACGTATATTGCTCGTAATTCTCACAACTTGAGTTTCATTGTAGGTATTAAATACTTTGACAGCGTTAACCCTGGCGTCAGGAGTTATACCAAGTGCATGAAAGGATTCAGCATATGGAATCTGTCAATTTCCATCATTAATATTGTAACTTGATCCCAAAACCAATCAGTGGCCCTTTGGCTATGATAAAGTTTATTACATCCAAAGCAAAAAAACTTCCGTTTGCTATCTTGTAGCCGTCTGATAGCCTCGATCTTTCCGCCTTCCTGCGTCTTAATGCCTCGCATCCAGAGACGATGTGACAGATTGATGGCTCAGCTCTAATACCATGCCTGCTCTGTCAGACTGAGAAAGGCCATGTCTTCTCTCTTCCATTCAGGACTTACATGACAGGAGTGTAAGTCATAAGGAGCACTAGTGCCATTATAACATCATCCTCATCCGTTAGTAAGTGGATTATGGGGCTGCAGCGCTGGCATGCTTTGATGTGTGGTTTGGTTTTATTGGCTCTAGAAGAGGACACAGTCCACTTAGTCCTCACTTTGATTCCAAGTAATGTCTGACATTAAACAGTTTTTTCCATTTGGTCTGTATTAGCCCCCTCCATACATGGGCGCTAATGCAGGTTGATGGGTTCGAATTACATTTGTCACTGAGGTAGATTTGATTGAGAACCATTTGAGGTACTTGACATTTGACATCTTATTCTGGTTTACCCAGAGATGAATGAAACAATGATGCTACTTAACATCAAATCTGCGCTTTAATACTTATGTATTATATTCTCAGTTATCTAATTTCAAAATTCCTTAAAGGATCAGTGTGTAGGATTTCCTGGCATCTAGCAGTGAGGATAGAAATCAGCTTCTTCCATGTGTCAAGCATAAACTCCTGATTAGGATTTCTTAAGTGTTTTGTTGTTCAGATATTTACCAAGATTTTTAATCCATGACCCTTGCATCAGTGCTGCAGCATCCCTCTCTGTTTCCCCTACAGCTGACGATTTTCAGACATGTTACTCTGCCATGCATCTCACTGTTAATTAATACAGATGTCCACATGGGTAGCATTGTGTTTCACTCACACGTAACTGCGACCAAGCTACCAATGGTCACGTGCTCTGAACCTCTCTTCGAATTACAATTTAAGGTGGTAGTTACAAACACAACTATGGTTCTATGAATTTAAGATTACAGCTGGAGGCAGAAATACCTGGATTTCCATCATTTGGTGTGGTCAAAGTTTTGGCTTCTGGTTTTATTGGGTTTAATAGGAGGTTTTCGCCAAGATTGCCGAGAATGTTACCTTACCTTATACTTTAGAGTAAAACGGGGGGGAGTTAAAACTATGGACTACAGTTGATTGTATTATGAAGTTATTGTTGTTGATTGTTGATTCAGAAGAAGTGATTAGTGCAGCTTCGATTATTGTGTGTTTGAAAACTTGGCAAACATGTAATTAAGCTCAGCTTTGTCACAAGATGACTGAAGACCATGTGTGCTTCCCAAGTTCTGTCCTGTGTACTGTGGTAACATACTACAGTATTTAGTGCCCAGTCACTGTTTTATTTGAATAGGGCACTTCATCAGTGACTTTCAAAGTGCTGAAAACCTAATCATTCCAGACCAAATGACTCTTGTCTCCTCTTTGACCATGTGCATGCAGATTTACTGCATAAGTGGCCCATATCATGGTGTCATTTGTTAATGTCCTTGACTATGCAGATTGAGCAAACAACTTATGCAAATAGGCCTCCACTTTTGCCAATTTAAATTAATGTGAGCAACTGAAACCCCCATTTTTATTCAGCCTCACAATTCCCAATATGTTTCAAAAGGGATTTTTTTTTATGTAAACGACTGATTAAAATCCATTTTTCATTTCATCATTTTCGCTTATCTTTCCATAACTGTGCTTGTTTGACTGAAATGACACACAGTTTAATTCTAATTGATTTTTTCTCTCCTTTTTTTTTTTTTAAATTAGTTTGCACTTAAAGGGACAGTTCAACCCCAAACCAAAAATACATATTTTCCCTGTTACGTTTATTGCTTTTTATTAATCTAGATTTATGGGGTGAGTTGTAAACTGTTGGAGATATCTGCTGTAGAGATGTCTTCTTTTTCTGGAGTAATATGGAACTACATTGCACTTGGCTTGTGGAGCTCGAAGCCCCCAAAAGCTCCTTTGAAAAACTTAAGGGTAACGTGTCTTTCCAGAAATCATGACACATTTACTCAAGATAATCCAGACTCAGATCTCATTCTGAAGTTGTCGAATAGCGCTGTTTTGTCTGTTTTTCCGAGGCAGTATGTTATGCCAGTGGATGGCATCAGTTTGTAACACAGCTGGACGGCGCCATATGTTGCCGAAACCGAACCGCATGCTTTTGTATCATCGCAAAACATCAACAGTAGACGCAGGGGAAACCTAAAGTGTACTATGTAGACACCAAAACCAAATAACAAAGTGGCGAAATGTGAGATTTTAGATTTCTTTTGTAAGCAGTTTCTTTAAGGAACTATTTTCTTTTTACCAAACTAGACCTGCCAATATTATTGTTTGGCATCAGCTTGTAACTTCTTTTTCTATACTGCCTTGTATCTCTCCAATCACATCGTAAAGGGAAAAGAAAGGAACAACACACCTGGCTGGAGGGAGCACTTAAACTATTCTTTTGGTCTTATTTCAGATGTGACTTTCTTACTGAGAGACATTCACTGTCTCTTTTAAATCCTTCTCCAGAGGCAAATCCCTGCTGTCTTTCTCTCTTTGCGCTGTCACCTTGACATTTTCCACATTGCACAGTGTATCTGATTTTGATTTCTGTTCTCAGCTTGGTAGCATCAGATTAGGCACGACGATGTGGTAAACTGCACATACTAAACATGTGCGTTATGGGTCCAAATTACAATGTGCCAGCAGGTTATATCATCTTCCCTGTCACTTACTCTAAAATATCCCATTCAGTAACCTTAAAAATGCAAATAAAGGAAGTTTTGAAGTAAAACTGCCCACAACTCTGCTCTCATTGCCTTTCTTCATGGTGGAGATATGGTCTGATATTCAAACTGACAATGGCTGTCTCTCTCCTGTGTTTCCACAGGCTGTGTGCTTTTGACTCGCCTTGACTTTGATCCATATCCTGCTTCATGGCAGAGATTCTCTGACACTGTTCTCGCCTTTTCCGCAATCTCTCTTTGACTCTCCCCCGCTCGCTGTCTCGCTGTCTCTTTCTCTCCAGTTTCCGTCTGATTCTGTCTCTGTCCCCCCCCTGCTAACCTGTCCTCGGGGCAGGCTCAACGTCCTTCATCTGTCCATCTTGTGCCCACTCCTAATCCTCAACACCCTCAGGTGCTGGTGTGGATGCTGCAGCTTCACTCAACCCCGCAAACCATCTCAGAAGACATTAAAATCAGAGAGGATGAGTAAAATGAATGTGGTCATGTGACCTGACCCAGTCATCTGGTATCAGTGCTTCCTGAAGTACATGCAGGAGCCGATATTCACAGTCACAATCGACTTCTATCTCCCATATTTCCACAGACTGCGAGCAGAGATGTTTTCCCTATGACGCCTTTCTTAAGCCAGGGAAGATAAGCAGCGCATCATACAGGTTTTAACCCGATAACACCTGGATCTACATCAGTTTTCTTGAGCTGCATTCAGATGCCTTTTATAAGCATTTAAATCTCTGAAACCTGAGGACATTGGTCTGATTTCTTTCAAAAACACTGAAATAATAAAATGAGCAACCTGGGAAAAAATATGCTGCAAAAGTCGACGAGAAAATGATCAGAAAATTTGCGGTATTAGATATTATCAAAAAATGAGGGGGCAATGTCCGGACAACTATATTTATAATTCTCTTAACTACATGAATTTAAAATTATGTTCCAGAAAAAAAGGGGAAAAAAATAGAAATTCCAAACAACAAGACATTTCAAGTGTGCAGACATTGTGTTTTGCAATGACCCTCACATGAACTTTATTTATATCCTAATATTTTTCACGTATAAACTTGTTAAAATGGAACAAATAAGTAATCAAAATGAAAGTCACTATTTGGAAAAATAAATTGTGTTGGGACAATCATTTTCAGAGCCCTGGAAAAGTCATGGAATATGTAAAAATCACTGAAAGTTTTGGAAAAGTTATGGATGTTTATAATGAAATAATGAGAGTAAACTTCTGTGGATACCCTCCCACATAATGTGACAAAACAGCAACTTTTATATAGATGTGTAGTCTATGTTTGGCAATTTGTTTACTGTCACGTGTTTCTGCATATATTTCTCTGTGTTCTGTCTCTTTTTTCATATGCCAGCTAACCAAAATTAGGTTTGAATAGACTTTGCATCTGATGTGTATGAAAAATGCTGGCAAGTGAGGCAAGAAAAATGCTTCATTTTATCATAGGTGTTTGAAAAGTTTGGAAACTTTTTCCATGAAAATGCATAGGAACCCTGAAGCTTAGTCCTTTGCAGCAGCCCAGGTTAGATTCCAACCTGCGGCCCTTTGCTGTGTGTCTTCCCTTTTCTTTCATCCCTTTTCCCATCAGTCTCCAGTGTTTCTGTAAAAAAAAAGCAAAAATACCAAAAAAACATTCTAAAAAAGTGTAAAACATGCAGGTATACTACAACTAAGAATGGTGACATTATAGGTGGTTTTTGGTTGTGTAAGAATCACATCATCCTTTCTGGCACAAAAGTTCAGAAATGACATCTGTCAGAACAAGCAATGGCAATAATCGTCACTGTAATCACTCAAAGATATGATGTTATATATCTGAGACAGCCGATCCTGAGCCAGTCAAAACAACTAACATCTGACTTTACGGACAAAGAAAGGCATCTTATGGGAGAGGAATTTTTGCCACCGTCTGATTTTACAGTCAGTATATAAATGTATTAGTGCCCTCCAGATTTATCATCCCTGGAATATATAGAAAACAAGACAAAGAAATGTCAAATGTTCGTTTAGACACACCTTCGGGCTGAGCTCTCTTTGATCTCTCCATGCACCATGGCTTGTCACAGCCATGAGGTTGCCAGGCAACCTGCGTAGTAGTCTCATGGAAGATACTGCACCTGGCAAAGACAAAGTTCAACACAAAACCCTCCATACAACCACAGCTTCTGACTTTTACATTTGGATTTTTATAAGGATTACAAAAGAATAGATAGAAAAAAAGAGGAAATCACATCTAGATTTTTTGGGAGTTATGACCATAAAAAAAATGTATTCACTGATTCTCAGCCAACATTTGTATGTAGGACCCATTAGGGGAGTAAATGGGCAGAAAAATGGGTCTTATATTGGATGGTCCACGGGTTCCATGTTAGCCCATGCCAGTTGCTCACATGGATGAGTTTACCCAAATTGGCCCCATGTGAATTATACTAGGGCTACCTGGGTAACAAGTGGGTATGGGTTCAAAATGTGCATCTTAGGCCCACTTGGGTATAGGGTTGGGAATCGTTTGTATTTTAACGATTCCAATTCTGATTCCGATTCCTGCTATCGATTCCTGTACTTAATGATTCTTGATTCTGATTCCGAGAGGGAAAAAAAACAAAAGAAATTTTTCACTTCCAAATGCCTTTACACAGGCAAATTTTATTTATTCAATCAAGAAAAGAGCCACAGCCCAGGTGGATGCAAACAATGAAACAAAATAAAACTTAAACCCTGGCACAGTTGTTACTCATCAAAAACAGTTCTTATTCAGGAAGATAATCATGTTTGCCTTCTCGGGCAGTAAGCGCGACCATTCCGCACAGATTGTGTTTCCTGCAGTTGAAAACACCCGTTGGTTGAGGAGGCCTGACACATAGATATGAGAAGGCCAGACATGACAGTAAAGGATAAGTGTGTTTCTGGGTCCAGAACCAGGCTGTAGGGTCAGAAGATGTGGTGATTGGTGTTGTTTCCAGGTACGTCTGGATCTCCCTTTCAGTACGGCTTTCCATCGACAACAACCCCTCCCGTGCGGTCCTCTTTAAAGCATCCTCCTCTGCAAAAAGCTCCTCCAGTGGAGACTTTTTCAAATGTTTGGAAGAAGGAGGCTGCTGATCAAACACAGTGACAAGACAGAACAGTTATCAGCAAAAACAAAAACAAAACAACATATTTCATCATGACTGAGAAGAACATACAAAATATAATTTTAGCAATCTACTTACATTCTCCTCTTCCTCCTTGCCCTCAGTCTCCACACCTTCCTGGTTTCCATCATGGACTGCCACTGACTACAGCGAACATAATATGAAGAGGGACAGGTAGATATAGAAAGATAGATAGAATGTAAGAATAAAATTAAGCAGCAGTCTTAGCCATCAGTACAGACAGTTGTCATAGTCTATAATAGAACATGTGCTAATAAAGGCATGCACTGAACTGATTAACAGTAGAGTTGTTCTACTAAGGTGATTAAAAAGTCTAAAAAGTACAGTGTTAAATATAAAATGTTAAGGAGTGAGGGAGACAGTATATTTGTGTATGAATGACATTTCACCTCCTCAGAGTTTGCAAGCATCTTCCCCTTGATCCTTTCCCAGACTGCAGTGTTGCTGTCCATCAAGCTTTTGAAGCGGGGATCCAAGGCAGTGGCTTCCTCCAAAAATAACCTGATGTCAGCATTCTTTAAAACAATAAAAACAAAACTACTATTGCATCAAGCCACACAAACAGAAGTATTTAATACATTTTTAATCTTCATTAGTTTGATGGCCTCAGTCATTACCTTGTACCGAGTAGACAGGTTTTCCCAGACCCTTTTCTTCAAGTCAGCTACAAATGCGGTGTCTCCATTTTCAGCAGCAAAGTGTTTCTGAAGCTTTTGAATGATCGGCAGGATCTGTCCAGCTGTTGGGCTTTTTTCGGTGGAAACACAGAGTGTGCAGGTGTAAAGAACTCGCATAAGCCTGACGAAGTCTTCTGCCTTGGTGAAATCACCATCTGTCAGCCGATCAAGACTGTGTGCGAAAAAAACCCCATCTCGATACAGTTCAAAATATTGATATTTTTTGTCTGTTTAAAACAAAAGTAGTGCTATTTGACAGGTGAGTTTAATAATTAATTCCACTGCATAATACAGCAAACCAGTGTGCTAACTTCTTTCTTAGTACCTTAAACACATTCTTACACTGTCTAATTTTATTTTTATATCCTATTCATCTTTCTATCTCTACCTGTCCCTTTCAATATTCTTTCTCAGGCGTGGATCCAAGCTGGCTGCTTGTATTGCGGGGTATTGTTCAAGGAATCTCTCCATCATTAGAGAGAGAGAGAGAGAGAATTCCACCTTGTTCTCACATCGAGAATCAGTGAATGTTGAGGAAGGTCTGACACAAACCAGAAAATGACAAATACATAGAGAATACATAGAGAATTGACATCAATATGACATGCAACTTTTATATTGTGTAATCACATAGATTTATATATATATATATATATATATATATATATATATATATATATATATATATATATATATATATGTGTGTATATATATGTATATGTATATGTATATATATATATGTATATATGCATTGTATATGCATTGTTTAACCAATGTTAATACCAATTAAATAGAATTAAATATCCGATTAAACTCATTAATTCTTACTTAGGAGATCCTGCTTTTCCCGTAGAACCACCTTGGCCATTGCCGACCTCTTCATCCAGACGATGATGGCACGAATCTTTGCAGTCCACTGAGCCACTAAGCTGCTGGAGTACAGGCTTTGTGCTACTAGGTTTAATGAATGAGCGAAGCAGCCGAGCTTCAGAAACTGCAGCTGTTTGATGGCTACGTCCATATTGGCTGCATTATCCACCGTAACAGCTACTACTTTATCAAACACGCCAAATTCTTTCAGGATGTCGCCGATTTCCTCTGCCACGACAATTCCTGTCTGGACTGTTTATTTTTTAGATTTTTCCACCTCGTACCATGCTGGGATAAATCTATTAGTTAAACACTCCCTTGTAGGAGGGGTGTACTTTGGGTTTATTGAATGGATCATATCCCTGCAAACACAAAAACAAACATAAGATATCTAGTTTAAAAAGCATTCAATTTTTAAACAGCATGAAAGCAATGTGCAATGACTACACACAAACGCTTCAGCACATGTCCATGTGATGCTTTTAAATGAAACGAGCACTGTGCCAAAGACTGTCAATAAAGTTAAACCTGAACTGAGAGTGAGGAGACATGTGGGCTAGTACTTTTGGAGGGCTAGTACTTTCAGGACTTTCACAAATTTCAGAGACGGACACCGAGAGCGAGACCCACCGAGAGAAATATCACCTTCTTGCAATAAAGAGGTCTATTACACCAAGCAGGAATTCACGAGCTTCAAGTCTCAAGGTCAGGGGTTGATAAAGTAACTTAACTACCAGCTAAGTCCGTTAGCTTAACGTTATTATTATTTACCTACCTAAATGTCGGCGAGTCAACCTCGCTAAGGGGGTGCAGCCTTTTTACCACATAAGCAGTCACTTTTCTGTGGCACTCGGCAATTTGCTCTGCTGACAGCTTTCCCTTTGCTGCCATGGTGAATGGGGTTTCTTGTTTCTTTGCTGACTGGGGTTGCTGGCCGGTTAACATTGCATAACAAGCAGCAGACTCCGACTGGCTAACGTTACCATGAGTCTGTGAGCGTTCAACAACTACGAACAGATTTGACAGTTTTAGCAACAGGTAGTCTATTAAGCTAGTCTGTTAAGATTAATTATCATAATTTTCACGTACCTTCCAACGAGTAGTTGCTGGTTGATGGTTGACTGTCCTGGCTGATGGTGGAGGAAGCAACGGGAGCAGAAGAGCGACGCAACGAGTCAAATACAGTGCAGGTTTTCATTTCAATGCCATGCAGGAGGCGAAGGTGTTTGGCCATATTCGTCGTGCATCCTCCCTTGGCAGTTATAAGCTTATTACATACATTGCATTGTGCGAATCCCTCCTTTTTAATCGTGAAATGGAGCCAAATTTGTGAGCGGTGTTTGCGGTCCAAGTTTACGTTCAAATACGTGAAGCACGTTGAGCACGCAGGCGGACTGATACAAACACCGGAAACAGCACGCCAGGCGGCTGGGGCCGGGCGGAGTAAAAAAAAAACCCCGAAAACAAACTAGTGCGGGTATTTAGGAACCGAAAAAAAGAATCGAAATCCAACTGTCTTCTAAACGGTTCTGGAATCGGATGTTAGGAACCGGTTCCTATATGGAACCAGTTCTCGGTTCCCAACCCTACTTGGGTAAACCCACCCGTTTCAGGAATTGTCATGGAACCTTTCCACCCATTTCCATAAGGACCCACTGTTCGACCCACTATTCGCCATTTACTACCCACATGGGCCCTGCATACAAATGTTGGCTGAGTTAACGGATGTCTCTTTCACAATATAAGTCTGTGGAAAAATGTATTTGTGGGCCCAATGGCATCATATGACGGACCAGAAAAGCCTAATTCCACTATTCCTCAAACCATACCTTAAACAGTCTGAGCACTGATCTCTGTTCTTTCAATAGGCATATAGTTAATAGCTGCTAGCGTTCCACATCACCTTACATGACTACAAATCAGTGAATAGCCGTGTTCTGAACTTTCCTGTCCTTTGTCTCAAGGTGAAATGACCACACAGTAGCAGGAGAGCTGCTGTCATTTAAAACACTGTACGTGTTATTCGTTAAATTGCATCTGCAACCTTTTTGAGATTGTGCTGCTGGTGCACGACTTTGACTTTGATCCGTATTCGACTTGGCAAGATTCTCTGAATCTGTTCACCCCTTTGACTCTCTCTCTCTCTCTCTCTCTCTCTCACTCTCTCGCTCTCTCTCTCTGCTTTTTTCTCTTCCTTTTTTTCTGTCTCTGCTCCAAATGCCACCCTCCTCCCCTCAGGGCGGGATGATCGCCCTTCTGCTGTCCATCCTGTGTCTGGTCCTGATCCTCTACACCCGCAGGCGCTGGTGTAAACGCCGGCGCATCCCTCAGCCCCAGAAGAGCGCCAGTGCTGAGGCGGCTAATGAGATCCACTACATCCCCTCAGTGCTGATGGGAGGCCAGGCCCGGGAGAGCTTGAGGAACTCCCGAGGTCAGGGGCCGAACTCCAGTGGAACCCTCAGCATCCGGGAGACACCGATTTTGGATGGGTATATGTAGGGTTTGGATGCATGGGGAATGTAATCTGACATGGTTAAAAACTAGAAATAAGACACTCATTTCTAAGCACTCTGCAATGAGTTTTGAAGCTTAAGATTATAAAACTTACCTTATCAGTACGTCCTGTCACACTTTGAAACCTCGACTGCTTCACCAAGCATGTTAGCCGCTTGTTGTGTTTTTCTGATTTAGATAACTCAAGATAATGTAACACTAATTGATTTCTTCCTCGCCCCCAGTTACGAGTACGACATTACCGACCTGCGTCACCATCTGCAGCGGGAATGTATGAATGGTGGCGAGGAGTTTGCCAGCCAAGTCACCCGTACCCTGGACTCCCTCCAGGGCTGTAATGACAAGAATAATATGGACCTCACACCTGGTAAGTTGACTGATTCACAAACAGCCAGGTCAGAAAACAGCAAACAGTCTTGAAGCTCCACTAATCAATCTTTTTATGTTAGCAATGAATCAGATAGACTTTATTCTATGTGAAATGGGTCAATTGTAGGTACAAACTCAGAGAGACAGAGCAGAGCCAAAAACAGGGCAGACAGAAAGTAGCTGGTGAAGAATGTAGATACCCAAATCTTTCTCTCAGGAGTCGAAGGGGAGTAAACAAGAGCTGAAAGGTGAGTGAGTGAATACTGGTCGTGCTGACTTTGTAAGGTGTCCACACCCCAAATGACTGCTAATGCAGGTGCCCCGAGCCAAACCACAGACAGAAAAAGTCAGAAAGAAGTGGTACATCCTGCATCTTAAGAGCCAGATAAATCCCTCAGGTGGTATTGAGAACAAAACCAGTAAATATAGAACTTTTTCATAGGAGACAAGCAAGGAAAACACAGGTGAAGCAAATTTTGTTAACACTGGCTCAGTTCCAAGTTCCAAGACTTTCACCCAGGAGACCGTTTGTGGCCCATGTGAAATGCTTAAAAAAAAAGAATAACAGAACCCCCTCACACACACACACACACAAACAAAAAAATAAATAAATAATGATGCCACATAGTTATGTCACATAACAAACGTGTCACATGAGATGCGTCACATACAAAATATGTCGTATTTCCAGTAAGTGTCCTCGTAAACAAAGGACTTTCACCTTGGAGCCCCGTGTTTGTGTCCCATTTGAAGTGCGGATTTTTATTTTTTTGAATTATGTCACATACCTAATGTCACATAAGATGTGTGTCACCTGAGATTTGTGAGATATGTCACATAGTTCACGTGATATAACCCAATCTATTATATTTTTTTCTTAACCTAACCAAGTACTTTTTTGCCAAAACCTAACGTATAGAGAAGATATAAAATCATCCTTAAAATAAACAAAATCCCCCCCAAAATATTATTAACATTAAAAACAACAACACCTACCTTATGGCCATTGACTTTGTTCACGCAGAATTACTTTTGATACAAGTGATGAGAATATTTTTAAATTTTGCCGTAAAGTCACATGACCTGAGTAGTTGACCCATCTCCCCCTTCAGTGTTTCTCATGATATAAAGAGCAACCCCCAACACCCCTCCATCCACAGCCTGTCAAAGGTGTGCATCTCCCAGAAACCGTGTAAGGGTTAAATCTTTAAGGTATATGTTTTTTTCCATTTTTTTAAACCACCACTGTGTTAATTATTTGAGATTCTTTGACTTAGAAATATTGCAAAATAATGCGTTGTCAGCATAAAGTTTGTGTAATTAATGAACAGGGGGTATGATACCAGGGGAGGGAAGTGCTGCTTAATTTTGTGCCAATATGAAACTTTTCTAATCATTTCACATTACAAACTAACTAGATTCTGTGGTGGAAGATTCCACTCATCTCACTGATAGCCTCATTTATTTTCCTCCTACACAGCCATACATTTTTTAATAAAAACAAAGCAAGAAGACAGTATATCAAAAGTTTGCATTCACCAGAGGACGACATAGGATACAAATTGTTTTTTAAGCAGGGAACAGTATAATTACATCAACACCAATCAAATAATTAAGATAATTAGTGTGAAAACAAAGAGAAGTAATGGGATTTTCAATTAAATACCGTAATATGTGTTATTTTCTCCTATAGGTGTAAAGTAATCATTTAAATTAATGTACGCTGATGGGTTGAATTTCACAAACATGAAGGCTTTAAACACTGTCAATGCCAACACAGTTTTAAAAACAGCAAATTGAGGCATTTGTTCGGCAGTTTTCCTTATCAATGTAAGAACATTAGTTGTGTGATTGATGCAGAGGGTATACCAGATAGGAATATCAAACTACAGGTTTTCTTTCAAAGAGTTTATTCCTCACACTTGAAATAATCAAAAGGCTTATGCACCTGCCATGAATTAGTTCTAGAAGATCCTATTTTTCATAATCAGTGGACGTTGGAGTTGAGCAGCACTCCCAGGAGAATTACTGTATGAAGTGGAGCAGGTTTGATGAAGGTGTACCCTCTGAATTTCAATTAGCAGCACATTCACTCACCGCTCAGATTCATCAAGGGATCAGCGCTCTCACACGGTGTTCTTATAAAATCCAAACAGCCCCTCCCCAGGTGATGGAAGCGGAGTAATCCTGCGCATTATGCATTTAAGGTGGTTAATGCGATGGACTAGAGCAATAGAAAATGCAGGCAGGGGGCCATGCATGGAATACTGAACAATGTAAACAATTGCAGAGGTCACTCAGAAAACGGCGTTGGAAATGTGGACTGAAATAAAAAAAGATTTCAGGAAACCGTGTTTTTTCTGCCTTCCCTGACCTTACTTTTTAGAATAATGAAATCATATATAAACAAGTGAATAATTAACTCATGCATGTAGTCATTTGTAAAGTATATATTAGTCAAAAAGAAAACAAGTCTTTGTTGCATTGAGTGTCTCATTTAAAAGTTTAAATATACCAGATGTACCTTTTGTCCATCTTTTGAGAGAACTATGTATTGTACTTTGAAACATATGGTTACATTACTAAGACTTGGAATACATTGATTGAATAGTTATTTTAAGTTTATTCAAGGTTGGTAGAGCTTACCTTGATTTTACTGCCTTTACATTGCACAACTTTTTAAGCTCCACTCTCCCTTAACCCTTTGAAACCTGTATCGGCATTAGTTTTGTCCTGCTTTCAGACACTTTTCACAAGTATATAAACCTTTGAAAAGTCAACAAATTGGTTTAAATTTCTTTCAAAAACACAGGAAAAAAATTAAATCAGCAACTTGGCAAAAAATGCTGCACAATCTGCAAAAAAAGTCAGTTAAAGGTGACAAAGAAATGACCTGAAAATTGAAAAAAGTGCCAGAGACGGAGAAAGAAAAACAGCTCAGGAAAAATATATATTTTATAACTAATTTTTGAGTCATTGCGAGTGCCTTGTCTTGACTTGAAGTCAAATTGCTCAGTTTTTAGGGAGTTAAGGTTATGTTTGCTCTTTTTTTGGTCAGGAATTAGGGACAAACAAGCCTGAGAGCCTGCAGTCATGCTTCTGGCTCTTTGATGCTGCACAGAGGCACTTTGGTGCTTTGAAAAAAATGTCAGCATGCTAAAATACACACAGTGACAGTGCTAAGATGCTGCTGCTAAGATGGTATAATATTAACCATGTTCATTACCTTAGTTTACCCTGCTAGCATGCTAGCATTAGCACAAAACACAAAGTACAGCTGAGTCTTAGAATGTGGTTACTTTTTTAAGGCCAAATCACAGAAGTGATTAAAATTAGGATTTAATGGTGATCCATCTGATAGTTGTCAATGTGTGTGAATCATTGAGTTAATTTTGGGTCCAAACCCACTTGAATGGTCCAACTCCAGAAATGTAAAATCAATATGTGGTGGCAGATGTTTTAATTATGGCCTGCCGCCACAAATAAATGAATGTGTGAGAAACTCTGCTTCCATTAGTGGTCACGATAAAACTGAAAGCATTAACCTGTTGTGTCATAAATGCGTTTGAATGTTTGAACAGAGTGAAATATTTTTGCCTAAACTCATTCTTCTTCACAGATGAAATGTAGATATTAAAACAAAATACGTTCCAATATTTTAACCCTCTTTCACTCAGGATGAAACAAAACGATACAGTTACTTTATTAACAAAAATAAAATCGCCACATATCACAAGCTGATCTTTAATGGCAAAATCACATGAATAACATTTAATACCCACATGAAGTTATATAATGATATAATAATAATCTTTATTTGTAAAGCACCTTTCATAGTGCATAGTTTCAAGTGCTTCACATTAAAAGACATAGAAGACATAAAGATATGAAATCTGCAAGTAAAAATAAAATAAAATCAGAACAGAATAGATAAAAATGATTCTTCACATGGATAAAACCCTCTATATAATACTAGCAAAAGTAAGACAAAATAAGGATAAAAATAAAATGCGCAGAGTGCAAATGTAAGATGGAAAAAAAAAATCCAATGAGATAAAATTAATAAAAATAAAGCTAAAAATAGTGTATAAAATGCATAAAATTAAGGAAATACAACATTTTAAAGAGGTGCCACAGTGCGAGAGTGCAAAGCAAAAGGCAAAGACGTTTAGTCAGAGCTAGTTAAAGGCTAAAGTGAAGACATATATTTTATAGATTTTCTTTAAAAAATATTTAGCGAGGTGGCCTCTCTGATATCTATAGGCAGCGTGTTCCAGAGCGGAAATGACAAACGCTGCATCCCCAATTTTCTTTTAGCTGTTTTTGGGAAAATCCAATAAATCAGCTGCAGATGATCACAGTGGTCATGAAAGTTGCGTCCCACTGCATTCCTTTTTTTTCTCCACACACTATTGTTATATATAACGTGTTTATAAAAGACTGGAGATGAGATTTTCTTTTAAATAATACTTAAACATTTCACTCTTGTGCTGCTCTCCTGAACTTAATTTTGCTTTTTTAATTGTTTTACACAGAAGTTGCTGTTACCATCTATTTCTGAGCAAATAAGGAATTAAATTAACAGTAAAAGTGGGAACCTTCTCAGAACATTTGGAATCAACCCCTGGGGACGATTTAATGAGAATCCATCACATAATTGTAGATATATTTCAGTGAGGACGTAGTGGTGGTTTTATTACAGAAATCATGTTTGATAATAAGTTTTTTAAATTGTTTTTCCTGGAACATCGTCTCTTGATATTTGCTAAAATAGACGATTTCATCCTCTGAGACGGCGTTCTGTATATTCCCTTAATGAGTTTTAATTTCATGCCAGCTTTCACCACTCTTTAATTTGGGCTGTTTGACTTCTCCCCCAGTAAACAACATACTGGGTGTGTTTTCTTAGCATTACTATACTTAATGCTTGCTACATTGTGGTTTTAAAACCTTCAACACCCAGCCAAGAATAACATGTTTTTTGTTGTTGTTGTTATTGTTGTTTTTTCTCCCAGTGGCTGTACTCATTTCAGAGAAAAAGCTTTTAGTCGCTGCCTCTGCTCCTCCTAGCTTTTATTTCCCAGTGTCTGTAATTATATTCCACTTCTCCACAGTGAGTGACAACACCAAGCTGGCCCTAATGAACAAATACAAGGACAACATCATTGCCACGAGTCCCATCGACAGCAACCACCAGCAGAACACCCTGCTACCACACAACACATCCACCAGCCAACGCAAACGTCTCTCCAGCAACACCCGTGGTGAGTCGCTCTCTCCCATACCTCCACCCTTTGACAGAGAATAGAACAAAATAGATCACATTAAACACCCACTACCAGCAGCACAAAGGAATTTTGTTGTTCCTGTGGTATTCAGGAAAAAAGTTTTACCCTACAATCAAATATTTCTGCTTCTTTTTTGGGGGGGAGGGAAATTTTATTTTTTAGTTTATTTTTTTTATTTATTTATTTTTTTATTTTATTTTATACAAGACATTTGAATTCACCTGAAAAACAAAGCAGAACTTTACAAAAACAAAACAATAAATCAAGACATAAAAAAAAAAAAAATCATACCTTACGGACCTTAAAGTCAAACTGAAATTTGCAATCTTGTCACATTTTGTGTAATACTATATCCTATTATGACATTAAAGCTTTACATTTTTTAAAATGTGATAAAACGGTGTCTTATGCAAGCATTCATACTTGCATGCACAAGCAGAGCGGCAGCTTCACTCAAATGTCTGTCTGCACAGGAAACGTTCAGACTCGATATTGACTGTGTAGGTCACCAGTGCTCAGAGCACAACATGCAATTATTGCAGCTATGCATGTAAAACTAAGGGAAATAGATCGCAAGTTTGAGATTATTCTTGTGTTTATTTATTTTCATCGATACAGTGGCTGTGATGCAGCATGTGAAGAAACCTTCACTGATAAGGACATACCTATTTTGCAAGCTGTTCCTACTGAAAATATGCGCCAAATTTGTAAATACACCATGTATTTTAAAAGTCATATGACAAATGCGCTGACTGGATTAAATAAGGAAGCAGTCTCGAGTGAACTCGTAAGGTGGCAGGTGGGTCACAGAAATCCCAACTTTACCCCAGGACTTTCCCAAAGAGACACATGTTCGGAACCGAGTGAGCTTTGGGTCAAGCTACATCCTCCCCCTGCTTCTTTTAACTTCTTTTAACCACAGTAGCATCACTCGCCTAAATTTAACCTCCATAACTGTGCATTAATTATGTAACTGTTCGTTAAGGACGTAACTGTAAGTTGATGATGCAACGTAATTCGTGCGGTGTTCATTCGTATGATACAAACTGTTGGATTTGTGTGGATTTTCGTAGGATATCATATGAACAGTTGTGTAAAAATGCATTGTATTTTGTGCAAGGAGAGTGATGGTCCACTAAAAAACATGTCCAGAATGGGACTATTGTAGTTAAAGTGAAATTAAATGAAATGAGATAAGATAAGATGAGATGAGATGAGATGAGATGAGATGAGATGAGATGAGATGAGATAAGATTTAAAGTGAAATAAAATAAAATAAACAAATAAAGATGTAAAGTTAAATAAAATAAAATAAACAAATAAAGATTTAAAGTTAAATAAAATAAAAAAAATAAAATAAAGTGCAGTAAAATAAAATAGAATAAAATTAACAAAATAAAATGTAAAGTAAAATAAAGTAAAAAAGAAAAGAGATTTTTTTTTTGTTTTGTGATTCAGGACTGTAGTTGTTTTGAATGGAATCTGTGTATGGTTTGCTCTTTTGGCCAAATTGCTGAGTAATGTTTGTTACAACATTTGAAATGTAGTTTAGTAACGGGAGGTCATAAGCAGCTGCTGAACAAATTGGCCACCAATTGGTTCAGTCAGTATGTAATCCATTCAGTACTGCCTGTTAGTCCGTTTCAAATGAAATGATGTAACAAATCCACACATATATTGTTCCAATCAAATCAGAGTATCAACACTGTTTGGTCAGTACCAAAAATTCGCAACTGATTGAAAACATCAGAACATGGCGACACGTGCTGATTTAAATTTCAGTTTGACTTTTAGGTGCATAGCCTGCTGCCTCAAGAAAATATTAAGTTATTTGTTTCTTTGCTCAGTATCATTGAAAATCAACTCAAACGCCATGACACGGTTAAATATGAAGTGCTGCCACCAGGAAAACATACCAATAAAAATGAAGCATGAGGCAGAGGTATTAGGTGTTGAACTAGCAGCAGCACTGTGATCAATGCCGAGCTGCACACATCTTTTATCTATAAAAATGTATCTCTCACTGCTCTATAGCAGGCGGGAAATCACAGAGAGCCACTGAATGCCACCACGCAAGTTTAATCATTGACAACATCAGGAATGCCCTTTGTAAAACTCCCAAGGACCCTGAGATATTTTCAACTCATTGGACAAAAGTTATCAATAATCCAGTAAAAGAATACAAGGCCCAGGTCTTTGTAGGACACTGTGGCTAAACCCTGAGTTATGATCCATGTTTTTTTTTTTTCTTTTCTGACATATAAATGCCCTTCCAACGATGAATCAACAGAAATGTTTGGTGTGAATGTTTCGGTGTGAGTGTGAAACCTCAACATACATCTCTTTGTTTGTTGTTTTATTTTTACGAAATCAAACCATATTTCTTTCTCAAATACTTCATATCAATCTAAAGTATTTTTGTGTGCATTTGCGTTCACTGTCATCATCACAAACTCCCATCTCTCCTCATGTTCACCTCTGGCCGACCAGGCTGCTATAGCTGGGTAGAGTGTAGGAGTTGTGTTACACGAGTGTAGATTGAGGAATGCAGGAAATGAAAGAGAGGTTACAGCTGATGAAATGGAGAGACATTATCCCATTATGATAAACAAGAAAAAAAGAAGGCAGCGACATTTTTGAAATGTCATTTTGGAAATTTTCCATTGACCTCAGACCATAATTCACTTTCCTCCACACTTGGCTGAGCGGATGCTTTATTCTCAGCCCAATTAAAAGCAATTCTGTGGTGTTAGTCGCTCCAGAAATAAACTTTATGTCTGGCAAAGAGCACATAGTGCACAGTAATTCAGAGGTCTTCTTTAGTTTAAAGTTTATTTGCCATTTGTATATGTACAGGCAGTACAGGTACACAAGGCTTTCTTTTGTACAAAAATAGACAATACAGAGAAAAACAAACAAGAAACAAAGAGAGATACTAATAAATATTTCAAAGACAGAAAGCTACAGTGTAATTTAAAAAGAAACACACTATTAAAAAGAATAAGTTAAAAAATAAGTTACAAACTAAAATACTATCACTTTTGCTCATATTGCAGGTTTTATTTTTCTCTAAACTATCTGGAAGGATTGTAATTGTAAAGCTGCAACACAGGAGTACAACAGAAGGTATTCATCCATCACAGTCCCCTCTCATGCATTTGTCTGAGCAATCATTCATTTTAACCCTTTGAAACCTGAAAAAAAATGGCTTGATTTCATTCAAAAACATGGGAAGACAGCAATGAAAGATGAAAGAAGGAACAACCCCAAAATTAACAAGAAATTAGGAATACAGACAAAAAAAATCCAAAAAATAGTGGAAAAAAACAAGGACAACAAAACAAACAAAAAAAGACAGAGAAAGTTTTTTTTAAAAAAAAGATCAAGATGAAAAACGAACATGGCAAACAAGACTTGGAAAAAGTGGTTAAAAATGTATTATAATTCCATAACATAATTTTTAATATGTAACTATGATAATTATAAATATATTTTTTTCCCTAGCTTTTGTCTTTTTTCCTAGACATTATTCCCTATCTTTAAAAAATATATATATATCTACTCATTTTTTGCAATTTGCAAAGAAATTGCACCAATTTCCTCAGGAGTCACACGTTTCAATACTCTTGAAAGCTGTCTGAAAGCAGCACAGGAATAATTATATTGCTCCAGGTTTCAAAGGGTTAACTGCTTCATTCACAACTTGTGGAAAACCAACACGGCTCTTGGGAAGTTTTTCTTTCTTGATTCAGGACGAAGCAGATTTTCTTTCTGTCTGACCTTCACTGTTTTTGTGCACACCTGCAGCCACAGTGGCTTTCCAGCTATGAGAGCTCAAATCAGAGAAACAAAAGGGAGGAAAACAGCATTCAATCAAACCCTTTTATCAATAATAGAGGGTGAGAACAAAGAGTGAATGCCCCAAACACCCAGCAGAAAGCAGCACTAGGCACTGTCGGCAGCTCCAAATGGCGGCGTTGGAATATTAAAAACTTCACGGCCTATTCCTAGGCAGTAACATGGTTTCAGTGGAAACTGTGATGTTTATCTTCACAGCTAGTCTGTGCGGCCTTTCATCAAAGCAATAAAGAGTCAAAAGGTCTAAGGCCATGTTCACATATTACTGCTGCGTCCAAAACAAAAGCTCTCCTAAATTAATTTTAATGAGATCACTGTGTTGGTACAGCAGGGGTTCTCGCAAAAAAAAATGAAAAAAGTAGGGTCGTCTGGCAATGTCATCTGGCTACATGCTGCATCGGCCATATATTCGCAGTCCCATATTCCTAGTGATTACTTTGGAATCTAAATGATGCAATGCTAATCTAAGCTTTTAATATTTTAAAATTGTACATCAAAGTATTAATGAAGGGAAGAAAAAAATTGATTTGAGTTTTCAAACACAAAAAATAGCCTCAGTACATGTATATTTTCAGACTGACTAGTGTGTCTTATAAGCAAATGCAGATGTAGTATGAAGAGAAGTTATAAGTAGCATAAATGAGGGCCGATTACATGTGTTGCTAGAAAAGCGTCACCAGCAAAAACCATTGTCTCCCCGTGGTACAGCACGCCTATCAGGTGCTCCTCTCTTGCTGCTGCACAATGGGTTTTTTCTGGTGGTTTTTGGGCATGCATAAAAGTTAAAATATTTTCAACTTTTCAGGGCGTTTTTGGAGCTGTCACGGCTGGTGTGATGCGTCTCAGTGTGATTGGCTCTTTAAAGGGGAGGTCAGAGTGGATGACTGAGTATCAAATCATCGACTTTAGAGTCCTCAGTTCACATCCTGTCATAAACCCACAGTAAACGTCAGTTTCTTTTAACTGACAGTTTTTTTCCTAAACTAACGCTATCTTCACCATCAGAAGCTGAGTCCACCAAGCCATTTTTTTCATGGCTGAAAATGTTGGACACTCTTCAGGAAACGTCCAGGTGGGAGCATTTGAGAGGGCTTTGGAGATGCGGTCTTTTTTTCATCTGAGACGTTTTCACTGCATCTTGTTGCTATGATACGGATTATCCACGGCGGTAAATATGTCGGCACAAGGTAGAGTAGCTGCTCTGGATGAGTGAAAGGCTAAAGCATGCAGGGAAAGAGGATGTACCACCAGTCTGTGTGGGTTCATGAGAAGAAATGTTTTATAGGCTGTATACTTTATATACTTTACAATACTTATACATTATATTAACATATTTCTACTCATTTTTTGTTGTTGCTGTTGTTGTTGTTGTTGCTGTTACTTTTGCTGTTGCTGTTGTTGTTGATGTTGTTGCTGTTGTTGTTGTTGTTGTTGCTCAGCACTTGGACATGTCACATGTGACAGTTTGTCTTCCTGGTAGGCTATTTAGCTCTCCTCCACTATGACTGAATGGCTGAAGTTGCGCATTATAAATACGTAGCGCTCCCATTGCAAGTCTCTGAATAAAAAGCACAGAACTAAAAGAAAAATAAAAAAAAGCTTTGGTGGACACGGCCCCTAAAGGTGTCAGATAGAAAACAGTAATGAGCCATTGTCACATCAGTTACATGCATAATAAAAGGGACTGACAATCGCTGTTGGCCGTCAGATCAGTGAATGCTCGGAGAGATTGTTTTAGAACCTTTTTTGCCATCTAGGTTGGAGGACTTCATTACTGTGCAGTTTTCTACCACCTGCTAAGTCTCAAGACTCATTGATGTATTATTCAAACTGGTCGTCCTGGATTGTACTTCACAATCTCACAAAAAGCACCCTGCAATAGAACCCCTTTGTTAACACGATCCTCTTTTAGGTCTGAAGGCCTGTTGATATTGGTGGGTCACCACTGAAATTTAACTTAAAAATCTATCCCAATTAAGGCCTGGTCACACCAGTGTTTAAAATGGGAAATTTGACTCATAGAAGTCAAGTGAGTGAATGAAAACCTTTCGTGTTAATTTCAACATATTCATTTGTTGGGCTGGGTGACTCATACCTCTGAGCTATTGACCAAAAGAACCTAGTGCTAAGTAGGAGTATTGAAATGTCTCTGGTTAAATTATACCTGCATCTGATTTTTTTTTGAGCCATGGGTCTAATCCCAGACCACCCTGACTCTGCACCCGATCAGCAAACCTTTCTGTAGTCTCCAGAGCTGATCTCAAAAGGTCAGTTCAAGGTGTCCGCAGTTAGCAAGCACTAACACAACGATAACAAACTCACTAAACAGTTATAAAAAAACTCACACCAACAATGAAACACCTTGACTATGTTGTTAAACCTGTAAATAACTGTTAGGTTCAGTTAGCTGTGTGATGCTTACAGTTAGTCCTGTCACTGCGTGTGCAGCCAAACAGATACATATCAACTGTACGCACCACAGAGCTTGCACTCCTGCAGCAGCAGCTAACATTACAAGTCATACAGTCTGGTGATTTGGCAATTAAGCTTGCCAATATGCCACCGAAACCTTTGAAATTATGGCTTCAGTACTCATCCCAACTTGTCACATTATGCTGCTCTGTCGGTGATCTTCTGCATTTACTAATGACGTTTTAAACATCACCTGTTTATGCTATGGGATGCTGTTACTGTGATGTCAACAACTGCACATTGTGGGATGACACAGCGCATCTTTGTTTACATAACATGAGCACATGACAACCAGGGTGAACTATCATGATGGTTGCTATTAGGCAAGAAAGTCATGGATGGTTCAGTTTAGGCAAAAGAGACACATGATAAGGTACAGAAAAAATATTTCATATCCACACGGGAAGTAAACACTGCACTCCCGTGTTAAAGTTAGTTTTGTGTGGGACTCATCCACCACCCCTCCTGTCCACCCTGTAAGCGCACCTGCACTCCTTATATTACGTTGTAACCAGCAGTGTTTCAGTCTGACAGCTTCCTTCTATGTTTCATACACACATGACCGGTTCTGTCCTTCTGTGTTCAGAAGTGATACCAACCGTGCACGAATCATGTGGACAAGCCTGGTGCTGTCCTACCATCCCCCATGACAAATAACAAGGCTGTTGGTTCTGTCTAGCCATGTTCTCAGCTGATGCCATCCAGCTGAATTCTCATGGGGGATGTGAAATGTGGCTTCTGGCATCATGGTCATTCGTTGAAAGCACTGACAGAGTAGATGTATTTACCAAGTTCAGATTGAGAATGAGCTGGGATATTGAACCAGTATTACTTTAAGGGTACTGATAATGATACCTGTGTCATATTTTTTTTCAAAATGATTCCCAGCACTAATTATTTGTGTCGTTGACCTACAGCAATCTGACAATAGTAAAATTTCAAAAAACAGAAAAAAGGACTCCAAAACAGAGGAGACAACCAAGCTAGCAAATATGTTAGTGCAGAGGGCTATGGTAAAAGTCCCTGCCTGTCAGGCACAGTAGCTGTCACCCTGGCCACTATACTAATTAGCCAAATGCCCTTACTTAAAGTGTGTCTCTATGTAACAAAGCTTCTAGTGTCTTCTATTTTGCAAAGGGACAACAATTATCCAGTTTTTTTTAGTCTAGTACCCATTAGTGAGCATCCATTAAATGTCTAGCTCAAATAATGGCCAACTGGTTGTGTCAGACCACTATGGTTACATTGGTTGTAGGTATTCAGGGACCTTTGATGGCCTAATAGAAATCACCTCTACCAAATGATGGTAAATAAACCATCTTTTGCATTCCAGCAGTAGTTTGAAAGTATATCTGTGTCAGAGGCTTCTTGTTGCTTCCATTAAGTAGTCCTATTCTGTCTGTGTCCTCATCTCTCTATACACCGGTGACAGTTGGGCCAAACCTTTGGTCTACTGTTTTCTGGAACCAGCCAACCCACTGACACTACAGCCCGACAATCAGAAATTCATTAATTTAGTTACTTTTTCTTAATTTTGACCACAAGAATGTAAAACATTGCAATGCACAACATAACAAAAGTAACAGAGAAAACAGATTCCTGCACACTCATTATAATTGTCACATCAGTTGTATCAGCTTGGTATACGAAAATGGATGAATTTGCTTCCTAATGCACTTAAGGAACACACATAGACACCAATTTTAAAATTTCAGTGCTTCCAGGTACAGGTTAGTACTCTCCAAAGCCAGCTGCATAGAAATGAGGCTGTCTAAGCAGGCAATTAGATCTGCTCCACGCAGTTTTTGAGCCGCTGTTGTTGGTGTTTCTAGTCAACTATTTTCATCTTTGTCATAAAATATGCACCGACAGAGCTATTGTTGCCCTCGGTGGACAACTTCTGTGCATGTGTGAGGAGGAGGCAGGTAAGGTAATGACGCTTTCCCTTTTTGCTGAAGATGCCCAAGTGCCTCTCTTTCCTCTATATGTCAGCACATTTAATGGACTCTTGTGTTACTTCAAAAGCAACTAAAAGTACCAAAGTTGCCAAATGGGAGAAAGCAATGTCAGAGAGAGTGAAGGGAGCGCTACCAGGCCTGTGTGCCCCCCATCAGTACTTCATGATTATTATTGCTGCGCAGGTGTACAATTTATTCCTAATGAGTTGTGAGCTGTAAAGCACAATCATGATGATGATGTCTAAATTAGTGGATAAGGTTAAAGCTGAGTTATTGTACTTCTGCTTATCTATTACACATAAAGGCTGCCTTAACTAACTTAGGCCCCATTTGGACAGGATTTATTCCTTTCCTGGGGATATTTCAGCATTGCCTACACTGGTCAGTGATTTTAATATGTGGGTAATAATTTACCCACACTCCAGTAATAATTACAGCTGCAATTACCACAGTTTTTTTCTGTGAATCTGCTTGTCCTCCTGTCATTTTATCCTGTACTTGTGTTTTAAAGCGGATTTCAGTTTTGTTTTTGTTATTTTTAGCATAAAGAGCTGCTTTCATTTTTTTTCACAGGTCATTGTGAAATTGGTCGTCTGTGTGAAAATGAAGTCAAACATATTTTTGCTAATGTGATTGATGGAAACATGCTAACACCAACATGTGGGCCTATTTTGGGAATCAGACCAATGACAGAAAAAAAACAAGACCCCTTAGAAGCTTATCAAATGGGCTGTTGTGATGTAGCTATTTGTATTTTTTCCCCCAGTATTTGTTTGAATTTAACAAATTTGCACCATTAATGTGTGCTTAATTAGCTATTAGCTAAGCAGTTTGCAATGTAACTTGCATGTACAAACAATCACTAGGTTACTGTGACAAAAAACTTAAAACTGGATAAATTTTAGTTAAGTTTTACAGCATCTTATTTCTAACTTGATTTTTGGATTTTTATTTGCAGTAAGCGTCAGAGTTTATTTTTAGCCTTTTTTTATTTTTTAGTTATTGTCAGGAATGATCCCTTATGTGTTTAATGTCTCTGTGTTAACTTTTCGGTTAGTGACTCAGAGAAGGAGTGAGACTTTTACTCAAAGTCACAATACACTGAATCTTAGTATAATGTCTCTCATTGTGCATGTCTTAGCCCCCCATTCCATCCTCTTGCGCCCCCCTGTGGAGACTTTTGGCATCTGGGGCTGTTGTCCATTGCTATTAAAAAGGAATTTGGATAAAAGTACACACTTATTGGCATGAAACAAATAAGATGAAATTAGAAATAACAACTTTTCAGGATCAAGACACTGGATAATTTTCTTGGTTCTGCTTAAGTGTCACAAGGAGAGTCAGAAGATGCAAGGAGGCTTACTGGCTAACATTAGAAGTAACTGTTGTGTGCATTGGCCATGCTCAACTGTCTACAGAAAGCATTATTTAGTCTGAACCTTTATTTATTTATTTGAAATGCTGTGCATGCTGTCACTGTGTTGTCCTTAGCTTCTGTTATCGATTAATTGTTATAGTAAACTATTTATTGTTACACAGCAGCAGACAAAAACGGTCGGTTCCAGCTCTAAGCTTTCTTTGTTTGAATTGGTTAGTTGTTGGTCATAATGTAACTAATCAAAGCTCTGAATAATTGTCATTAAGCTGCTTAGGAAGACAGTGTTTGTTGTCACAGTAGGTATTTTATTGTATGCAGATGATACCAGCAAGTATCTGTCTAAACAGATGTAGGATGTAATCCATTACGTTTACAAGGACCTTGAAACTGGTAAACCGATGCAACTGGCATTAATATAATTGGTTACATAAGTGTTTTTTTGCTATGGCAAGTCACAATGTGTTTCTTTTCCCAGGATAACACTGGTAGTATTCTGCTCTTGACACATGTTATTTCCAACCTCGAATACTTCACATGTATGAAATTTAAATTAGCCTGTCATGCAGCACCTGATATACTTTTGCTGCTTGAAAAGTGGATCAATTCCACAGTGTCTATTGGAGCATTTCCTTTAATTACATACAATATGTTATTATTCAATTTGAATTTCAACATTTACTCCCATGGCCTTTGTCCTATACTTTTCAATGTCAGAGTCAACACAATAATAGAATAATTGGAATGAATGTTCCGCTGACGCAATCCAGGGAAAATGACTTGCCTTCTTTCTTAGACAGAGGCAACAGGTACCATCTGTTGGCAATTCTTAAAAACCTTCAAATTCATCTTTTATCTACTGTATTAGTACCTCTCTCCTTTGTAGGTTTCCGTTTCCATTCTCCCCTCTTTTGTCTCTTGCACAAAAGTGATTGTTGTCCTTGGTATTCAAGACAGAAGTATCCTATTATCTTTTATATTTTGGGTTGATTAATTCTTTTGTGTCACAATCCTGGCAGAAACGTTACTGGCATGACAACAATCACCCAAAATATTGTCTTGTCTTCAGGCTGCAACGCTGAGACAATGGGTTTTTGTTTGCAAATTACCACACCAGCAATTAAATTTTGCAGATATTTTGCAAATGCTGGCAAACATCTGGGATCCTGCAATAACATCAACAGTTATTGTCAAGGAGAAAATCTGGAAATACGAAACGTGTCAAAATATTTACATATGAAAATTGAATTTGACTGAAATATCTTGGATTCAGAGGGTGTATACAGAGTGCATTTAGTGTGGATAAACTTGCAGAATTCCATACCTGATTAATGTCTTCTTGGGGGACAATGTTAATGAAGCATTGTTGAGTCTTGAGCCCTCCTTGCCATAACACTCATCAGGAGCCATCGTTTGGTGCCCAGATGAAAAAAAGGAATACTGTCACATATTGCACTGTTGAATTTGTTCACACTCCCAATAGTTAATTAAAACAAAGTGAAGGATGCTGCCAAATCATTATTGTAAGCTGTATGAGGAAAACTTTTAATTACGGTTTTAATTTCATTCTCTTGCCACTCAGATCCTCAACAGTTTCCTCAAACCTAAGATGAATTGTTCATAAACCCAGCAATACTGGCATCTGTACGTCCACTCTTATTATTACCACATCATATTCTCTTCTTTGTGGAGAGCCCAGCAAGTGTCATAGAAGGGCAAAATTCTGCATATTGATTAAAATAATAACAACAATCTGCTTGCCAAATTGTGCTCTTGCATTACTTAGTTTGTTTGTTAACAGAACAGTCAGTTAAACAGTACTTTGAACACTTAATCTTCATTGCCAATTTGCTGTTTATTTTTGCATTAATGTTAACCATCATTACCATACTGTAACAGGAAAAACACAGGTTTCATGTGGATGTGGCCACAACAAAAAGGGAGGTGCACAAAGAATGTGAGTGGCATGCTATTTTGGTATTGCAGTTAATATTAAACATCACATTCAATGCATTTGTCCTTGGAACCCTTTTTTATTGGATAGAAATGATGCTACACTGAACATTTTAGAAAACAGTAATGCTGTCTGTTGGATTTCATGCAGTTCGCTTTGCACAAATAGGTCATATAATCATAATAAGCAACTTCTATAATAATATAATAAACAAGTTCTATTGATTTACCTCATGGGCACACATTAGTTAAATTATTTTTCTCCATTGTACATCAAATTCAAGTTTATTGTCGTGTGTAATGAATTACAGCGAAATGCTTGTCACTTTCTGCCTACATAAAGAGCGCACATCCCAAAATAAATACCCGCAATGTAAAGTACAGAATCTACAAGCTACAATGTGCACTGATTTGGATGCATCAACTGTTCAGCAACCAAACTGCCTGGGGAGAAAAAATATTACTGAGAAGGATGGTGTGTGAGATTATGCTCCTGCTTCATATACAGTATATAGCAGTTGGCTAAAAGAAGTGTTTTTAAGTGTTATTTTTAATCCACTAGCTTTCTGATTTTTTTAAGAATTTGATCAAAGTGAAGGAAGTAGTATAAAAGTCACTCATGCAAATTCAAATTTCAATAAAGTATCAGCAGCAATATACAGTTAAAACCACATATGGTTTAATCAACTATCATTAAGAGATAATCAGCAGCACATTTGCATTGACCACATATTTACTTCACTTATTTTCCGGAAACATTTTCTCAGCTGTCATGTATTGTTAGAGGAACTTACTGTCTGTAAAGTGAGTTAGTGCCTGTTGTCTTGGAGCAGGAAGCTCACCTTTTATATACTAAGGATAAACATTAACAGTATTGATTTTAATCTGTTATTTATTTATTTTTTCAATTCACACTGCTTTGGTAATTATTTTTTTTTTCAATCTAATATAAATCAATCTGAAGATTTCCATGTAATCGAAGCAGCTGTATGACATGCACAAAATGTATGAATCAGCCTGTAGTAACTTGACAGGGCTGCCGACTCTTGAGCACAAGACACATGCAGTTGACACTTTTCACACACTCTAACGCCACAAGTGCATTTTCTCGCAGTGAAAAATAAATAACGGATAACTTCTGACAGCAGCACAGCGCTCTCTCCCCCTCTCCTCCCGCGCGCCCGGGCAGGAATTAGTTAGTTACTATGGTTACGGGGCTACTCAAGTCACTTGAGCCACTCGAGCATCTTCTCTGCCCCCAATAAAGCTGAAGTCAAACTAACAGCTAAAATGGATATTTATTGTCTGAGAAACGTACGTCGTCATGTCTCCTTACATGAGGACGAAGCATAAGCATTAAAAACGCAGCCACAGATGAATAAGCTTCATCCTTTACATGATGTAAATTTTTCTCAACTCCCCCTCTGCAACCGACTGACATTTGAATCTATTTGGCCTGTCTATGCTGAGTGAGGTGTTTATATGGATCATGTTAAATCTGTTTCGGCTTTATAACCTTTTCTAATCAGATTAGTAGGCTCCACGTAAACATACCTTGTGTTGTATCTGTAACTGTGACTTTGTTATTCTGTTAAATTATTTGTCATGTTTCCATGCTTCCTCTGTCAGCACACATTGTCATTCTGGTGCCATTACCTTCTCTAACACTCAGCTCTAGCAATCTTCCATATTTATAAAGACGTGGCACACTGGGCAACTTTTTTTTGGTTTATTAAGAAGCACTTGTTCCTGCTGTGCATGCTGAGTCGGGGGGTGAACATCACACAGTGAATGCTTCGAGGGGCCTGTCTTGTTTTCATGGGAGCGGTGAGCGCAGCACCTTTTGGCTTTGGTTTAACAGTGAAAACTGACGCAAACCTGCTGTGTGAGATTTAGTCTTAATTCCTCAGGAGGCACTTTTATTCTCTGCTGTAAGCCAGGCGGGGACACAGCGTTATATTTCAAATTCTATACAGACAGAAAAAGAAAATGTAGACATCCCTGGTCCTATTACCAAACTTAACTACATGTGAGCACCACGCTCAACCTGTGATACTGTGGAAAGCATCTCATTTCCCACTAATTGGACAACAATGTCGTAAACCTTCATAGCTGATGTGCAGACATCACCTTTTGCACGATATGCATGATATATTTTTTCAAATGCCTTTTTGCCACAGTTGCGTTTCAGTCATTTCCAGCTGCAGAGCTTTGTGATAGGTAAGGCTGCAAGGTACATTTTCTCTTAACTACCTCCAAAAACACTTTTCCTCTTGCACATCACAAAGAGAATACATGCTGTTGCACTGTGAACCACTCTAAAGTTATTCCAGTGTAGTACTATTACATTGTAGCCAACAGTTCTTTTATGCTCTCTCTTCTCTGAAACTCACGCAGCCTCAAAGCCGTCCTTGACAGCTCTGCTCTTCTTAAGTGTTTAGAGAGCCACTGAAAAGCCTCGATTCCTGAAGTAGTGAACTCAGAAATTATAAGGAAATGGCTCCCCCAAAAAAACAGGTGGTTTAGTTAGGATGATCTCATCGCTGAGTGATAGTTACAAGTTTTTGCTATTAGAACTGAATACAAACAATGACTTTAACATCTGACCAAGCATCACTGAAATAAAGAGGCTGAAAATGACTGTGTGCGCTGATTTTTGGTGAGATTGGCTCATATTTCAATAAACAAAATGTTTTCTCAAGTGTTTCTCGAGTAAAATGGCATAATTACTCTAAAAGTAAAATAGTGGCTTTAATGTTTTTTTGAGATAGGCATGTCAGACATTATGAATTGACTGGCAGCTTAAGAGCCTACAGCCATGCTAGTGAGGATGTAATTAGGCACGGCAGTGCTTTGAGCTACATGTTCACGCATCACTGTTAGGTTACGTCTTTCTTCATTAAGGGACTGTTTTGATTAAAAATAACTCTGAAAGCTCTCACATGGATTTGTACTTATTCAGACAGATTTTAGGTACTTACCTAATGAAAGTGCAAATCATTGTGTTTTATTTGCCTGTGGACTACACAAGAGTGTCAGTTTTATAGATGGTGTTGCAGTGCTCCTGTCACTGATCCTGCCTACACGGGACAGTTTCTTAATACTGGCTGATTTTTAATATCTAAGTTTCTAGCTCTTACATTTTTGCCTCTGAGTTCTTTAGCTTGGTTTACTCCTTCAGCTGAGTCTGTACTCTCGTTGGCCCCCCTCAGTCTAGGGGACACACTCTTACGTGATCTGTGTCCCAAATCAGGGCAGTCTAACTTTGAGGTCTGCATTTCATCACTGAAGATATTTGAACAAACTGTCCTGTTCCAAAATCTTGTTCAAATGTGGCCAAACGCTGTGCCTTGAGACAGATATTCCTTAAAGTGAAGTTTACCAGTAATTTTTACTTTAGGAGGTCATTGGTCAGCTAATTGTAAAAAGTCGCCATCGAGCTTGCTGGATCTTGCTCTTAAAATTCACCATTTCATTAGCCATTCAGCCTTAAGGCACAGCATTAGAAACACAACAATATTATTTGGTGTCTGTAAAGCCAGTGTCTCGTTAGCAGTGTCTCAAGTAGCCTTGGTAGCTGACTGTCTTCTGAAAGCTATACCTTCAAAGCCTTCATTCTTTGAAGTGGAGATGGATTTGCTACATATGTGTTCTTGAATAGCACTGGAACCACTGTGTCACTCTTTCACCTCCATAATGTTGTTTTCACCATTAAGAACCCATCAAGAACTCCAAGGAGAAAACATACGTTTTCTAAACTGATGAGTCACTTTTCCTCCACTCCCCACATTGTGTCTCTGTTCCACCATAGTTGCATAGTTTAGTTACATTTTTGGTGCAATATTTTTAACCCTCACTAAGAAAAAACAATTCAACAAAACGATTTTTTCCCCTTGGGGCTAGAATAACAAAAACATTCCTATTTTATGACCATTATTTTTAACAGACACCATAGTTTTTTTTTAAATAAAGGCCTCTACAAAACTGTGGAGATGGTAATGTTAGAAACAGAAAGAAAAAAAAACACTCAAAATTACAAGTCCTGTCCTATAATGTCTATAATATGTTACAATTTGTGACCATGGAATTAGTAGTATTACCAATAATAGTGCTATTTCCATGTATGATGTACTATTTCGGTACCTACTATTGCGGTAAAAAAACCATAATGATATAATTTCTTTCGTCAAATATGTAAACGATAACATTAAATGTATGTTATTATCATTATTTTCTATTTCATAAAACTTTTTTTTTTCATTTACATGACTATCTCTATCAACCTTACACAATTATATATATATATATATATATATATATATATATATATATATATATATATATATATATATATATATATATATATATATATATATACTCAATTTTAAATTGTGTTAGCTTAGCTTCACTGCCTTTACTAATGAACAATTTGAAAGAGTGTTTTTTAACAGATTATTTGACCCTTGTTAGACTTTTGTCTTTGTATACATTTACATGGATTTGTTCTGTAAGACCTCTGAAGCTATAACATGCAGAAAAATATGCTTTTTTATAATTGAAACTCCCACCACACAGATCCCACAGAGCAGACCATGACATCAAGTGGATTTTTTTTCAGCACAGCAACCAAAACTAAAAAGTACAGATAGCCCAAGTTAAATTTAAGTTTAGTTAAATTTAACACCTTTTTTTATTTAATTAAGAATAAGTGATTAATTTTCTCTATCTATCTATCTAGCTTACATTGCAGCTCAGCCAAGCAGGACATGAACATCACATAACCGACACTTTGCCACGCCCCTTGGCATCTCAGTGACACCCTGTATGCTCTAATTGTGATGCACAGCTGAAACACATTATGACCCATGGTTAATGTCGTGAAACAGTTACAATTTAGGCAACAAAACTATTTCGTAAGGTTAAGAAGAAACATAATGTTTTGGTTTAAAATAAGTAGCAACAACGTAACATAACATAACTGAGTAGATGCACACCACCTTCTGCATGATTATACGGTGTAGTTCTGTAAAAAGAAAGTACTTCCTAAATTAAACTGCTCACAAGGTCTGAGGTCTGAGTCATGATTTCTGAAAAGAGACACTGCTGTTGAGTTTTTCATATATATATATATATTTTTGGCATTCAAGGCATGACAAGCCGAGTGCCATCTACTTCAACGATATTAGGGAGAAGGCAGACATTTCAAGGGTCGATATCTCCCACACTGCAACTCAAATATCTAGACTGATTAATAGCACCACAAGTAAGATGGAAAATATGCATTTTTAATTTTAGGGTGAACTGTCCCTTTAAATCTACTTTTGCTTGTTCTTATTTCACAGTTATTGGAACACATTGTACGTTGAGGAATTCGCTCTGTCTTCTCCAATCACTGGGTGGAGGTTTTATTTGTCTTCTTTCCGCTGCAGCGTTTTAACAGCACTCTGAATAATGTTCCAGAGGACTTTGTTCCCTGCCAGTAAACATTTCTGAGGGGAAATTGTGCAGCGAATATTGCTTTATTATCAAATCAGTCGTGTGAAATGCTGCTGAAACAATGGTGTCATCAGAAGAGGCTTCCCACTTGTGAAGTAAAGCGACGGCAACATCTGTGCCGTCAGATAGTCATGGCTGCCAATAATATTTACACTATGCATTCATATCTTCGGCGCATATTGTTCTAAAACCAACAATATGAAAAGCTGATGAAGCTGCTGTCATGAAAAAGGCCTTCCCGGTTCGTCACATTGACATTGCTGCCAACAGTGTTTTCATTCCTCCAGTTTTTATTATTATTTTTTTATTTTTTATTTTTTTTCCGAGGGATCTTCTCCAGTTTAATCAAACACTGCGTCTTGGTTGGGGATTTTTAAAGCTCTTGTCACGGAGCAACGTTAGCATGAATTTTGTTTCAGTGCACATACTGTATATCCCGCTGAGGCAGCAAATCTTTGCTGCTTTGATGGATTTTCCCCCCCTCACTTTGTGATTCACAATCCGCTAACACTTGTAAGACAAGCTTCAATACATGCCCTCTAAATATAGCTAATGCCTCGGCTAAAACACACTCGGCTGAAATGCATTACAGACGTATTGTATTGTAAGAGCAGTTTTTGTGGCTCATGCTTAAAATGGCATTGTGGCTTTAAATGAAGGAGCAGTCAGGCTCCATTCACTCGCCTCCTACATTGAAGACAGAAAGGGACATTTACTATTTTACCCAAATGCCAAATGGGGACAGATTAAATGGTATGAGTGGGATTATCTTCGAAACAAAGCTTTGCATGCCCCCCGTGTTTTTTTTTTTGTTTTTTTTTTTTAAACATCTATTCTGTGCCCTTTCTTTCCTGTGGAAAAAAAGTGTTTATAAAGGCTCATGTATGGGCATTTTTAATGACTGTTATCATGAAAAAGTGCTGAAAAAGATAAGAGTCATGTTGGTGTTGTCCAGCAAAAGACCTCAGCCAAATATGTGTTGTGTGTGTTTGGCTGTTTGTTTTCCATCTCACATACTACATGGATGTCAGTTTTCTATCTATGTGTTTTAAATGGATTCATTTTTGCAGCCTCCCCCAATGTCAAATACCCCATGTTTCCCCAAAATATTCCTGTAAGTAATAAAATATCACATCGAACCTATAGTACTGCCACCTGTGTTCAACACAAAGCTGGGTCAAGATGCCACAAATAAAGAGATGCTTAGGTGTATATTCTGTTCAAGATAAGATAACATCAAACCTACCTTCTGAAAAAGCTCTCAGACAGTCAGTCAGTAATTTAATTTGAAAAACAATCGCATATAATTAAAATGATTAATTATTCATCTGTCATTTATCAAACAAAAACACTGATTAGGTGCTTCCATTTTCTTAAATGTGACGTTTTTTTTTTCCCAGTCTGATTTGTTTATACATGTTAGTTCCTTTGGTTATCAAAAGAACTGAATAAAATATAAAAAGAATAAACAGCTGAGTTAGGGTTAAATCTATAAAAACATTTTCATGATAATAAGCTTTGACTCTGATACCAATTATAAATAAATATGTATATATACATACATATACATACATACATTAAACATATATGCATACATTAAAATAATATAGAATAATATAAGAAAATAAAAAAATAAACAACTGGTGACATAATACTCATAGTAGAACATGATTAATTTCTACTGCTATCCAGTGCAGCTAGAACGATTCATTGTTTACCAGCTGTTGAATTATTCATGAATTAATTTTATAATTGACTGGAAAAAATGGAAATTCTCTGATTTCTGCTCTTTAAATGTGAAAAAAAGTTCTCTTTTACTTTTTTAAAACATATTTGGGTCATTATGGACTAAAAAAGGCATTAAAAGACTTCATCTTGGACCCTGGGAAACACCGAACAGCATTTTTAACCATTTCTAGACCAAACAACTATATATAATAACTCGATTTTATGAAATTAATTTAGAGTAAACACCAATGTTAATATACAGTAGATTCGTACAATGTATTATAATTTTAAGACAGGGAAGTGTTACATGTTTCAAGCATAGTCTTAAAGAAGTATCAAGAGAGACTTGCTGAAGAACATTATTGTTGGACCAAATAGAGGCAGAGAGGCTGTGTTACATCATGGTCAAAGATCATAAATCAACAGAGAAGCTGTGAAAGTGTAAAAGAGTTGGAATGAGAGGTTGAAGCTGTGATAAGACATTAAGAACCAGACCGTACAGCACTCCCATTTAAAGCTTTTTTATGTAATCGAGCTTGTAATCGAGTAAAGTAGATTGGTTAAACATTCCTTAGTTTGTGCAAAGTGAAAGGTTGTCAGCAGGAGCTGCTGACGCCGTGCATCTTTATAAACATGGAGCAATTAATTTTCTCATTATTGTTTAGATATTTTTTATCAATATATCAAGAGTCAAAGGCCCTGTGTTTCCATGGAAACTCCAGGGACAAGTGCCAAGCACTTTACACCAGCAGTATATAAACTGTGTTATTCCACTTGAGAGCTGTATGCTAAATTGCAGTGCTGACATATTTGTGCCCGTGGCCCATAGAAAGATGTTTTGATTGAGTTTTTATGCAAACTGTGTGTATTGTATTGAGCCGGTCAAAGGAGAATTTCTGACACCGTTTGGGACAGACAATAAATCTATCTATCTATCTATCTAACCATCTAACTATCTGTCTATCTGTCTAGCTTAAAGTCACAACTGAGCAGCATTTCTGAAAAATGCTGACAACTTTGTAAGCCAATGACAAAAACAAGGATGGAGTAAATGTAAAAGAAATCGACATGTTTTTCAGTGAACTTAAATGTCAGCGCTCCTCCACAGTGGGACCAGAAATGGGGAAAGATGGGGACAGTTTTTAAAAATGAGAATCATCGTTGGTTTTCTAATTCTGAATCCATTTCTTTTTTGATGCAGGACTCTGTCAGGTGGCAGTGACATTTCATATCTGACTAAGAAAAGAAAAAACTAAGAACATCAGTGGACCAGACAATTTGGTGAACTAGATAATTTAAAATAACACCTGCATTCTTATCAAAAATAAAGAAATAATACAACCTACACTGAAGTAAATACACAACAAATAAGTAGTCATGAGCTTTAATGAGCATAGTAAGTTCATACAGTTTATTTATGCATATTAGCATCTACTCCTTTCTCTCGTGGAGTAGTTTATAATAGGTATGAGGGAATACATCATCTGTATCTTTTCAGCCAACAATATTATCCGTATCTGGATTTGGAATCGATGGAGTTTAACCCAAAAGTGTGTGGGACCTACATTGGAAGGGGGAGGGACATAACCAGAAGCTGATATTTTCAGCGTGGAACTGATATGGTTGCAGAAGTTGCTATATTTATAATTTGTAAGAAAATAAATTAAACTAATCTTTTTAGGAGTTTAGCTTTATATCACTTAAATTACAAAAGGAAAAGATGAACACTACCCAAAAGAGGATTTTCCTTCATCACAAGTATAGATATTGACATATTTTTCTTGGATGTTACTCGTTAAAAGTACATTACCTGCACCAGATACTTGTTTGCTTTGTTTAATTATTTGGCTCAACCCTCGTTTATACATTGGCAGAAAAGTGTTACATGAAACCTGATTAGGACTGCAGCAAATATGTTAATCTACAATAACCTCGTTCTTCTTGAGCTTCCTCAAATTTTGGGTTTTCCCCTTCCAAAAAACTCATCCTCATCCCAACTCAATCATTGCCACTTATTCAGTGCTGTTCACGTCTATGATGCACTAGGTATCTGTCCATTGACATTTTGGGACAGTGTTTTGGTTAACACCTGTTAAATGCGCTGTGTCTATTCAAAATACACTTCCGTTTTCACAGGAAATGTCCAATTACTGCTCTTTAGTTACATACAGTCAGTGGTTTGGCTCAGCCAGGGTTTTAAACACGTCAGCTACAGCCACACGTTCATTCTCATTCTGTGGGAAAATCTGGCTCAACAATCATGAAGCGAACAGTAGTTTCCTGGGTGAAAGTCTTGGGTCTGTTGGACCCATTCACCATCCCTCCTGTCCATCACATAGGGACTTCCCAGCATTTCCAGACTTTTCATCATGTCATTTGCAGCAGCATTTCAAACTGAGGCCATCTGGTGGCATATCATACTGCCAAAATAGGTGCCAGCCAGCATCATTTTGAGTCGGTGTGACACTTGAATCACTGACCAATAAGCGGGGTTTGATAAGTTGGGAATGAGGCCAGCACTGTCAAGAGGTCTCAGTTGGTTTATGGCGAGAATTTCCATGTCATTGGTCCCCATACCTAACAGAGTGTAAATTTCCTTGCGAGCGAATTCACTGATTTTGGCCACCCTGCCAAAGTATGTGCTGTTTTAAATGCTGATGTGAAGAAATCCTTAGCCACAGAGTCTAAAACACAGCATCAGTATGTTTTAACCCTTAAAACCTGAACAAATTGGCTTGGTTTCTTTCAAAAACATTTCAACAAGAAGATGATGAGGAAATTAGTGAAAAATTTACAACAAGTTCATGCTATGAGAAAAATTATGATTATTATAATTACAGCTTCATTATCTTTTTCCCATGCCTTTTTTTTTTTTTTTTTAAATATTCTAAATCTAGTAATTTATTGCAAGTTGCAGTACATTGTCCCCAGTTGCTCATTGCCATTTTTTCCCATGTTTTTCTGAAAGAAATCAAAATCAATTAGCTCAGGTTTAAGAGTTATAACTACTTCTGAAAGGCATTTCAATGCAGCACAAAAAAGTGACGTCAATACAGTGTAGTCCTTCAGATTGTAACCATACATTTTATTCAACAGCACAAAAAAAGATTCTGTGATTTAAAAAGTCCTGATCTTTTTTCAATACTGATTCATAAATATCAAACAGGCTGTGTACACTTATAGTCAATAGCTATTCTTCCCGTTTTACATTTGTTAAAACACACATATCAAACTTGATTTGACATTATTGTATCAGTTTTCTTTCATTGTGGATATTTCTAATATCCACTGTGAAAGGTTCGCTCTTCAAGGCAAACCTTGTCAATTTTTTAATGAACGGATCAAGGTAAGGTACAAATTGCATTCTCCCCAAGGGCTTCTTCAACACAAAAAATATTCACTTATAAAGATCTTAAAGTCAATAAGCTGTGTACATTTCTGAACCTACATCTGCTGGTAACATTTTTTTTTTCTGACCTCATTTTCTATGACGACGCCACAACAGATCTTCCAGTCCAAGTCAAGGATCTGTAATATTGTCCTCTTGTTGGTTCAGTAAATGAAATGGCTCAAGCAAAAGCTAAAAATGCCCAAGGGCGTAAAAGTTGTCTTCAAACTTTTCTTTAATATATGATTAACTTTCTGCTTGGCTTCCATCTCCATTAGCCCACGTTTCAATTATTGATTGAAGAAAACTTTTCTGCTCTGATCTGTCTCCACACTGACTCCAGCATCTTTGGGTCTGGCAGCCCTTTCCCTGCCATCTCTACGAGGCCAACTTGAGGACACCGTTGGCCCAGAACTTTTTCCCCTTATTCTAGATGTATTTTTTATTTTTATTTTTTTATTTTTTATGTGTGAATCCAACAGCGGGTTCAACTTTCTTGAACCCAGACGGCGACTCTGGAACGGAGGCAGACAGCGAGCCTCAGCTGGCCTTTTACACCGACCCAAACCGCAGTCGCCGGCGGAGTCGAGGTATGAGAAATGGTAACGCCAACAGCGCGTGGGGCTCAGGGGGTAAGGAGGACTCGTACACCTACAGACAGTTGATCCCGCCGTCTGATGGTCTTACCATCGTCACGACGCATGACAAGTAACCTTTACAGTGCATATACCAGATGGATAGCTCCAGTGTTGTGTGTGCTCGTGACTCTGAAAAGAAACACATGGAATTTGTGTACACAGTATGCACATAAATGTGTGTTGTGAGCATGTGACACTGATCTCAGTGCATCTGCATACAATCTTGTTGAGTCAAATCAACCAAGACAATGAGATCAGAGGTTTCCAACGTTTAATATTTTGTTGCATCTTACAACTTGAGGGAAAAAAAACACATTTTGAAATAATATTACACCCAAATATTATTTCTGGGGAGGATCCTGTGCAAATGCTGTCAAAGTGAAGTGGTGCAGCATGCTTTATCTTCCAGCATGCCATGTCCTTGCAGCTTTGATGTACAGTAATGGGGTGTGGAAGAGAGACATAGAAGGCAGGGAAAAATGGAAATAAAAAAAATAAAGAGACGATGCCCTAAAATAATAGCTGCTGTCAGAAGGCGTTACAAGCCTTCACAGCGCCTCTAAGCCAATTATTCCCGCGTCATGTGCACAGGTGTCACAAACACGGCGATGCCTCCAGAAGTGAAGCCAACACCTTTAATTAAAGCGAGGCTTAAGAATAGAAGCGGGTGCTCGCTGCCCTAACTATGTTGTTTACATCCAGAGGAGAGGAATGATTCATGAGGCATGACGGAAGGATTTCTTCAAGTCAGACGAGTGATGAGGCGGGGGAGGGAGGGGGTGGGGAGGAACATTGAATTATATATTTTATGTAATAACCAAATGTCTTCTGGAGATAATTTTTGCAATGTCATAAAAATAAGAGAAAATTAACTTTTTTAGAAAAAAAAGGTAGAATTATGCTCAAGAGCCATTTTTTTCTGAACTTTCTACATAATACGATAGGTCAGCTTTCTACTCTGGCTTTTGTTTAAAGGATTGCCTTGGGCAGCTTTTGAATGAAAAAGTTTCTGCCCAAGTAATTTAAAAGTGACAATATAATCTAGAGTTATTCTGCTTGTGCTAACCTCTTTAAACAAAGTGTGAGTAGCTTTATTCAAGGTCACTGCAGGATTTTTGTGAGTGTGCATGTATGTATGCATGCCCCATTGGGTCACGTTTCACACTTTCTATGTTGGACTCTGGTGTGAACGTCATAAAGCAAGCATTCGCACACCGGCAGAGAGCAATGGTGGAGGAAAGAGGTTGCAAAACAACCTCTGAACCACTTCTATTTCAGCCCATGTCCCTTTTTTCGCCGAACATCCCAGTGTGGATGTTAATACTCTTCAAAGGTAAACCTTTCTGTGCCACCAAGCTATGCCGACTCTAAACCTCCCAAAAGGCTTGAGGTTTTTGATCGAAAGGTCCTTTTCATGGGCACTAAGTCCATGTTTTGGCTTGTTTTTCAAAATGACTCAATGTGTAAGCAGTATGTGTGTGGCTGTGTGCATGTATGTTTGTGCTACACGTTCTCATCCCAACTCACCAAATATCGCCGCTTGGTTGATGGATTTCATGTCGACATATGAAGTGCCAATTGATCCCTTGCATCTATTGTTCACGTGTCAATTTACACCTGTTAAATGCATTTTGTCTTTTCAAAAAAAAACTTCTATTTTCACAGGAAATCTACAGTTTCCGCTTCTTATATGCTTACAGTCTTTAAAAATCTTTGTATTTATGTTTAATTCTTTGCACAACAAAAGTGGATGGCAAAAAAGGCACATAGTTAGTTTTATGCAACAATATGGGTTTGCTTTGGGCAAGAAAGTTACTTGTTTTGTTTTAGGCAACAAAAGCACATAGTTAGGTTTAGGTAACAAAGGCACATTAGTTTTAGGCAACAAAAGCGTGTAGTTAGTTTGGGGCAACAAAAGCTTGTTGGTAGAATCAGGTGAAAAAAGCACATAGTTAGGTTTAGGTAACAAAAGTGGATGGTTAGGTTCAGGCCAAATAAGAACATAGTTAGGTTTTGGCAACAAAAGCACATGATCGGGTTTAGGCAACAAAAATGTGGTTTTGAAAAGAACATCAATATTTTGCTCATCCTTCACAGGGGAAGAAAACAATTGGCTCCCGAGTGGAAGTCCGGGGTTTGTTGGACTCATACACCCCTGCCTGCAACCTATAAAGACTTCCCTGTTCTTTATATTACGATGATAGCAGTGGCGTTTCAATCTGATGCCATCCTACTGCGCTATAAAGTGATGGCATATCATACTGCCGTGAAAAATACCTTTTTATGTTGGATTTTGCAGCAGTATTTGACAAGTTGGGAAGGGTTCATGGTTTGCAGAGGTTGTGGAGGAATATAGAGTGGTCACTGCTTCACGTCTTTATTCTTTGTTGTTCCCACCCCCACCCCCCCGCTCCCTCCCGTGCGTTTGTTTCCAGCAGCAGGTTCCCCGCGGAGCCCCATCAATAAGACCACCCTGACTTTGATCAGTGTCATCAGCTGCGTGATCGGCCTGGTTTACTCCTCTCACATGTCCTGCAGCCTCTCAGTCCGGGTAATCCTACATGTGCCGGAGCACCTCATCGCTGACGGTAAGGCTTTACGCTCAGATTGTAGATGGAGCCTCTGTGGGCGCTGAAAAGCCCCAGGGGGCTGAGCTGGCATTTTCCCGCCACCCTCCTGAGAGTTTCGGCTCGCTATTTCTCTCAAACGGCGTGCCGGCGTTTTGCGGTTGAGCTGCTGATTTGCTTTGCTCTCTCAAAGACAAAGGTAAATGCCAGGTCGACTACCCCCTCCCTGGGTTTCCCATGTGAGACCACACAACAGATGTGCCCTCAAAGCATCAGAGCACATTGAGGCCAGGTCGCAGTGACCACCCGCAGCAAACCCTCCATCACTCTTCCCCTTGTACTTTCTGATATCACCTCGCTAATGAATTTCAATGTAGCACCTGCAGAAGAAAAAAAGCACCGCGGGGGCCATGCACTGGCTCCTGCTTGCTCTTTGGCATTTCTCAGCTGTCACAGAAGTGAGCTGGCAGTCCAGATATATTATAGACTGTGACTAGGCTCACTCATCTATCATGTGGAGGTCTGATTTGATTCGGAGCGCTACTGCTTTCCGGTGGTAGACGCCGGCCTGCCAGGGAGATATTAAAATTCCAGGGAGGTGTCCGGGGGGGAACTTAGAAAGGAGAGATGAAAGATGGAGAATTCGCCTGTTGAATTACAAAACTGTGATCGATTTAGAATGTTTCCATAAATGTCTCCACAATCTCATCAGACTTGATTTGATGTCATGGTGAATCAGATGAAAATCTGGTTTCTACCACAGGGGGAAAGAAGCTATTAATGCCAGCAGCTGCACATGTGTCTGCCTTCAAATACTGTGAGGGAGAGCGCAAAACCTGGAGTCGCACCTTTCTCTTTGCCTTTTACATCAGGGAAAGTAATCAAATTGAGATGTTTGTCTGTTTATGCAGGATAACAATATCTGCTGCTGTTCTAGAAATACATGACAAAAAACAGACAGACTTTTTCTTTATAACTAACCTGGAGTCTAAAGTAGAAATGTGGCTGAGGTTTATCATCTCAAATTGTATTTTGTGGAAACAGGTGTCCTACTACCACCTGTGTCTCGGCTGAGACATGTCGAAATTAAATCTAAAACTATCAGTAGGAATATCTCATTTGCTCAGTGATATAATGTGCCCATACCGATAGCAGTTGGGGACCTTTGTTGCATGAAATCCCCAACCCCATTCTTGGACTGTGATACTATCATCCTGCAGGGCCTTCTGCTAGAACCTGAAGATTTCGGTCTCAGTAGCTCATAAAATTTAAAGGAAGTTATGAAAATACAAATGGTGGTCAATCTTTGTGATTCATAAGGAGGGAAAACCAGTCCAAAGGAAAACGCAAACTAAACAAAGAGTCTACAGCCATGGTAGTGAATCGGTGAGGTAGTATTTATGCAACTCATAAAAGAGCAGATTATTTGAGACAAATAAAGATTACTGCTGTGTGAGAGGAAAAAGAGCATTTTTAGACCTTGAATTAGGATCGGATTGACAGTAGAGAAAGGCTACTTCACAGGTACTCAATTTAAGAAGTCTGAGAAAGTGGTCCAAATCTCATATTGATTTTATTTTGAGCTTATGTCCAGGAGAAACAGGCTTGACAAAGAAGGGATTTTATTTTTAAAATTTTCTTTCCTCTGGGTATTTTGAAGGTTTAGAAAAATAATTCAGCCTTTTAGCTAGCTAACGTACATTGAACAAAAAATGCAGCTAGAGCAGATGTGTTAATTTTGTAGGAATTGGTCATACAAAATATTAAATCAGTCCAAATAGGACAGCACTCCGATTGTAGTGTCTTTTAATATTGCCACGTGACACTATAATCGGAGTGCTGTCCTATTTTGACTGTTTTAATATCCATTTTGAGGATTCAGCATCTGCTTTCAGAAAGTTACATTGTGAGTGAGCGCATTATATTTGATTCATACAAAATGTTGCAACTTGATGGTGTCCTGAAGTTCACCAAAGTTATTACAGCTCCACTGGAAAGGAACATTAGTATCTGTGCCAAATGTAATGGCAGTCCATTCAATATTTGCTGATAAGGGCTTGATGTGCTACCTGGATATCTGGGGTCAGTCTTTTATGTTTTCCCTTTTTTAAAAGACAATTACAGAGTACTGCTGTCTGTTTGGTATGTAGGGTTATTTCTACTCAAGCTGATGCAGAATATACAAAAGAATGAACCTTTTGGCTAGAACACAGGCAGCATGAGGTCGCCCCTCATAGCCACTACTTCATTGATTTTGGTTTGGTGTGTCTGGGCTTCAAAACCACATAAACCTCTATAAGGTTGTTGTGGTGCTAGATGATATTGGGGATCACTGAGGTCATTGGGATTCATCTTCTGGGAACCATGTATGCTCTACAAAATCTCATGAAAATCTGAACAGAGACTGAACAACCAACTGACATTGCCCTAGAGCCTCATTGCTAGCATGTCTTAAAAACATGAGATACATCGACCATGAAAGGTTTCTTCCATTGAATTATCACAGCAATAGTGCTGCATAAAATAAGGGACCCATTTACATATTTTCTGAGGCCCAGAATAAATCCTTCTCTATCTTTTTTCAACATAGTTTTAGTCGCCCATAATGGAAGAGACCTTTCTTGGTCAGAATAAGTCGTGTTACTTGGTTAGTTTCCAGTGTCATTGTTTTTTTCCACAAGACGAATGCCTACTATCTGGTTAATTTGTATTTGCAACACTCTTCCTGTAACAACCTTTATGAGCCGCCAAGTGACTTAAATGTCAAGGTTCCATGAGATGGCCATCAAGAACCAAAGTGCGATAGTGCAGTCTCTCCCATATTTTCTGTCCATCTCTGCAGTTGAGTATCAAATAAAGACCAATTACACAAAAACTGACAAAATTACAGTGTTTTTAAAGTTTTAGTCATAAACTTCTTACTTGATTGCATCTTTTGTGTCTTTTTTGTTTGTGTTTTTGCATTGTTTTTGTATTTCAGTCACGGACATTATGTACTCATGAATATCTCATTGCTAAATTTCTGCATAGAAGCCCTATTCAGACTCTGACTGAAGTGTTGTACAGTGGTGCTTAAATCAGCTATTAAACCTGGTGCCCACTTTACCTATTCTGGCTGTGGAAGTCTGCCTGTGAGCTTCACACTTGAGGTGATGATGAATATCTGAACCAAGCTGGCTCCAGTTTCATATTCTATTAATTTTTTGTCAGAACTCAGTTAGTATATTATTTTTTTTTGCATAAATCCACAAATAATTTGTGTTTCCATCTCATGATGCCAAAACAAAAATATCCCATATCCTGAATTGCCAGAGACATCAAAAAGGACATAAAGTGTGCGATAAAAAAAGAAACATCACTGATTGGTGTCTAAAGCTTGCAAGTTTTTACGAGCAATTTTATAACTCTCCACAATTAAACAAACAAGATGTGTCCGGCCATTTGCAGTGTGTGCTCTAGTTTTAAAGGGATCATCAAAGGCGATGGCACTAACTAGGGCACCCTGAGCCTGCCAAGAAGTCATTAACTATGCTTGGGTTAGCAAATGCCCAGTGCATCCCGTGTTTGCAAATGGACAGGGCTTTGGTCAATGAGAGCTGCTGCTAATTTACAGAGATCACACAGAGGATAACTCTCAGTGTCAGGTATTATAGTGACACCTGCTGTGTCAGGTGTCCAAGGCTGTGTTCGTTTTTTCCCTCCTCTGTTAGACTGGTTGAATTTGAAGTTATTGCATGTTTTTAAAAACTCACTTTTTCAAGGCGGTTTCAAACTGACTTTAGGAGAAATATTGAAAATTTCAAGTGTCTTTAATGCAAAAAGCCAGTACAAATGTTTGAATTCTGACAAACTGAAGATACATCAGCTAAATCCATATGTCGTCATTGTCTCATTTCGCTAAATTGACCTATGGTCCAGCCCTCAAACGCCACAAGCCAATCAAATTTTTGCGCAGCTAAACAATGCACTCAGGCATCCTGCTCGTAGACCTCCATAGAAAAGCATCAGTAATTTAGATCTTCTTGCAGTTTTATATAAATTTATGCAGTTAATTATTATGAGGTTAATGCAACACTGATACAAGTTATCTTGAGAGACTGGATAATGAGGTGTATTTAATCCTGTTACCTAAACCTCACATAAACAGAGCAAAGTGTCTACTTTGGATTAAGCAATGTAGCACCTAAATAATATAAAGAAACAAGGATGTCTACCTTTGTTCTAAGGTAAGGAAACATAGTGTTAGCAAAATTTGCTGCAAAGTGATAAGTATATATGACCCCATACATTATATTATGTTGGCAACGTCGTGTATAAATTGCAGCAAACTTTGCTTGGTAACATTAGTTTAATTTAGCTAATAGCCACTAACGTTATTGCCAACTTCAGCTTTGTGACGTTAGCTCATTGTGTCACCCGTTCAACTTAGTATTTGTGTTCTTTGAAAATCACACATCTGTATTAATTGTTGCAAAAGGTTGTTGTTGAAGCTTACCCAACTGAAAACCATTAAAGTTAACTTAGCTGCATTGTTACAAAGAAAGCAAAGGCTGACTAACGCTAACACTACGGCATAGTGAGGACTTTTTGATTTCTTCTGTGTGAAATAAGGAGCTTCTTTCCCCAAAAGTTCTGTATAGGATCTTCCGATATGTCTTTGACGATGACAGCAACCAATGATAGTTTAGGCAGCGCTCCAGTTGTTTGTCCGAGTGAGCTACAGGGATGGGGGTTAGCGATAGGTTAGTTAAAGGGACATTTAACCCCCAAATCAAAAATATGTATTCCCTTCCCTTTTATCTGCACTGCTTTTTATCAACCTACGTTGTTTTGCTGTGAGTTGTGGAGTGTTGGAGATATCAACAGTAGAGATGTCTGCCTTCTCCAATATAACTGAACTAGATGGCACTCAGTTTGTGGTGCTCAAAGCAGCAAAAAAGTGCATTTGCAGCTGTACTGTCAGCTAGCTGAGCTAGCCGAGTAGGTATGGGCGCAACTGGAGCAGTTATGTGACTTACTCACCAGCCACAAATTCAAACACCATATCTACATATCGGTTTATAATCAGCCCCCCTCTCTCTTGAAAAGGTAGGCTAAACCCTAAAGAAAATGACAAGTTAGCATTTAGCTAGCTTTGCATGTTTTAAGCTAGATGCATTATTCCATCTGCGCCGTGATACAGTTGGACGGTGTAGTTCAGTAGAAAGAAAATAGTTCCTTCGTGAAACCACTCACAACAAGGTCTGTGGAATATCTTGAGTAACTGGGTCATGATTTCTGGAAAGAGACATTGCTGTTGAGTTTTAGAAATTTTTTTCTTTTTAACTATTTGAGCACCACAAGCCAAGTGCCATCAACTTCCATTATACTAGAGAAAAGGCATCTCTACGGCCGATTTCTCCAATACTGAGCACATAGCAAAACAATCTAGATTGATAAATAGCACTACAGGTAAGAAGCAAAATATGTTGTTTTGATTTTGGGGTGATTTGTCCCTTTAAAGTAACAATTCCACCCTTCTGTACTGCAATTTATATCTGGATAAATGCGCCGTATAACAGTACAGTACAGCTTGTCAAAACTGTTGAAATTCTATCATATCAATGGTCATCTAGTCATATAATTTTTATAGTGGCTGAAAGAAATATTTTGTAGTTTACAATGTGCAGCAACAATTTTTTTTAAGTGCTAGATCATGAAAATTTAAATTTAAAGGGTTATTAAAGGCTCTTTGCAGATGCAGAGGAAGTGTTGGAGGAGAAAACAACTCTAAAAATATCACTTAATGTTAAACTGTTGATCGCATAGTTAATTATTTAAAAAAACAAACTCATTGACATTATTAACATGGTTTCTTTCATGTAAAACTGCAGAGTAGCCTGTAGGTCTACAGTTTCAGAGTTTGAGGAGTGAATTTTCTTACAGATCATCAACTTTAACCAAGTTACTATCCAGTCACAGTCACCAGGGCATGTGGCCAATTTAATCTGTGTGCGCCATCACCCTAAACATAATTGAATTAAATACACACTGTATGTAAACTCATTGGCTCAGCAAGAAATACATGAAAAGGAGAGAAGTCCATAACACGATTTCCCCACTGCACCAACGGGAAGGACAAAGAAGACGAGGTTTATCAGTAAACCCGCAGCCAAACAAAAGCCTTCCTTTAGCGCATACAGTAAGCAGTCCAAACTAAACTAACATCATTCATTTATGTATGACATTGTGTGAACCTTCACCATTTTAATCCTCGCAAATATTTATCCAAACGCCATGGGATATGTGTACACAAAATTCAAACCTCTATTTTCTTCACTTGCACATGTGTTTGGCTGCAGGGCAACAAAGTGGCTGCCTGTGGTTACTGATAATTACCAACAGGAGTCTTCGTCTTAAAGGTGTTATTTCATTAAAATGATTCTCGCAGTTTGAATATTTTCATCTTTTACTTTTGCTGTCAAGGTTTGTTGTCGTGGCTCGATCTCAGCTCCAACTTTAATAATAATGCATGCTAATAATTCTTATTCCGATACCACAGTAGTGGTTGAGAAGGTTGTTTGAGGCTTTTAATGTGATGTTTGTAGGGCCGGGTTCATCTCAGAGCCAAATAAATCCTCTGCCGTTATTTCTTTGATCAAATATTTATTTTCTGCTTTTATCAAACTATTTTATTTTGAAGGTTTTCCAACTCTGAGGGTTGGAGTTTTTCCTCACCTCTGAAGCACCTCTCAGCTAAGAGCATTAAAATATTCTGCTCATTTTCTTTAAATAAAAAAGAAAGGTATTTTAGTCGCAAGGAACAAATTATACTGCGTCCTTGTCCTTTTTTTCATATTTTTAATAACTGATAAAAAATGACAGTTATTTGTTTTATAACACATGCTTTTTTTCTACTGTCCTTTTCCTCCTGTCTCGCTATTTACTTCATTTAAACCCTCCCTCCACCTGCCATGTGTTCATCCACCCTCCACATCCCATTGCTTCCTTTCCCATTCCTCTTTCTCTTCAACCCCTTTTATCCATCTCTCATTTCTTCTCTCTGACTGTCTGACTGTCTTCTCTGTGTCTTCTCGTCTGTCCTCTCCAGGATCAAGGTTCATTTTGCTGCAGGGGAGCCAGTTGGACGCCTCAGACTGGCTGAACCCGGCCCAGATCTTGCTGTACTACCAGCAGAATGCCAGCGGGCCCTGGGTCAGCGAGCTGTGTGGACGACGCCTCCTGGACCCTTGCGAGCACCAGTGTGACCTGGAGACAGGTGAGCTGAGAACATAAACAAGTATCAATTCTGCACTGCACCAGCTAGGATTGTTACCATGGAAACCTTATTAATTTTAACTTGAAATGGACAAGGTGTTGGCTCTCTGGCTTGATTAGCCTGAGCCTCTATTATTACTTCAATTGAGAAAACAGTGAAATTGCGAAGAATAAAATGTTTGCTTTCTTTTTTATGCTTGCAACTTAAACCAACTTACCAACGTAATGCTACAGTAAACACCTACCATATGTTTAATGGTTAACTGCTTTTACATAACAGTGGGCTTCAACTAGGGCTGGGTATTGTCAAGAACCTCACAATTCAATTCAATTTTGATTGACACAAGGATCGTTTTCACAGTGTTATCATATAAATGCAGATTTTTTTTAAAAACACAAATGAATGACTTTTTCCTTTTTTAGTAGGGTCGTTCTTGTCTAAATGTGGCCTGAGGAGTGGTAGACACCGTGCTACACAGCCTACCCCCTTTTCCACCCTGATTCAACCCATGGGCGATAAACATTTTCACCATGATTTCACTTTTCCACAAACAAAAACTTAGGCCAGCAGAATCTATTTAGAGGGTAGAGGTTTCAAAGATACTTTGCAGGAATAATAAGGATTGACTGTTGGAGCTGTGTTTGTCTGACACGTATTTTGTCAGACACATTAGCAAAAGAACCAAAATAACCATATGCATGAAATTTGGTTGCATCTAGCAGTTTAATGTCAAGCATTCTGTAATTACACCCCACTTCTCTTGGCATGTCTTTGCTGTGCATCAGTCATAATAGTTGATGTAATACTTGATGTCCATGGAAACATTTTTTTTTGTTGTTTTTTTTTTAATGAAGATTTTTTTTTTATTTAATAGGCAGGAAAAACTTGGGAGTAGAAAACGGATGAGGCCATTACTGATATGAAATCAGTTAATTTGTGTTGAGCAGCAGACACAGAGGATAAATGTAGCAGAGGTCTCTCAGTGTGACAGTTATTGGCAAAAAAAGTGAATTAGCACATCTTCAATTCATCATATGTGTTCGCTCTAATTAGAAAAAAAAGAACTCCCTGTCTACATCTCAACATTTTTCATTCATCAAGGCCGTACAGTTTTGAATTTTAGAATTAAGTGAAAAATTGGATGCTCCGTCTTGCGGCTGAAGGGATACTTATAGAAAGCAGTTGCTTGTGCAAAGCTGGCTGGATGATAGCATAATGGAGCACGGTTTTGTTGTTCATTTACTCATTGTTAAAGGCTTGTAAACCTTTTGTGGTAGGAGACAGACGGGGGCATTCAAGGTATTGTCTCCCGTGGAGCCTCAGTTCTACAGAAGCTGCCCAGAGCTCAGAGTGTTTATCACTCACTGTGGGCTCCTCACCAGTCACTCTTGTTCCAGTGGCCAAAACACAGCCACAGTCAGTCCATCAGTGGCTGCATGAAGGAGCTGTTTAATTGTTTACAGGTGTGACCGTGCCTGTGGCTCATCACACTGCAGGGCCTGAAATGGAAAATAGATTGTCTGGAGCACTCGACCTGGCTTTCCCCAGGGGAGCTGTCTGCGGAGCTGATCAATTAGTTTGCATGTCTCCACTGTCAACTTCATTTGTACTCTAGGTAACAGCAGGAAGTCTGAACACAACATCGAGTTTAAACTGGATGGGTTTTGCGAGCAATTTGTACCAAATGCAATAGATAAGTTAATTGTAGCAGATAAAGCATAATGGAAATGAAAAGCGGTATGTGCAATGCTTTTGTCTCGAGCCACTGGAGTGGGAGTAAATTATTTTAGAGGTTGAGACTGTGCAAAGGTTAAAGAGTAATTTGCCAAAATGTGATTTACTTCTCAGAGCCACTTCAGCTTGTGTGTAATTGTAGTGTAATTGTTTTTGCGTGAATGGATTAAGTAACATTTGAATCCAAGCCATGAAATTATTTACTCTCAGACTAACAGTCCAGCACAGGTCACAGCAAAAATGCAACAACAACAACGAGGTCCTAGCAACAATTTCCGTGACCGGAAAACTGAAGAAAATTGCATTTCTTCGTAATTGGGCAAAATATCCTAATTTAGTGGTCCATAGGACATCTAATAAATTAGAACTCCATGAATGATTGTTCAAATTGTTGGGCGTATTTAGGTTTTGGCAAGTTCAATAAGAGTTTTTGGCAGGTAAAGTTATATAGGTGAGGTTTAGACAGATAAAGTCACTTAGGTTAGGTTTAGGCAAGTTAAGTTATGTAGGTTATATCAAGCCAAGTTAATTTACGTAGGCTTTGTTTGGGCAAAAACAAACAAAAAAAAGTTATGTAAGTTATGTGTATGCAAGTAAAGTTATGTAGGTTATTTTAAGGCAAGTGAAGTTGATTTTGTTAAGGCGAGTGGAGTTACATAAGTTAGGTTTAGGCAAGTGACGTTACATAGGTTATGTTTAGGCAAGTAAATTGAAGCAAGTAGAGTTATGTTGGTTATGTTTAGGCAATTAATTTCCGTTGGTTATGTTTGGGCAAGTTAAGCTACGTAGGTTATGTTTAGGGAAGTAAAGTTATGTAAGTTAGGTTTAGGCAATTAAGTTATGCAGATAAGGTTTAGGAATAGAAACATTGTTGGACATCTTCAGGTTTAGGCAAGATGAGTTACGTAAAACTGTGACATTAAATCTTGAAATGGCTCCAAGTTCACTTGGTTTCACATAGTTCCATAAAGTCCTTTGTTTTGTGACCTATCCACCACCCCAATCTTCCTCCTTATGCTGACTACTTTACTCTCAATAGCGCATTGGTCAAGTGATTTCACCCTTCCTGATAACATTATACACAAATGTTTGGCTCGATAATGTGCATTATATTGTTAGGCACTGCCTTTTGTAAAGATATAGATGGATATTTTAATTTCATCGGTGGACATTTCCATGACCCCATCCCTTGTGCAATTATTCAGACCCATTAACCAATAACAAACCAAAACATTCTGGTATGTTCATCCAACATCATCCAACAGCACAATGCATAAATAATACCCAGACATAAACACAAGCATTATCAGGCAAAAAAAACAAAACAAAAACATTAACAGTGCACGAGAACAGCCTGAACTGCACAATTATTTATTATTTATATACCACACAACCACAGTAAAGGCATCAGCATTACAATTTCAACTCATACAAGCCTTTATATTTTGATAAAGAGAATCTAGTTGAATCACAGCTAAATAAATTATTAGTATGTATTCTGCTTTAAGAACTAAAGCGCACTGTAGCTCAAAAGTTTGAACCCGCCTGCCACGATTGCTTTATTGGGTACAGTCAGATGTCTGAGAGGACTGCTCTGTATTTTTGTATGGTCTTTCATGCTTAGGGGTTATACAAAGTCCTCTTTACAAATCGATGTTATTTTGTATGAAGGGTTTGTTTTGTACATGGATAACAAAATGCTGTACAATAGTTCAACCAGACTGACATCTGAAAGGGCAGAAGGAGACAAAGATCCCTCTGAGCAACAGTTGAATATGAACAGAAGTATCACCAGTCTATGGTGAAAGAAACTGGAAGCTTCAAAGCGTCAAAATGTGGGCAGATTTAAATGGGAAGTGTCAAGTGCATAATAATGCCAATAATGCAATGTGTTGCTTTAGCAATGCTCTTCTCTGAACTTCACAAGAGGAACAGAAGGTTTGTCAAAGGTTACCACTGTTGGACACGGACAGACAAATCACAGTTTAGCAGAGGGCCTCAAGAAAAAAAAAATGTTCCAAAACTATTTAGAGCCCAATCGAATTGCTGTGGTTCAGTGAGAATCAAGGGTCACTGGTGCTTTTCTGGACTGAAGAACCAATTCAAAATCCAAGTTCTAACAGTATTCCCTCCAGCACACTATGTAGAACATGACAACAGGGAAGTTTTCTTCATGTACTCGTTCTTCTTCTGAGCCAAAACTATATCAAATTTAAATGATACATTTGGTGTCAGAATTATATTGCTTTTTATCTCTGTTAAAATAGTCATTATTTAAGAAAAGAAGAAAAACGTCAATAAAAAAGGTGATTCCAAATCTTAAAACGGGGATGTAAATTGTTAAATAGCCGAAGCTCTGCTTCCTCTAGTGTACGTTCTGTATTTCCTTACCTTTGCACATCTGACTCGGCACCTCCAAAACCTGTTTCCACTGGGCTCTATCTGCTCCCTGCTCTTTAAAACTGCAGTAATGTGGCTGTGAAGTCACATTTTGGTAAAGGGACGGCTGACTAGGCTGGAAAACATGATGAATGTGATGTTAAATCAGTTTGAGCCACTCCCCCCTTGATGCAGTTTACCTTAATTAATCAGTTGTGACATACCATGCGATCTCATATAAATGCAATTAGGTCTTCTGGCTACAAAAAAGCTTCTCTCTGTGCACTGTTTATCTTATGTAGGAATATTTTAAAATTCAGCTTATAACATATTACATATATACTATAAATTGATGCTTATCTTTCAAATTTATCGCGTTAATATATCATCTGATCTACCTAATCCCAGGCCGTGGTATACACTAGTTCCACCTCTGTTTCTTGAAGTTTACATTAAAAAGAAACATAGATTAAAGATTTAGCATACTGCATTGTGGTCAGATTCCACTGCTCTTTCTTAATCTTGTCTGAACTCAGATGTGATCATTTCTTTAGACCACAGGCGTGCACCCCCGCTCAGTTGTAAAAGCAGAGCAATTTGCACTTGTAAGTGTAAAGAGAATCTAATTTACAAGTAGGAAAAATTGCTAAAGCTTTAGAACTTAACATTACACAGACTACCTTTAAACTTTTCCCTCCACATATTTCATATGGTATAATTATTGCAAAGACAACAGTGCTATTTTATCTTTTCCTCAGAGCACAGAACTATCAGAGTTTCCACCTTTGGCTGTTCCACTTTATCCTATTTCTGCTACTGGGGATATTTACTGAGAAGAACTTACACTCATACTCTGGTAACCGGAGATAGCTTCTGATAGCTACAAGAAGTAAATATTGATGGTGTAACAGGTACAGCACACTGGGGCCCAGAAGCTGTCAGGGGTCTTTATAAGACTGTGATTTTTTTTGGGAGAAATCAGGTGGTGGTTTGAGCACAAGGCAGGCTGTTAGATCAGCGTTGGTAAAACTGGTATTTCGGCTGCTGTCCGTGGTGCTGATCACAGTCTGGTTCACAGGATGGGGTGACTCCCTTCAGCTGAACAATCAGGGGCAGCTGATGGGATGCTTTTTGGTTGCAGGTGGAGTTTGGACAGCAGCCCATGGCTGTAGCAACTTGAATTTAGTCAGCACAAGCCCCAAACTAATCCTGGACTTCTCCAACTCCCCCCATGGATCGGCAAACGTTCTGTTGCTGCTTTAACGCAGGTTAGACTCATTTTCTATGAGCCTTGCTAAGCGCTTTTGACCCCTGAGAAAACCCCAGCACAATTTAACCCCTAGTTGTGTGCTTGGGAGCTTGTGTTTGGGGGGCGATGCAAGAACCCAAGAAAGAAAATTTGCACCCCAGCCAATCACAATTATGTTATCCTCCCGGAGATATAGCTACAGCCGCATTCTGTTAGTATCCTGTAAACCACAGTACAAGACGAACCCACCAAAGTTATTTTAACTGCTGCAATGTGACACTGTAGTAAATACATACAAGGCCAAATGTAGCTATAATCCATGTGTAATTCATTATACATGAAGACATAAATCACCTTATTCATAACAAGATGTAACCCACTTCTCTTTTAACCTAACACTTGATTGCTAGCTAAATGCTAACTGACCATTTTCTTCACGGCTACTGCTTTTGTTCCTAGGGGCAAAGGGGGCTGATGGTGGACTATATTATGTAGGGGTCACGTAGTTGCTCCAATGGCAGCTATACCAAAATAGCTATTTAAAGCTATTAAGAACAAGATAGGTGCTGTCCTCTACCTGTTTTGGTTGCACAGTGGTTGATGTTTCTTTGTGCCATTTTCCTGGGAGAATGTACCCTGTGGCAGACAGAATTGCCAAAAAGAGGCTTATAGGATACCAGTCATGTCATTATTTTATAGCCATTACATTGTACAATCAACATATGCTTCATAAAGATAAGCCAAAGCAAAAAACATTGCCTATTTTTACTTTAAATATGTGTGTTTGCCACTGTGTACATGTGTAGCAGTGTCACACAGAGTTTGGGACACTGAGGTTCCAGTGTGGGGAGTTTCACACACAGTTCTTTGCTTTGAATCTGTTGTAAGATGTTCACAAAAGCTTTTTCTTTATCCTTTATGTGGCCTTGCAGCTGATATTTTTTATGTTACAGTAGTTGACCCTTATTTGACTCCATACACAATCAGATATCTGAAAGTACAGCCACACATCCCTCTTTTTTTCTCACTCTAGATATAGTTTGTTGTGTCTGCTAAATGACACTATAGATGGCTGAGCGATGGGTTGGAGGGAGGGATAGATGTACTGTAAGCTTTATGCCTGAAATGACTAATGGATTATACTTGAGGCATGTTGAGAAAAAGCAGCATGTCAATAACTTTTGACTGATGCTGCATAATGTACATTTTTCTTTGTGACCTAAAAACAAGTGCGGAAAGTCAATCCAGTGTAGTATAATATTATTGTAGTCTTGCATTTAATCTTTACTGGACTCGTGATTATTTTGCTTTCAGTTTATACCTTTGCACAACGTTGCTCGCAGAGGCTGCCAGCTGAGGAGATGTAAAATGCAACGGCTTGGCTGTTATTGTTTGACCAGCAACCTTGGGTTGATAGATGCCACATGATGCATGCTGGGTAAACTGTCACAGTTCTGCGTTACGGTGCACATGCTCACTTCTGCCTGCTCAGTCACCCAGCTCCCATTTAATAATTTTCCATTCACCCTGGTCTCCCACTCCTCAGCATCAGCCACACCCACCTCACCAAGGCAACTCAGTTCACCTGGTCCTTATGACACACTGCCAGTCTACATAAACACTCAGATCTGACCTATAGCCAATCATCACCTGAGGTAAAGAGCAGAAGCTTCTGTAGTTTCAAGGTAGGAAAAGTGATTTGCAGATCTCAGCTGAGACCCCCTGAGGGTCTTGTAGTAAATGACACTGTGGAGCTCCACCACAGATTTTAACCCTTTATTTGACCACAGACTGTTGTACATATACACATCAATAAACAAATGGCTCCTAGGTTGTTGGAAGGGGACAAAAACAGTCTTTCTTATGTATTAAAAGAGGTTTTCTAGAGGTGATTCTGTATACAGTAAGCTCCTAGATAGACATTTATGTCCTTGTTAATTATTTTTTTCCTCATATTAACACATTCAGTAGATTGTTTTACCCTCTTTTTTGAAAGGTGCCTGGAAGTCACCATAGAAAACAGGGGGAAAGGGCTTTGTTTACAGTGATGTTGTTATTGACTGTGAATTTGGACTGCATGAGGCTTCATACTTTGGCCCCATTGGATTTTCCTGCTAATACCTTCCAGTTCTAGTCACCTGCAGCATCCTTTTAAAAAATAAAATAAATACATTTAAAGCATGAAAAAAAAAAATTTTGTTTCAGTGTGTAAAAGCTGATATAGCGCATTAACAGAAGCACTTACAGTGATTCTAATTGTTTGGGAAAAAAAAACCTTAAGAGTGTTATCTTTAAAATAAGACCATGCATGTACCAAAAAGTGAAACAAGAACAGCAGTTTACTTTGGGTAAGCCTTGACAGGTGTTTTTCTTTTACAGGAGTTTAATGGTTATTAAGTACATGGAGAATCAGTTTGACCTAGTTTTTTATTACAGAGCAAAAATATGACATCAATACACATGAGACACACACACGCAAAACAAAAATTCGAATATTATATGCAATACTAGTGGAATTAGGGCCATGTGCAACTACTGTACATAATGTTTTATTCAAGCCACACAGCACATTCAAAGGCCACATGATGAGAACAGCGTGCTGATAAAACAGCATTGCAGAGCATTTTGTTGTTTAACAAGCTCTTTATCACTCTCTCTGCCAGTGAATACATTTTGATCTTCCCTGACTCCAAATTCACTATGAAGAAAATGGGCGCCTGTGACACAGAATAAGCAGTTGTTTTAATAAGTCCTTTAAAAGTCTTTATTTCCACGAGTACATCTCACTCCACAGATGTCACCAATACTTGTAAGCATATATTTTTTAATGTGAGCCACTGTGGGGTAAATATTCACTAACTCTTTTTATTATTGTTCAAGTGACTTTAAGTTCACATTTCTAATCATTCCCAGGAATGCACTTATTTAAATGATTTCCTGTCATACTTAATTTCTCAGTTTTGAAACGTTTTGATCAGAGGACGTTTTCAACATGAGACGCTAAATGTGACACGTTCTCTGTCCCCCGTGGAGGCGTTGATGGCAGACTTCTGCCTCGACAGCAGAAACAGGCTTCTCACATGTAAAAATAGCCCTGGCTTGAAGATTAAAAAAAGGGCAGTACGGTGAATAACAAAGGCTAAGAAACAACAAAACTTTAAATGAGATGCTTTATGAAAAAGGATGCAATTTTCTTTCAATCAGATAAGTCCTAAATTAGGATCAGCAATCATGTTGTTTGCTTAAAAATAACGATTAGCCTGAAGGTATAAGGATCATATTGTCTCCATTATTTTCAAACTGATTTTAAGACCCAAATGCTCATATCTACACTGTAAAAAAAAAAAATGTGGATGGTGTTAAAACCCATTCATATTATTTAAATTGTATTTAATTATATTAATTAGCAAGTTAAGTAACTAGTAATAGTTAAATAATACATATATATTTTTAACAAAAATAACTAATATAAAAAGTAATAATAGTATATACTTAAAACTAGGGTATAATCACTAAAAACAAATAAACAAAACAAAAAACCTTGAAATCTGCATTTGAAGTGTTCAAGACATTTTAGTTTCAAATGAATATTGAGAGTTTAGAGGGTCCTTTTGTACCTATTTATTTTTTTAAAAAATCTGGTAAAGACAAAAAAACACACAGACAAAAAAAAGACCTGATCAGTTAGCAGTTTTGCCCCGCACAAAGAGGGTTCTGAGTTGGAACCCACCGTGCCCCATGTTGGTGTGGGTTTTCTCCAGCATGCATCTTAGGTTAAATGGTAACACTAAATTGGCTGTAGGTGTGAATGGTTGTCTCCTGTAAATGGCAACTGTTCAAGTAAAGCTAACCCTCCCTGAATTACATGATAAATTAGTCATATTGATAATACTATTTTCTATCAAGTAGTTTAACAATTGCCTATCTACAATCAAGAGTTGATATTTGCACTTTTTTTTATAAGTAATCAGTTGCGCAGTGAATTAAAAAAAGATTAGGTATTCTTTATCTAATAACTTTTAGTGTGTCATGTTAAATTTAGATAATCTTTACTCAAGACTTGAAATGAATCCTGCATTAACAAACTGAGTGCAAATTGATACATCATATTTACTGATTAGATTTTATATGTTTGTTTTAACAGTGTGTTTATATCCCCTTAATGTCCTCACTAAGAGATGATGTCCCTTCATGGTACTTGTTAACCAGAAAAAAAGGTGAAAACCTGTACTATTAAAATGCTTGTAATATGTTAGTTTACCATTTTTTTCTCATTTTGTTACCATGGAATCAATAGAAATCAATAGTGTTACCAGTACTAGTATTATTAGCCAGTATTTGTTCTAGATATTTACAATTACAGTACTGCGGAAAACATCTTACAAAACGGTAAAGAAAAAATTATATCAATTCAATATCAGTGATATTGATATTTTTTTCATCACATACATAGTAGAATAGCATTAGATATATGATGTTAACAACAGTAAATATTCATCATTTTCCATTTAATAAAGAATGTAGATTTATTATCTAAGCATCACAACCTTTACAAAAAAAAATACAATTTAACTGGTTGAGCATGGCTTTGGACAGTAAAAATAAATAAATAAATATATATATCATATCATCATATATGTAATGGCCAACAGTGAATATATCATTTAGCAACAATGAATAATCAGAAGTTTGTTTTATTTCTCAGCAAATAATCTGTTTCAATTACATTAGCTTAGTGCCCTTACCTTTACCATAAAAGACCAAATCAACCATTTGGTAGAGCATGTTTAAAAAATATATATATTTGACCTTTTATTATACTTTTATTTTTGATATAATGTTACATAAATCTGAACAGTGAGACCTCTCAAACTATAACATGCTGGAAAAGTATGCTTTCCTTCACCACATAGAGCCCTCATATCTGGAGTGACTTTTTTTGTTACTAACTTCCTGAAAAGGTAGACTATTTACAGACACAGCACCATATAGTGGATTTTTAGCAAAACATACTTAAACTGAATGGTAGAGATAGCCTTCTCAGGTTAAGCTAAGTCCAGCACATTTTTCATGAAGATTTAGTGACTCACAATGTGGTAAACGGTTGAACAGGGCATTAAAGAGATATTCATATCAGATTGATGTTTTCGTAATTGTTGACACATCCCTAATAGAGACGAGAAAAATAGAATGAATCGTTTTGCAGTTACCTGGTGTCTTGTGCGTCACTCATATTCAGAATGCAGGCAGAAATCTCACATTTAAAGACGGAGGAAGTGTCTTCCTTGTTTTTGCATCCATTATTCAGCAGCCTAGCCCTCCCCTGGGCAACACACAGTGAGTTCTGAGACCTTTAAACGAATAAAAAAAAAGCTGGGCCAGTGTGTCTCTTGCATGGCTTTTTCTTGGGATATTTTCTAAGACTCACCCACACATCCAAATCCACAGTGTGCCCACTCCTTCAAATGACGTATGGACCAGCAGGACTGGCAGTAATTGCATTGTATTTTTCATAAGATGCATTGGTAATGAAACCGTTCTGCATATGTGTGTGTGTGTGTGACAGTGGGAGTGAGTGAAAGTGTGTGTGTGGGCTGCAGGGAGATTGCAAAGGTGCTATAGATAGCCCAAAATCCAATCCTCATTCCTGCTGGAGGAGATACTGATGAAAACCGAAATGTGCTGCAACAATATCCGCGCTGCTCCTGCACGACATTAAACCAGATGCTGGATGTTTTAACGTGTGGCTCTTCCCTTCCTGCAGAGCCCTTAAACCTTGGCACTTTGGGGGCTGGTGCTTACAGCCTGCTCTCACCACTGTCTTCCCCTCTCTAGAACGTAGATATAAACCACAAAGCACCGCGTTGTGTCTCTGGAGACACATGTTCCCACATCACAGCATACTGGCCTGATTAATGCGACTGCATAATGGATCAGCATGTGGATATCTGCCTGATGAGCTGAATAATTTTGTGACACAACGGTGCATGAGGGGAAACACTTGCTGCCCAAACAACAGATCAATGCTCCCGGGCTATTTAACCCTTTAAAACTTGGATAAACATCAGTTTTCTTGTTCATTCAGATGCCTTTCACAAGCATTTACACCTCTGAAAAGTCAGGAAACATGGGACAAAATGCAATCAGTAATGGTATTGTATAATTGGTATGAAAGGTCCTGCAAATTGTAAAAAATAAAATAAAAAGTAAGTTAATCAAGAAATCTATATTCATGATTACATATTTAAAAGATAGATATAGATATATATTTAAAATCAACTAAAATTAAACATTTCTTTATCATAGTTTTTGAACGTTTTTTGGGGGATCATTTTCTGTTCTACTTTTTTAATTTCAGGTTGCTCATTGACTTCTTTCTATGGTTTTGAAAGAAAACAAGCCATTTCTTATTAAGGGCAAGCTCTGCATCCTACCTGCCATAATACTACTTCAGTTCAGGCTACAGAAAAGTCATTTTCTTTTCTACTTTTTTTTTTTTTAATTTATTTCAGATAATTTTCTTCCTGCTTACATTTGGGACTTTTTTTTTTTTTTTTAAGTTGCTCATTACCTTCTTTCTATATTTTTGAAAGAAATCAAGCCAATTCGCTCAATTTTCAAAGGGTTAAGGGCAATCTGTACATTCTGCCTGCCCTAAATACAATTCAGTCCTGTACTTTGTAAAGACGTAATAAATAGCTAGGTGGGACGTGGTATAAATTAAAAAAAAAAAATGTGTGACTGGCTGAGCGCCGCATATATAGCAATTAGGGAATGTAACACCTTGCAAGTGTAAAACGTGTTTGAGCTGAGTTCTGTGACCTCTGAGCGCGATGAAACAGCAATTAAAGCAAGACGAGGCGTTTAGCATTGTTCAGCAGCTCTACAGCAAATTTAAATGGAATGCTACGGCTCCTGACATCTCCCCGCTCCTCCAGCACTACTTTTTTATTTCACTTATTTATTTATTTATTTTACTGGACACAATTTAGGCTGTCATTCAACATTTAAAGTTGCCTTTTAGTGTCAAACATTTCAGCTCTTTCACTGCACATTTAACAAAATAGCAAAGTAGTAATTATGTTCAGAGCGCCGAGGAGGCGTTTTTCTGTTCCTGCGGCACATCATTCAGGTGATGTTTCAGGAAAAACATTATGCATTTTACATCCATAATTACATATGGTTGGAAGGGCAGAACATCTGCTTGAATAATGTAGCTAAGCAACTGTTTGACATAATGAACTCCAACTCATTACCAGGAAGTAAGAAACTTTAAATGTTAATTATGTTTTGGAATGCAAATTAAATGTTTACATGCTGGCTTGGATATTGAAATTTACTGATAGAGATTAGATAGAGAGCTTGTAAATCCAATAAGGCTCTATTGGCCAGTTATGGATTTGTTTTTGAATGGCAAACCAACATTTTTTTAAATGTCTATTCCTAAAATTTAAATTAATACTGTGTATTTAGATTTGTATTTGTATGAATGAATGAATGAATCATTATTATTTTTATTACCTTAGAATGAGCCGTTTATGTAGATACTGGGTTCTGGTTAATGGATGTTGCCATGTTAAACTGGCAGATTTCTACAGTAACCCAGAACAGACAAACCAAACACTGGCTTTAGATGCGGCCATTTGCGTTTTTGCATCGGCCATTGTAGTAATAAACCCAACTGCAATGAACAGCGCCAGAGTTAGACTGTTTGTAACATAAAAGTGCATTATAATGTGTTTCTAGTGGTTTAATTCACCAGATCTGTTTGTTATGGAGCGAAAGCAACAGCAAAAACCTCAGTGAAATTTGGTGAAAGCCTCCTGAAAATCTGGATCTTAAGTTATCGGAGAAAAAGGGTTGACCTCACATGAGAATGTTTTGGACTAGACATGCCAAAGTATGTTGGAAATGCAAGAATATTTAAGTTTAATTTAAGAAATTTAAGAAAGGTTTATTCTGGGGTTTTTTAAACAGTGTAAAATCACTGGGCCTGATTATTGGGCTCATGATTAAAACTTCCTGAACAACTGGATCAGAAAAACGTGAGCACACATTAACTAAGGAGTGAAAAGGAGTGAGCTACCGCTCCCTGAGATGCTAAACGGCAGCAGACATTCATGGTTTCTAATGTGTAACTGCCTTATTCAGTGTTTATAGCTGTTTAAATCACCTGGTTTGTTTGTTTTGGAGATTAAAGAGCCCTCTGTGGATAATTTGACTTCCGATAAAAACCTTCTAAATAATGAAAACTATAGGAACTCTGGCCGGGAGAAGTTTGAGATGTTGCAATCTGCAAATCACTGCAAGACACTTCCAAATCCTCCTTAATTTTACACACTTCACCTTTAAAGCTTAAAAGTACAGCCGCCTGCTAGCCAACACCGCATAAACCTATACTTGTTGTGACCCCGTCATTTAGAACTCATCATTTGGCTAAACTGTTGGCTTGATTATCTGAATTGCCAGGTTTCCTGCCCTGTTGAGAGTGTTATTTATCACTTTGTGTCTTTATCTTGGGTAGGATTTGTTTTTTTTTCCTGCTCTCTCATTCAAACCCACTTTAGATCTTGAGTAAGTCAACCCCAAAGAACTGACATGGACTCAACTGGAAAGCACACAAAGATTCTCTTGAATATAAATGTGCTATCAAGGATAAACGGCCTCGAAGAATCACAAGCTGCCTTACTCATTTCCTATTTTTTTCAAGTAACATGAGCATGAAAATCAGAAACTCTGATTTCTATCCTGGCAGGTACTGACAGTTAACCTTTTCCATTAACAGTGGTGCAGAAGCCCAGGGCCTGTGCCCTTCACTTGCCTCCTATTGAGCATGAGCGGAGCATGTTGTACACGTTACCCCTGAGTAACCCTCGAAACCAAAGGTGAGGCCCCATCAGTCATACTGAGCAAAGTCAAGGCCGACATTTCTCGTGGGCGCTGACAGCAGAACAAAAAGCTGATGCTTCACTGTTCTTTTGCTAAAAGGCTTCACTCATCAGAAGGATGCCGACGCAAAACACACACCTGATCCCCCCCAGTTGTTCTAGTCCCATTGGTGAGCTATTGGACATTGAAGATCAGAGTTTCCATTTCATTTCTTTGTTTTTAGATTTATCAAACAGATAGATCAATCTGGGAAATATCCAGTGTCTGCGTATCAAATGATCCTGCTCGGGGTCCTGAACCCGGGGTTTACAAGCACTCTGAGATGATCACAGCGCCTCCATTGGTATGCAGTTACAGTTGAGCAGCGTTGCATGTGATCCTATTAGCATTTGCCCCAAAATGTTGCCTCAGGCCTGAGTGCTAAGTGGATTTGGGGAAATCGCAGTCCCACACAAGCTTTACTTTAGTAAATAATGACAGTGCCAAGTGTCTATTCATTAGACTAATCACTGATCTAATCACTTCCCATTTAGGTAGAGAATGTCATTCAGTTACTGGGAGCAGCCAGATAACTGAAAAATACAAACTGAGTCTATTAAACTAAGACATTTAGAGTGAGGATTCACAGTTAATTTCAGTATTCACGTTAATTGTGTCCTGTAGTCTTTAGTCCGTTGTGCAGTTAAGCTCAAGGAACTGAAATGATGCTGAAAGCTGTTCTCATCCCAAATCATCACATGTTGCAGCTTTGTTAGTGAACTTCCTCATCTAAATATTACATTTTAGGTATCCTTCTATGTCTGCTCTTACATTTCGGGATGCTGATACCATGATGTCAGCAAATGCACATGGTGGCATTACGCTGCACATGGTTATGTTTAGGCAATAACAGCATAGAAGCAACCAACACTGGGACGTAAACAGATGCACATGCTGGTGTGGATGGTTTGGATGAGGGAAAGGAGGAACATGGGAGGTGGCAGAAATAAGCATCACATTAAAATGGAGAGCACAAAGTCTGATTTCTTTTTTTTTTTTTTTAATCAATCCACCTATAAATGAATGCCCTCGTGCTCCTTAAGTTACATGGTTACAGGCAGCGTTTCAGCCTGACGCCATCCTGCCACATGTCATGCAGACGCAATAGGTGTATAATAATGCTGCCAGTGGTTATGTCCATTCATGTTCTTACTCGACGACATCCAGTGGCATTCCATGCGCACATGAAAGGTTCCTTTTGGCATTGCGCTCTTACACCAAATCACTGACAGAGCGGCATTATTTGTACAAATAAGGAATGAGAAACAGCTGGGGTCTATGGTGTTTCAGGAACTTTAGGCAAGAAATGAAGCAAATTAGATTGGCACTATAATGAAAAGTGACCACATGGTTTTAGATGCAATTTCAATTAAGAAGCAACTGAAAATCATTCTGATTGGCCGTCACTGGTCGAACAATATTCTGCAGTACAAAAACATGATGGTGGCATTGTGGAGTTCAAGAAAAGAGAGCTCACTATGAAACACCAGTAAGCTTACCATATAGAAAAAAGAACTGTTGTTCCTTCGAAAGTCAGAACATTGGTGTTGTTGCTCACTGAGAGATAAGGCAAAAGCTGTTTTTAGACACAATACAAAGTTTCTCAGGATATGCTGTTTGGCCACAAGGAATAAGAAAACAAGCAGCAGCTCCGTGAGACAGCTCTGGCAGAAAATCCAAGTTTTGTTATTTTCTTCCAAACTCTCTCCATTCTGCTCTCTCTGTTCACTGATGGAGTCATAGACCTCAGGATGACTGCAAATTAATTAAAACATCCAGACTCCCAATGGTCATTTGCCTCAATTCACTGTGATATGTGTCTTTGCTTTAACACTGAAAATGCAACTGGAAGTTAATTAATCAACATATTTGCTTTGGAGATTTAAATTTGTGGGCAACTAAACTTTTTTTTGTAAAACAAAGCCATTAATATGTTTAGTATGAGTTTTGTTTTGTGCAACAAAATCTATAAGAAATACCGAACAACAAAAAAATGTATGAATTGGCTTTGGAGGTTTGGTAGCATGGCTACTCCCAAAGTTAGTTGGCAAAAAGAAAGTGTTTTAGCTGTATTTGTTATTTTTTGTTTATTTTTAGTTGGTAAACTACTGTCAAAGCAAACCAGTATCATGCCATCTAGCCATGAACATGCCAATGCTAATCAGCCTAACAAACAATGTTGCTAACTTGGTGACTTTCTTGCAAGATAAAGCAACTTTTCAGACCTTCTCTGTGACTTTATTTCCAAAAGTGATTAGCAAAAAAAAATAAATAAATAAAAAAATAGAACCATTAGGCACAAAGAGAGAAAAGTGCAATCCCCTTCCTTGCATGTTAGTTGGAGTAATCGCAGTCCACACCTCTAAACATTAAGTAAAAACTTTTTTATTAACTTAATTTTTCTCAAAATACTGTTTTTTTTTTAAGTGCTGAGATTGCAATAAAGCACAAGAACTGATTGTGAGCTGACTGTGTTGCTGTGATTAAAAAGAAGCTGTCATGTTTTGTGTTTGTTGTAGTTTTATGTGTGGGAGCATTTATTGGAGGTCTTTGGTTTGCATTGTTACCATCAGAAGTTTAAGACAGCACTAAGCCATGAGTCAAGTTTTTTCAGCCTAATTCTGCTGCAGGGTCAAAAGATGCATCATGCAGAATGAAGAGCATCGATATGAATCCAAGAAAACCAAAAGCAGTCAAACAGTCAGGTTATGGCAGTGAGCCAGCGTTTCACATGTGTGCTAATCAAACGTGTCAGAAAACCATCCACTGGCATGATGCACAGCGTGGAGGACCACCGCTTTTATTAGCTGCCATTGGCCATTAACTGACATTTTTAGAGCAGCTCCTTTTAAATAGCTCCTGCTGGAAAACTTTGTGAGCTTTTAAAGAAATCTGGACAAAAATGCGCCTCAAGTAGCTGCAAATAAAACATGACTGTATCATTAAAAATATGAGGCTATGGAGAGTCCTCTAACCGCCTGAAGAGGATAATCTTGGGGATAGATCTCATGGAGTAAAATTAAAGGAGAGCAGCAAGGGGAAATCTCTGACGAATTAAAAAAGGCTTGACTATAATGAACACATGATTGAATTGCTGCCCTCCTGTTTGCAGGAGAATGCCTCTGCCTCGACGGCTACATGAAGGACCCGGTCCATAAGCACCTCTGCATCCGCAGCGAGTGGGGGCCCAATCAGGGGTAAGTTATGATAATCACCCCATGATGGTTTGTGATTGCTCATTATCAGGCAGAGGAAAATGGTTGGAAAACAATTAACGGCAGGGGAATCTTCCTACACATCAAACAAGGCCGTCCACTCGGCTCAGCAGATTAATCAAAAAGAGAGGTGATCCTACCAACACCATTTCATATTCAGAATCAGACAAAACCACAGGGAAACCTAAACTGGAAGATTAATACACAGCTGTATTATATGGATAAAATACAGTGTTCTGCTATACATTGTGCTCAGCTCAATTATTGAATTTAAAAAGATACAAGCAGATCAGGTTGGAGTATGAATGATGAATGAATGAATTAATGTATAAATTAGTTAATCTTTAATTCAAACTTGTAAAAAACAATACACAAATGAAAGCACACAAGCCTTACAGCCGTTCAATGAACGAAAATAAATACAAAACCAATACATCAGTCTCAATATCAAATACTCCAGCCGCTTAAACTTAAATATCACATGTTCAAAAAGGAGTAGCAAGAAGTACACACTTATTTATTTGTACCCTTATATATACATTCACATTCTACATCAACAACTTCCCAAATTTTATACACAGCCCATTACGATATTACAAACATTTCTCTTTTATTTCAAAACCACAGTGTGGATGTGTGTTGGAACGATCTGACATGTTTACCTCATGGTTTTTTTTAAGTTGTGTTGATGGTGTCAAATGCTGGACGGCCATCAGTTTTCTGTCTACAAGACGGGCGAGTTAATGATAAGTTCTGAAAGTCAAATTTTCTTGGGCATCTATCATCAAAAAAAGTAAACTCCTATAAGAAATCTGTGTGTGTTATTGACTTTGATTTGAAGGGATAATTTGCAGATTTTCAACCAACTTCGTATCAAAACAATGTGGGTAGTATGTGTAGATGAACTGTGGTGAACTTATCTAACAAGTGCCAAAATACCCTTTCACCCCACGGCTAAACACTGCCAAATGACATAATTTACGTCATTGACGTCGCTGGCTTTTGGGGCTGATGCTCCTCTCTCTGTCTCGAAAATAAATCAAGAATGTGTTACAGTGCTGCTTATTTCTCACCTCAAATGTTTTCAGAAACATATTTGCTGTTTAAGTGTAACACTTGATGCGGCCTTCCGCCATTCGTCTCTTATGGACAAGGGCACATTACATCACCTACTAGTTGGGTATGACTTTTTATCGGTCTGATGCATTGTGGTAGTTGTAGGTTTTCTGCCTTTTGAGCAGAAGCCAATGCCACGGTCCTTTTCTCTTTTTTCTCTCATCATGTAGCACCAATTTCAAAAGTATTTGCATCTTTCTATTGCAGAGACGGCCCAGTTTTATGTTATTTAGGTGAAATACTTCACTGAAAAGCCAAAAATGCATATTTTTCCTTTACATTTACCTGTAGTGCTATTCATCAGTCTTGACTGTTTTTGAGAGCCACAAGCCGAGTGGCATTTAGTTACATTACATTGAAGAGAAGGCAGACATCTCTGTGGCCGATATCCCCAACACTCCGCAACTCACACCAAAACAATTTAGATTGATAAATAGCAGGACAGGTAAGCGGAAAAATACGTTTTTTGATTCTGGTGTGAACTGTTGCTTTAAACTTAGAAAAACAAATAAATGATGATAAATGTAGGGTGGATAGCAAAAAAAAACCCAACAAAAAAATCCCAACTTTTTCCCCTTTGGAGAGATTTAAAAGACCATGTAGCATGCTTTTTTTTACCTCACATCTTGACTACTCTAACTCTTCTAACTAACTTATGTGGGAGTCATCCATACGTGGCCTGCAGCTAGTTGAAAATGCTGCAGTGAGACTCCTCACTGGTATCAGGAGGAGATACCAAATCCCCCCCTGTACAAACACAGACTTGATTTTGAGCTTTTTATTTGTTTTTAAAGCATTGACTGAAACCGGCGCACATCTCCTCAGTCCCTCTTCTATCCTCAGAGCCCTCAGATCCTCGGATCAGATACTCATCATGTTCCCAGTCAAAGTTCAGTGACTGAGCTTTTTCCATTGCTGCTCCCAGACTGCTGAACAGTTAGCTGTCAGATTTGACTCATGTACTGCCAATTTTAGATCTAAAGACCCATTCTTTTACATTTGTGTTTGAGTCCTTTTAATATTTAATATAACTAAAGAATTTCTTCATTAATCCTGTCTTGTTCTAACTTTACATTAAGCCATTCTTTTTCTTCTTTTTTAAAGTGGTTGTCTTCTACAATTACAGTTGACTTAATTTGATGGACTGAATTAAAGGGGTAATCCAGCTATTTGATAGACTTGGAGGGGCTTATGCGAGACAGATTTATGTATTCATTCGTTCTTTTGTTTATTTTAAAGAGGGAAGGGGTAAAAATTAAATGCAGCAGACGCAGAGGTATTATATAACTATTTTTGTTCAAACTTCTCAAATCCTGAATCCTACAATTCCCACAATGCAACCAACATCTTTTAATATTACTACTGTAAGTCCAAAGACTAAAAAGACAGTTGTGTGAATTTTAGTGCGACCAATAAATCACTTTTCAGCTGATGGAGAGTCAGTAAAGTTGCGGGTGCTTCTTCACGCCTTTTTGGTCCACTCATCTCTTTAGGTGCAAGGTCACTCCTTCTATATTACGATAATGATTTCAAGTGATGACTTGATATCTTTTGGCAGTGAAAAATGCTGTTTCAGACCCGGTCCCAGGAAGTCATATAAACGCTTAATTGGGTTCACATCTGCTTGTTAAAAAGTCCTTGACATTTGGCTAACACCTCAGCCACAGTGCCAACCACTGGGTGACCACTCAGGGTGAATGTGTTGGGGTGCTACTGTTCCAGAAAGTAGTACTCTCACTCACAAAACAAAAAAAAAAGACTGTGTCGACAGTTCCCTTTGTGACCCCACATACCGTGGGATTACAGTGGGATTATTATCAGATAATTCATTTCATAAATTGTTTCTTACCTTTGCACTCTCCATTTTGAAAAATTCAGATCAAGCTGTTTACTATAATCTATTATAATACATGTTTATCTAACTGTCAGAGGCTTACTGTTGTCATACTGTTTATACCGCGATCTATCCTGTTTAGAAAGTTATTACTGTATTAGTCTGGAGTAATCAATTTTACAATTACTGCAATGTATTTTTTATGTAGTTAATGTGATGATGTGATATTAATCACGCACTTTATTGCATAAACATTTCCAACTGGATATTTTATATATAAACTGATTTTCTAAGTTGAATTACTGGAAAATGTATATACAGAGTGTTTACCTGAGTATTAGCTTTCCTAATTGACAGCCTCTTATGTGCAGAAAAAATAACAACACATGTTCAAATCTCTGGTTGCTTTGTCTCTGTATGATAAAAAGTGAGCTAAGGACATCTGTTTGTGAAGAGCCAACAAAATTTGTAAAAATAATTTAAAAAATAATGAGTCATAGTCAATGGCAATCATTAGAAAATGTAATTATTATTATTATTATTATTATTATTATTATTATTATTATTATTATTATTATTATTATTATTACTACTATTATTATTATTTTTATTTATTTATTTAATCGGAAACATGTTATGCTGCAAATTGCTAAAATCTCAGTGTTTCCCCAAGCCCAATATTTACCCAAAAATTTTCAGGTAAAATGGATAAAAAAATGGATAAATAAATTAGAAAGTATTCACATATATATAAAAAGTTCAATTGTAATTATTAGAATGATTTTAATTTTTTACATTTAAATTACTTAAACATATTAATAAATTATCAAATTAGTAAGTGATTAATTGTTTACAGTTAATTGATTAATTGTTTTATTATTACAGCTGTATTTTAAACCAGTAAAACAAGTAACAAATTTGATGCTGTTTTCCAAACATTAAGTAGTCCATCATTTTAATATAATTTTAATATCTGGAGTTTACGTCGACAACTATTAATTTCAATATGAAATGACAACACATTTTTTGGGAGCTCGGAGTAATATTTCACATGTACAACAGGTTCTTGTAGATCTGAACCACACATGACTCTTCCCAGCATATATCCAGCTGGCCAATCAGAGCCAGCTGTTGCTGCTCAGTGGGAGGGACTTCGTTTGATCTTTAGATGCACATCTCTACATCAAAGTTATTATAAAATAGAAATGAACTTTTTTGTCTGCCTGCCACTGTGGCTGGTGGATTTCAAAATCTACCAGCCAGTCAACAGATTAACATTGATTTACTGTGGCTGGTGAGTGAAGCAAAGTAGCAGCCACTGCTATATTTTCATTTCCAACTAAATAAAGTAGATAAAGGTTTTTACTATTACTATTATCTTAATGGGAACTTTAAATGTTAAAACCTAAAACAAATGAAGTTTATGATAGCATATGACAGAAAGAAACATAAAATCAAATAAAAAAAAAGGATGGTAAAAAGTCCTTAATTCTGCTGTTTTATTTATGAAAAGTGGGAATTCAAAATGAATCTATTTTAAATCACACTTTGTTAATTACTTTTGCAACCATTTAAAGTTGGTCTCTGTAAATTTATGGTATATTATTACAATGCTGCATTTCAGGTGCCACAGATCTGTTTTTTAGAACCGTTTATCATGTTTATCTGTAATTAGATGACAGGTTGCAAATCACCCCTTAATTAGATTTATTCAAACACATCTTGCATCATCAGCGAAACTGATAAACTGAAAAGCAATATGCGCTGTTTACGACCACCTTAAAAGGTTTAATCGTGCGGTGAAGATTAGTGGTAACGATAAAATATGATAGGAGAGCTGAATTCTTGTCTATAACATCAGCAGCAGACGCAGTTATGCTATTTTCTCATGTTCAAAAAAGTGGTTTTATTTGCTCTAGATATTTTTTAAGACATCTGAGTCGTCCTGTTAGCCCACCCAGCTGTGCACCTCTGTATCTCATATCCCTGGTGCTCTCCTTGTGTCCCTGTCACTGTGACAGAGTGGGCACCCCGGGGTGACTTAAATGTTTAATGACCACAGCCTGTGGCATGGAAGCAGCCCACCCCCCTCCTCTTCCTCGATGTTCTTTTTGCTTACAGTAGTGTGGGAGTTTGCTCGGAATGACATCGGGCCACTGTCACTTCTCCTCCTCGCGCTCTCACTTTGCAGACTGTTTAGTCCCCGAGCTGCCACTCCCCATTAATCTCCATCATTCTCCCTCTCTCACTTGTGCCTCTTGGCATCAGTCTCGTCCCCTCGATGTTCCTCTCGCTCCCTCTCTCACTCTTTGTCTCTGTTTTCTCATCGTCTGCTCTCTCCATCGCCGTCTGCCTCTCCCTCCCGCCTCTCTGTGTCTCTTTCTCCCATTCTGTCTCATCCTGTCATCCTCTCTCATCCCCTCCCCTGGTAAATAGATACGAGCCAAAGTCACATTGCATGTCAGCTGCCGCTGAACACATTTTTCAATCAGCGTGTTTACACATGGCACTCATCGTAATGCCGCTTGTGATTCGCGGGGCTCTGGGAGGCGGGAGTGACTTGAAGTGAGACACTGAAACATGGCTTATGATTTTAAGGGGTTTAGATTGGGAGGATGGGTACACTGAAAAATTCAACGCTTCTCTCGCTTTGATTTTAACGCAACGTTTTATTCTCTCCCCTCTTTTTTGTCTCTTCCTCTGATCTATTCTGTTTTCCATGCCAGTCCCTGGCCTTACACCATCTTCCAGCGCGGGTTTGATCTTGTGATGGGAGAGCAGCCCTCTGATCGCATATTCAGGTAAGGGGGAACTTCACAAAACTTTGTTTTTACAGGGCTACATTTTCCGTGGCGCTGCACAATGCGCGCTGCACAAAAGACGGCAAATAAGTTGTTTTTATTCCAGTACACTAGCTTTGATTTCATCTCTCCTACATGATTAAGTGACGCTGTAGAGCTCTGGATGCAGAGTGCCTTCTGTAGCTGCATCTGTCACTTTTAAAAGTCTTATGTAATGGAGTGAAAGATTTGATCTTTCAATAGGAGGAGCACAGGTACTTCATTGTCTGGCAGCTCAGCTCAGGTAATCACTGTGTTCTGATTTATCTTAGAGAAAAATGTTTGTTAAATTAAACGGAAAAGAGATTACAATTGGCAGACAGCAATTACTATTTAGGTAATGAAAACTTTTTTAAAAGTTTGATCCGATTAATTTTCTCATTCTCCTCTGCAATTTGAGTGCATTTCTAATTCATATGTGTGATTTGCCAAAGGATGCTTGTTATCATTATTATATACCATTCTATTATCATATCAAAGATTAAGGATTCTCTATTGTATGGCTGCTTTCCTTTTACACTGGGAGTCAGAGCTGGGAATGAGATCACATGCCAGTTGATGGTGTTCCAGTACAACATGTTGGAAAACCAAGATATAGTTAGCAATACCAGCTGTAGTTAGATAAGCCTTTGTTAGTAAAAACAGTTGATAATGACACATTACTCTGTATTTTGTGCATGTAAGCACTGAAGCAACATGTCCTCTGAGAGAAGTTAGACAGGACACAAATAAGACAAAGGTGCTAGACCCCTGGATGGGGCCATTTGTCCAATGAGAATTGCTGTTCTGGTGCGTATGCCCCAAAAGTTTTAAGTTTCTGGGTTTATTTCCAGGGTATATAGCCCACTGAATATGCACAGTCGTGTTTCTCCTGTTGGCCCTGCCCTTGAGTTCCTTCTCAGCTCATAGACTTTACATTGTGGTGACTCTGGTAACCCTGTAAAACCTGGACTGACATCACTTCTCTTGTGCAGCATTCAGACATATTTAAATATTCAAAATCTGTGTGGTTTGCTTTCTTTTGAAAGCATGGCAAAAAAGAGGCTATAAACAACTTAAAAAGAACAAATTGCAAGAAATGTATTGCTTTGGAAAATTATTTTTTAAAAAGATAGGAAAGAATGTCCAAAAAATAGTCTATTTATAATCATCATAACTGTATATTTACAATTATTTCACTAAATTATGATTATTATTTTTAAGCACTTTTTTTGGTAATTCTTTTATTTGACTTTATTCTAATATTTATTCTAATATTTAGGTATTTTTTGTTCTTTTTTTTTTTGCTACTTTTTTTATGTTGCTCATTGCCCTTTTACCATGTTTTTGAAAGAAATCAAGCCAATCTGGTTTCAAAGGGTTAACACAGCATATTTAATTGACTTTAATTTAATATATTTGATTTCCCTTTTTGGTGTTCACTGGCAGCCATTTTATAACTTTCAGTAGTGTGTATTTAGAGTTGCTTTTCTACCGTAAGTGGTTTTTCCCTGGTTTGAGGAAGAGCAGCTTCAACAGAGGATGTGCTACTTCCTTCATAATGAGTCCCTCCATGACAGTACAATAGTAAAAACAACAAAAGACTGCTTTTGCCACTGCTTACAATAAAAAGGAAACCTGTAGACTTTGTCTGTACCTCCCTCACAGCTGCTGGCCCAGTGTTTACGTTAGGAACAGACAGAGGAGGCTGGCATGGCGCTCTTGTCACCAGGAAGTGCTTTGATACATTGCCCTCCCTGCTAGGATCTTCCCTGCTAGAAGCCTTTCACTCCTCGCTCCGTCCAGCCGTGCAGTTTAAAATGTCTTTGTCCTCAGACTGCTCCCACCCAGCCATCCGTCCTAATTTAAATCTCTCAGCCTCAAGCTTTGAACTTCGCCAAAGCAACCCTGTCGTCTCCAGGCACCGGCAAAAGACCTTGAATCTCAGCGAGCGCTCTGAGAGCCACGCCGCCATCATCGTGTTTGCTAAAGCACATATTACCATTAAACACAGGAGCAAATGAGGCAATTAGAATCACAGTGGTATGGAGAATAAAGTGAAACAAAGCAAACTCGAGGACGCGGGCACGAATCCTCCAGTGTCGGAGGAGATAAATGCTGAGAGTCAGCATTCAAACGCACAACTGCATGCCGTTCGCGCGACCGCGGGGAGTTCCTCTGAGGGCTGCAAACATGTTTTCCACTCAACAACTGTTTTCTCACGGGAACTCTTAGTGTTTTCCACCTCCAGCATCTCTGTGGGTGAACCAAATAAGTCATATCGCAGCACACTAGTCCCTAGTTGTCCATTATAAAGTAGTGCTCGTTAAGTGGCTGCTAATTTGTCGTGTGGTCACCCATATACGTCACGCCGCATCACAGGGAATATCAGTGCTCGGGCTGCACACAGTCCCATAAGAGATGCTGAAATGACTTATGGGAGAGGTGGTAACAGCTTCCAGGAAAAGAATATGGGTATATTACCATTTTAATAGACTTATAATAAGTTGCTAGAGCCCAGTGTTTTACAGGAAATGGAAAGACTTTGATCCACACAAAACTTGACTTTGAAACAAAGGGAGTAATTGCATGGATGTAATTAAGTGTTCCATTTCTGCAAAGGTTTAATCAGTCTGTTCTTAAATTGACTGGTAATGCATGCAGCTCCCACTATCTTCTGCCCTTTCCGTATGCTAAGTTAGCAATTTATTAAATGCAAATTAAACAATTGTGAATGAGGAAATGTGTTTAGTCTGCATAAAAAATGGTTGTTAACCATTTGATCAACAAGTCCCCCCCCCCCCTTTTGTGCTACAAGTACTCATGCATAATTCATCAGCGCTAATAATGCAATTCAGCGCGCACTGTTTAACTTAAATTCGGAAGTATTACATTTCATCTGCAGAGTGTTTAAAAATTGATGATATTCATTGACTCACAAATAAAGAATTGTTTTAAAGCTCGTGTTCCAGACATCTGTTGTTTACAGATTTATAGCTGTGTTTTGTCTCCAGGGAAACTCCTGTTGGCCTTTTTTGTCAGGGTTTCTCATTTGGTATGCATTGCGTCCATTAGCACACGGTGTCCTTCTGCTTCAAGAAAGAGTTATGCAAAAAGGATAACTTTGCTCAAAGGTAGTATAAATAACCTCCAAGCAGTTTGATGCCATTATTCTGAATCATTGATGCAGTGAATACATTCATCTTTGAAAAGTAGACATTTTGTACTGACACAGTGGTTGTTTTTACACAACAGGAACACTAGACCTTGATGTAGCGCTAACTTAAAGGGGGCCTGCACCAGTTTTACAAATGAACATCAGTTTGTTTGTCAGCTGTTTTCGTGCCATAAAGTAAAGATTCTGTCAGCAGTTTTTACAATTACAGAGCCCGGGGATAGCAAAGTCAGTCTGCCATTGGGTTGGTTGTACAATCGACCTCTCTGGCCACTCCTTGCCATGAAATACTGTACAGATATTCATGATCCCCAGGGGATGCAGATGAATAAATTTCTTGCTCCAGTTGTGTGGGCAGTGAATGCGGATAGTTTTTGATTGGCCGTCACAAACCATTCTCATTGCGAAGTTGTGATATACTGCCACTTTTGCAGCGATTTTGGCCTAAAATCCCAACACCAAAAGCCACCTTATGCTTACGCATGATATGCTGCTGGATGGCGTCAGCTGAGAACGCGGCTGGACAGAACCATACACTGTGTTATTATATGCCAGCAAACAGCCAGATGGCACCTGCTGCAGCAGCATGTTACGTGGACGAGTGGCGTCATTTGACATAGGAGCTGGTGGGAACGTATCATGTCTGCATGGTATGCCACTAGATGGCATCAGGCTAAAACGCTGCTGGTAACAATGTAATATAAGGAGCATAGGGTCCCTATAGGGTGGGCGTTCCATCTGAATGTGGTGTTTTTTTTCTACTGCTTACTAATGTGCCTCTTTTGACTAATCCTAACCATCCATGCCAGCATGTGCTTTTGTTGATGTCCTGGCGTTGGTTGCCATGTGCTTTTGTTGCCTAAACATAACCACGTGCAGCATGCGCTTTTGTTTAAACCACGTTAGTCCCATCATGGAACATCAATGGCAGACACTGAAGGAGACCTAGGCTGTGTTCGAAATCACCCCCTATCATGGATGTAGTGCACTATATAGTGTGTTCGCCATTTTGTAGTGTTGTTCGAATTCTCCGCGATTAATTTCATCCACTATGTAGTGGACGAGAAAACACCCACAATGCACCGCAAAATTGAGTGAACAAGCAATGTACACTACTTTGAGCTCCGTATCCCACAATGCAATGCGGTCGTGTTTCGGAAGAGGAGAAGGAGACGATGGCCGCCGCACCAACCGCCGCTTTTGTATATAAATTTAAGTAACATTACAATATACACATTTAATGCGTGTAATACTTCAGTGGCGTGGTTTTATGCCTTTTAAGGGTTGCGAATTGTCATAACGAGCGGATTTGTTGGTGGAGAAGCATCCGGTTTGTTATTTGTATCTGCGAACTAACGCTAACGCTAAGGCTAATGCTAGGGCTTGCCGGTAGTTGCAGCTCTAGCTAGGAGCAGACACCCGCACACCCGCTCACATCTGATCATAGCGTTTTGTTCTCTTTTCCCAATTGGCGGTGTGTTAGAAAAATAAATGCTTTTCTGTTTCTTGTTCCAAGGGACTGATGAAGATGTTGAGAAGCTTATTAAGCTTCGTGTTAAGCACAACCAGCTGTTCTCCGGCCGAAGAAATGCGGCTCTGCATGGATGGGATATATTCTAGTGGTGCATATTCATCAATAAAAGACATTTCAGAATTCATATTTGTCATTCCTGATTGAACATTACATTTGTATTTTTTAGTATGATGGTATTTATAGTTGAATAACCATGGCGCATCTGCTGACGCAACCACGTTCAGGAAATTACCGTGTAGTGTCCGAATTCTCCTCCCGTCGTTCCCTACATCATGTATATGATGTAGTTCACTACATCATATACACGATGTAGTGGATAGGGAGTGAGTGAATGAGTGGATGATTTCGAACACAGCCCTAGAGTGTAATATGTAGACTGGCCTGAAGAAGCCTTCAGTTCTAGCCAACTGTTAAAACAAAAGGAGCATCACAGATAAGAGGTGAAAGTCTTCAAGAAACTCAAGCAAGTTGCCTACGACTTTGAATTTAAAGGAATACATTACGAGGTATTTATAGTTGTCATAGTTGTTGTTCTTGGTGTAGACAGCCCTTTATTGTTGTTAGATTGAGGCTTGGTCCTGATGTCCACGTGTATGTGTTTTAGTACCTGAATCTGAATATCTTACTGGTGAAAGCATTTATAAGGTGATGGAAACAAACACTTATTCTACCCTAAATTACTTGTTATTTTTTCAATTAATTCATAGAATTGTAGATGGCCACAAGATAAAATGCACATTCTGCTTGCAACACAGGACTTTGATTTAACTAACTATTTGTTCCATTTAGTACACAATTTAAAAGTGATCACTATATTCTGTAGCTGCTTCCACTAAGTCAGTGCACCATGGACAGAGAGCTGTCACATAAGATGTAACATGCTGTATTTATCAGCCATAGGTTTCATGGAATTTTAACTCCACAAATACGTTACTGAGTATTCCAGGGTTATACAATATATAGTATTGTGTGTGTGTGTGTGTGTGTGTGTGTGTGTACATATACATATATATATATATATATATATATTTATTTTTTTATTTTTTTTTTTCTTTAACATAATTTTAAATATATAATTACAATAATTGTATTGTTTTCTGGATATCTTTCCTATTTAAAAATATAATAAAGCAGGAATTTTAGCTCTTTATTGCCACCCTTATGCCACCCTTTAGTTACTTCTTGCAATTTGTGGGACACTGCTTCTGCTTAAAGGAAAAAAAAAAGAATATATATATATATATATATATATATATATATATATATATATATATATATATATGTGTGTGTATATTTTCTTTTGTAAGGTCTTTCTACTGCTTCTGCTTATTTCTTGCATTGGGGCATTGTTTGCTAAGTTACTACAGTTAAATATGTATCTGTACATGTCTAGGTCTCTGTATATCATTAAAACAGTGTTAGTGTCATTTGAAGTGTCATGACAGTCTGTTCCTGTTTCTACTGTCGTTTTCACCCACAGTCCAATAACCTGACCTTGTTTCTTTGCTGTTCTTTTACACTCAGAAAGCCAAACCTGTACCCTGACTTGTCTGATCCACCCCTCTCATTCTCTGCAGATTCACATACACTTTAGGAGAAGGAATGTGGCTGCCGTTAAGTAAAAGCTTTGTCATCCCCCCTGCTGAGCTCGCCATCAACCCCTCAGCCAAGTGCAAGACGGACATGACAGTCATGGAGGACGCAGTGGACGTACGGTGAGATGACATTTACTGGTACCACTTCCCACTTCCCACTGCTGCTTTCTCGAGGTAACATTTATAAACATGATGATAGAGACTCCCACCAAAGAAATAAAAGGTTCCAAATGGCTGAAAAGTAAGGGTGGATTGTGTAGGCCGCTTCAGCAAACTGTGCGCTATGAGCTTTGCATTTCTGCGCTGAAATACTACCAGGTCTCTCTGTCCATTTTGTATTTCATTATTTCTGATGAAGTCTCACAACTCCCAAAAAATGCATATTGGCTTTTTGATAAATATTCCTCCTGACCATGTTTTATCCCCAGAATGTATCTTCATCTCACAGATTTGTATTCTTACTTAATCAGCATTTGTTTTTATTTACTGTTGTTGCGGTGAGTCGTAAGCAGCCTTGTGAGGCTGATGCAGAGGTCTTAGCGGTCATGATTCAGAGGGTAATAAAATTCTAACATCTAACACAAAATCAATTATAAAGACGCAGATAAACCACAGTGAAAAGAAGGATAAGGAGAAAGAATTACTTGGCGATTGAAAACCGTAAACAGCGTTTCGGTTGTTAAATGGCTCATAACTCCTGTGCTCTCTGTGCAATGACTGTGTTTGTGTCTGGGCTGCAGAGAGAGCCGTAACGGAGCCAAAACATGCTGCAGTATTAAACTGGACTCAGCTGACAGCAGTGATGCAACAAAATGATTTACTCATGTGGCTTTGCTAGCAGAGGGGCGGGGCATTGTATAGTGACAAAACCTCCATGTGATGAAAGGGGGAAAGAATTCATGGTTCCTTTTTCTCAGGCCGAAACTTTTTGTCCTGCTCTACCGTCAGGTCAAAATTTCCCTCTGTCAACACTTTGGATTGGGTAATTTAAGAACTAATGACTGGATGTTTATGAAATGCATGGGGAAGTTTTTGGAATCTGCTCTGTCGAAAAAGACTTCAAAGGGGCCTGGATTTGATCTGTGCCCCCCCTCATTGTTCATTTCTAATGTTACCATAGGGCCAAAACTCTGACTCAGATACTCAATTCCAAAGCATGGACAATGAGGATTACTGAGACCATTTATGCTCACAATGTGTGCTACCTCTATATCAACCAATCAATCAATCAATCAGCCAGTCAATCAATCAATCAACCAACCAACCCACCTACCTTAGCATCTACCTACCTACCTATCTAGTTACCTATGTGATTACCTAATAGTCTACCTACCTGCCTAAACACCTACCTATGTACCAACCTACCCAACAAACCATTCAACCAACCAGTGTCTTCCAAACTCTGATTGACCTCATCTTTTGCATCACTACAACCAATCTCAATCCATCTCATTCAGTCAATCAGTCAGTCAATGTCAACCAACCTGGGGCGCCTGGTGGCTTGGTAGATAGAGCAGGTGCCCTATGAACGGAGGCTTTGTCCTCGTTCACACTTTAGCTTTCCTATCAATAAAAGGCATCTTACCAACTACATACCTAGTTAGTATTTAGTTAGTTACCTATGTACTTAACTAACCATCTACCTACCTACCTAACCACATACCTCCCGCAATACCTACCTATGTGCCTACCTACCTAACCAACCATTCAACCAACCAATGTCTTCCAAACTCGAAATTGGTTTCATCTTACACATCTGGACCCTAACTAGATGGGTGGACGGTCACTCGCCCCAAAACTCAGGCAACAACCTCCCCTCTCCTGCCACCTCTGAAAGGTGCTTTGCAGTGAATCAGTTTTTATTTCCCTTGTGGCGCAGGGCAAGCAAGAATGAGACAGCACCTCACATCCCCACCATCACACCAGTCTTTATTCACCATAAAGCACACACCTTCTCTCTTTCTCTTGCTAGAGTCCTCTGTTCTGCCAGACTGCCATATAAAAAAGAGTCACCTGGTTGATTGCTGCTGTCCAGGGTTTAGCTGCGTTTTGGCCAAAAAAACTGCAACTACTACTTGCAAAATAGACATAAGAGCCAAAATGTAATACACGTTTTACATAGATTTTGCACAAACAGAGCTGACAGACAGGGGATTGGAACTCCTTACCACAGACTAACTGAAGCAGGTTTGGAGCATGCAGTGTTTATACTGGAAAAGTGACAAAACAATGCATTCTCAAAACATTCAGTGGGAATTCTAAATAAAGATATTTTTGAGTGTGTTTTTGATGATACCATTCCCCCAAAAATCATTTAAAAAAAGGAAATGTGGGAGCTGCTCACAGCTGGAAGAAATCAAAACTAATTGTGAAACCACAGAAAACAAAAAAAAAAGGAAAAACATGATTGAAGTTTAATTAGCAGCAGCATTCTCAAGTCACACATTCACTGACAACACGTGCTGTCTTTTCCTGTTTTTAAATGGTTCATTTCTTCTATATTACGATAATGAAAACAAACAGTATACTAGATTAGTATAAACTGTATCAGATTATCACTACACAATCATGGCCAAAAGAATTCACAATAATGATATTGTCGCTATGTCTGCAGAAAACTTGACAAAAAAAGTTATTCTTTTAGTCAAACTTAATTTTGTTTACTGTGTCATTTGTTTCTTTTTGGAAAATAAATGACCACAAAATACTCGTGGTGTAGGGAGATGGAGAGACAGTCTGGAATCATAAGTGAACAGAGTCGTACAAAAAGAGCAATCACACTTATTGGATGGTAATAGGTGACCTGACTGTTGGGAGAGGACAGAGACAATTGGAAACTATGTAAAAGATTCTGGATTACTTACATTATTAACATAAAATCAATTTTTCATTTTTAAGTATCACATTTATTGTCTATACCGGTATATAACAATTCCTCTAGACTGTTTAAGGTTGTTTTCTGATTTCTCCGAGACGTTGTTTCTTACTGTCCGGCCACCGTATTCTTGATACTGAAGCAACTCAAGTATATGTGTTTATTTCAGATAAATACGTTTTTAACTTCCAAAACACTGCAGTAGTGCCCACCTTGCGATTGCAACTATTTTTAAAAGCATTTTTTTCAGAAAAGCTACTGATATTTTTATGTTATATTATATAGTTATGTATAGTATTATATTATATAGTTATTGAACTGAACTTACCGATCAGTTCAATAACTATTTATTATTAACTTCTTAGAAAACAGTTAAAGAATCAACATTAATCTGCACCATTAATACTTTGAAAATAGAAATACCACCAGTAGCTGCAATAGATCCATGTTCTGAGCTGGTAATGACATCATTGCACTATGTTACGTGAGGTGCACAAACATGTTAAAAGGCACAGTGGTGCCAGAGGAATACATTATGAACTTGTTTGTCCCCTGCTCATTAAACTTTTGAGGATATCTCAAAAACTAAATATGTACTTAGATCTGATAATTTAAGTGGTTTTAAGATATATTTTGGTGATGTCTCTACACAAAAGATTTTTTTTTTTGATGAACATGATTTGTGTTTTTGTTTTGGAAAAAAATCGGATGAAAATTACGGAAGCCCTAAGCGGGCGTGTTTTTTTTTTTTTTACAATCCGTTTTTTCGATATAACGAGATATTATCTCGTAATAACAAGATATTATCTCGTTATCTCGAGAAAACGAACTTTGTTTTCCCGAGATATTAAGTCGTTATCTCGAGAAAACAATTTTTTTTTTTTTTTTTTGTTTTGTTTTTTTTTAACTTTATTGAATGAACGTCAGAAGAAGAAGTGGCGGGTGGATGATGTGACAGCAGGTGCCGTGCGGTGTTCAGCGCGGACAAATGCGCAAGGTAAGATGATTATTACAGGAACACATCACCCAAATTCATCAGTAATCATAACTAGATTATTATACTGTTGCTCCGGTGCTTTTTGGTACGTGCAGGGGCGAGAACCTGCACGCATTTCTTCTTCTGACATTCATTCAATAAAGTTTAAAAAAACAAACCAAAAAACAAAGTTCGTTTTCTCAAGAAAACGCTTAGGGCTTCCGTAGAAAATAGATGTCCAATTTTTGTATATTTTGTATATTTTTTGTATAAGACATAATTTAAATACTTTTATTTATTATTATGATGTATTGACTGACATGGTCTCTTAGCTTAGGGATATAAAGCATTTAAAGATGCCCCAAAAATGACATTACAATAAGCAAAAATATTTACGTAGGCTCTGGGGTACCATTTCGATAGCAACTGTTTGTAACCCTAAACCGAGCTGTGCAGAGTTCAGTATTATCTAGTTAAACTTTCTGTGTTTTCTGTAGACCTTGTACATGAAGCTGTAAAATAGTTTTGCCTTTGCATGTCCCAGCTGTTACAAGGTTTACTACTATCTACGCATAACTTTGCCAAGGACAGACCTGTCCACTTTGGACCTACTTTACTGAGTGGTCAGCCACATTATGAATCACCCAGAGAGTTAACATGACTGCATTTGGTGTGACAGTATTATGTTGCAGCATAACGTGTATGTGAACAGGATTAGATTTGGAGTAGAGGTGCGTTAATGTAATTAGTAGTGGGATTTGTCTTTTAGTGTATGCTGGAACATGCCCTGTCAACAAGTTAGTGTGCACGACCGTGTCAGATCCTGCCCCAATTTGCCGATGGTTATTTGCCCTGTGAAAATTATGTCAGGTAAAATTAGTCTCGCTCAAATGAATATCCCCATCATTTTTTCTCATTAGCACATAGACACTCAAGGAGTTTTTATTTTTTCTTTCCCTGCCAGTGGCTAATTCCAAACACTCAGATGACTGAGATATGAAGTAGACCTACAACGAGAATGCTGTGAAATAACACTGATTAGAAGAACAGGATTTAATGCGACTGTTGGTGCTTAACGCTTCCAGACAACAGTGTGTGTTTTTTTCCCAAGCTAATTATCAAATTAATGTCTAAGGTCTCTCACAGCAGACCTTTTTAGGTTCAGTTCACAGGTTATAACCAAGCCATTACATCTTCTTAAGTTGCATACATGACTGGCAGTGACAATTGTCATCTATAAAATTAAGAGACATACATGTGCTGGATGTGTCATTACTTGGGCTTTCTATTTATGTAACATTTCTTAAGATTAGAAAATTACAGATTTTTCTTGTTTCCATTGAACATGGAAAGTTACAATATTAACAATACAGAATTGCATGCATTTTTACTTTCACTCTAAATTGCCAGAGTTTCCATCACTTCATACGACTACATGCACAGTCAAGTTGAGCAGCAGAGACCGTGGATTTCCACTGCCTGCATGCGCGTTGCGGAACGGCTCAGCTGCGGTTTTGCACCCTGCTCCCTCAGCCTTCAACTCCCAGTGTAGGAATTAACAGGGGCCAGAGGAGTCTTAGCTCCCTTGAAAAATACCTGAGCTCCTTGAAAAAAGTGATATTTCACAGGTCACGAGTAACTATTGAATGACCCAAGGTAAAATAATGTATCCCTATACATTTTAATTTGATATTCTACAAATTAGCGACCCAGTAATGGTGTTATGTACTTAACATAAAATTATGTAGGTTAGGTTTAGTAAACTCAAGTTACCTCGTTGAGGTTTAGGAAAATAGTCAAACAGGTGAACTCATATTTCACATAGTTCTGATTTGTGGTCTCTCGGAGGAAAGTTATTTTTGACAAAACACAAGGCTGAAAAATGAAGCCAATGTGGAAGTGCCAAAAACTACTACAAACATAATGTTTCTGACCCTGCAACCACCCGAGCCTATGTCCTTACTGGACTGCTTTCCATTAACTACCATCAGCACACTGATCACTTGATCATAGCTATCCAAAATACATGGGCTATACGCAGATTATTATGGCTCAGGATCATGTGGGATATGTACAAACTGTGGTGCTTTACCTTTTATAGGAAAGTTAACGAACGGTGCATGAGAGCAGCCTGGAGAAAGGCATTTCTATGAGTTTGCAATTGAAAGCTGGTTTAATATCAAGGTTTCTCACCAACTGCAAACTGGAGGCAATTTTGAAAGAATGACCATGGAATAAAAGTGAAAACTGAAGCTCAGCTAAAGGATGAGACTGAGCTTGAATACCATTCCGAAAAGGGCAGAATTTAATTGGATTAATTTGTCTCTTACTGAGGTTGATTAATTTTCAGACATGATTTTGCAGATAGTTCTGAAGCAATTTTACTTTTCTCACTATGTTGAAGTGGGAGAAATGTCTCAGTGGTTATTCATTAAATATTATCTGAATGCATAAAGCATCAAAACATGAACTACAAAAGGCTACAAGAGGAGTGTGTGTGTGTGTGTGCGTGCATGCCTGTGTGAGACATCACAACTACTGGTTTAAACCACTTTTCAGAAGAGGGGTAAAAGTGGACAAATCCATATATTTACCCTGTGATTCACAGAGGCCACAGGTAACATGTCGATAAAACATTACCAACATGCTAATTTTCAGAATGTACAATAAGTGTAAACAACTGGAGACATTCACTGAGAAGATCTGGGTTTGCAGGATTATCTGCGAAATTGCTCGAGTGTGTCAAAATGACAATAGAAAGATGACAAACATCTAACATATTTTCTATTTTCTTCCTACAATAAAACCAAAGGAAATAAAAGCCAGAGTGTAGAGCATTGTTTCCCAACAGTAAAGTCTTCTGTATTTCTCTCTAAAACTTAGAGAAGTCCAAAAAGTAAAGATAGATGTCATTAATTTTTTCCCCCTTATGTTTCTGCTTTAATCATATTTTGACCCCTCAGGTTTGTCATGGGACCACATTGTGGAAAGACAATGTTTGTCTCGCTTGTTAATTGTGCATTAACCAAGAAGAAGTAGTAGCAGCAGTAGTAGTAGTAGTAGTGGTAGTGGTGGTGGTGGTGGTGGTGCTTTATTCAAGGGATAATTCACCCAAAAATGAAAATTCAGTCATTTTCTTCGCACTCTCATGCTAAAAGGAAAGCTGTGTGAAGTTATTATATTCCACAAAATACTGCGAGAGGTTCACGGGGTAAAGACACTGCACTCGTTTCCCAAACTTAAAGCAAATGGTGAACAGGATTCAAGCTTTCAAAAAAAAAAAAAAAAAACACAAAATTCCTCCATATTGCTCAGTTGGAGTTGTTTTGAAAAACGTCACAGGCATCTTGTTTTTAGCCTTGTTGTGGCGTATAGTTCCTAGTTCCTAGGAGCCCGTAAAACAATTAATAGCTCAGGCTATTATTTGCTTAAATCGCTGAACTGTTGCTCAGCAAAAATAGGAAATGCAATCAAAGCATTTATTTAAACCTCTTCTTGCATCTTTTCTGTTTACTATGCTGATGTTACAGTCGTCTTTGGGGCTCCTGGTTTCAGTAAAATGGACTCAATGTGTAAATTGTAGAGAATCTTACCAAGCTAACCATGTGTGTAGCATGTCCGTATTGACAAAATTTTAAACATTTGTATTTGTATGTGCGATCTAAGCAGGTAACTAGCTCCAGTGGGTAGCCAATTACTGACTTTTATACATTCAAAGACATTTTATCATAATAACCTGCATGGTAACTTTTAATTGAGATAGATGTGTATTTGTCAAAATGTGGAGCCACACCAGGCGAGTAAAAGGGACTGGGCATCTAATTTGGACTATAGGCTTATATTTTAAGTTTTACTGTACCTGACATATATTGCTCTTGGAAATGATGCAGTATTTTTTGTAATATTTGACTCCTGTTTGGTTTCTCTAGCTGAAGGTCCCGCTGTTACATACTGCATGATATTTACTATAAATTGATTCTGTTTTGGGCATGGTTTTACAATTTTCAACACCCCCCCTTACTCCATGTTTACACATTCCAATTCCCCCTTCTTTTTTAACATTTTATTTTCATTTGGCAGCTTCCTTCAAGACACTGTGTAAATAACTCATTTCCTTCTGATCTGGGATCTGATGAACGCTCTCTTCAGCTCTCCCCCCAGGGGCGGCGAGGAAACACTGCTAACGCATCTCGAAGCAGCTGATTTACTCTGCTTCAGAGCTGCGTTGCCCCACGTTTGATGATCATTTGTCACTCTGTCTTGCTTCTTGGCAGATGGATAATAGAGATGATCCCTGATCTCCGTTCTTTGATTTGGTGGCTTCACGGCAGTGCAGACCAAAAATCAGCCTTGGTTTTTGTTTTCATAATGTGTTTATTAGTGCTTGTGTAGCATTTCCTTGAGGTTGCGCACAGAAGATGATCTCTTGTGCGTTTCTTTAAATAGTGAAGCAAAATATGTCACTAATTAAAAACTCAATGTTCCATTTCTCCTCTGCTCCTGCGTTATTATTGAGAAAAATATATATATCGAAGTGGCAAGCTTTAGAAATACCTTTACATTAAAATCTTGTTTTTTCTATTCCTTGTTGATGTTAATTTCCACGTCTTTCTCTCTGAACCAAATCACTAACTAATGTAAGTAAATTACAGGGTTTAACTTAGCATTTAAACCTTTGTTGGTACTTTTCACTGGCATATAGGCTGAATAAATGGTACTTTATATGACTTGCTTTGGTAAACATGTACTTCTAGCCCTCCCATTGTTGGATAGCTGCTCATGTTAATGGTGTCTATAATTGAAGCTTACATTTATGGCCTCTTTCAGCGGCAGTTGTTAAATATATTGCAGGTAGTACTAATTGCCCATTCATTTTAAGCATGCCCTATGCAGGAAGTGCAACATTTACTTATTTTAAATCAAAATTGTTTGTAATGAAGATTTTTCTCAATAGAGCTGCTTTTCCAATTTTCAGTTGAAACAATTACTTTCAAGGTGGTGCAATTAACTGCAAATTTTCCATTATTGAAATATGTTTACCAGCATCTCCATTGCTGCAATTAACTTCTTTAAAAAATGTCAAATGAGGTATCTCATTGAGATGATTTGATAAGGCGACTGGGCACTCTGATACTGATTATAGCATCGGTTAGGTCAGACATTTTAATTGTCTGTTATTTTAATTAAATAAGTACATGTGAATTCAGCACCACAGCCAATTATTACTTTATAATGAGACTTTTTCTGATTTATAGAACCTGTAAAACTTTATTTCTTAGTAATGTCTCAAGGACAATAAATATTCATGACTATAAAAGCAATGTCAAAGTAAAAAAAAAGTTTTACATGTAAAAACTCAGTTAAAGCGATCGTTTAGATTTTTGAAGTGGTTGTATGAGGTACTTATCCATTGTCACTGTATTACATACTATAGATGGTGGTCAGTACGCCCTCAGGAGCACATATATGAAGGCTGAGCAGTGTACTGTCTTGGAGGGGCAGGGGAAAAAAAAAAACCAAAAAAATGGTTTAGCGTACACTAAATTGGGAATATTTTTACTGCTTTACCTGTCAGTAAGAAATAGTTTTTGCTATCAGTAGAATGATGACGAAACTACTCAGAATATGTCACATAAAAACAGTTTCTGCAACATAAGTAAGGAGTGGAAAAGTAGTTAATGACTGCTGAGGTCAATCTGCCCGAAATGTTTCATTTATGATTACAGTGGCCAATTAACAGCGTTTTTCTTTTGTTTTTCATTTCTAATTCTCATCAAACATGTATCGAGTGTTATTCTGAGTTGCATGGATGATATCAGAGTGTATAAAAAGTCACACTGTCAGATATTACTGCAGGGATAAAATTTACTTTGCACAATTAAAATGCAGCTAAAATCATTATGTGTTCAGTGTCATAAAGGATCTCTCTGTGCATGAAACAGAAAGCCTGAAACAATACAATTATTCTCTTGATGAAATTATATGCTTAATGTAACAGTGATCTGATTGGTCAGTGGTTGGGGTGTTGCAGGGTTACGATCCTCCGAGCTGTTCAGCATAAGTTACCGCTGTGATTCTCATCACTGTAAAAAATAAACCAGCTTCAAACACTGAAAGCTCACGGTTAACCATGAAGTTACCTCACATACCACAGATCCTTTTTGGTAGTACAGGCCTCTGATGTCACTGCCCAGATTAAGAATCCAGATAATAATCACAAGTTAATACCACATGCACATGAAGTATCCCTACAAAATTAGAATAGGTTTTAAGCACTTGTTTCAGGTCATTCCTTGTTTGTTTGTTTTTTAATCTTCTTTTTTTCTTTTAATTTTTCAAAACTAATTTTCAAGTAATTTTCTTGTAGGTTTTTCTAATTACTTGATCACTTTTTCTTCATCTGTTGTTTTTGAAAGAAATCAAGCCAATTTACTCATGTTTCAAATGGTTAAGATATTTGGACAATTAGCGGTCACATTTTTACTTAACTTTGAGAAGAAATTTATTGTCTCCGGCTGATTCATCATTCCATTAGGCACCATGAATATAACAGTTACACTTGAGGGAATCTTTAAATAGGATGCAAACATCCACTTTGAGTCAAGGATAAGCTGATTGGATTTTGATGTTTAAAGTTCAAGGTCACTGTGATCAAGTTCATCTAATTCTCTGGAACACAGTATCTCAATACACCCTTGAAAAGGTTTCCTCAAATTTGGCAAAATGTCTACTTGGACTGAACAATGAGCTGACTAGATTTTGGTGGTCAAAGATCAAGGTCACTGTGACCCTGCATCTGTCTCATTCTCATGAACAGATATCCCAAGAGCACCTTGAGGGAATTTTTTTAAATGTGACACAAACATCCACTTTGAGTCAAAGATGAACTGATTAGAATTCGATAGTCAAAGGTCAAGGTTACGGCGATCCCATTTGTCTAATTCTCTGGAATGCAGTATCTCAACATGACTTTGAGAAAGTTTCCTCGAATTTGGCATAAACGTTCATTTGGACTCAGGGAACTGATTAGAATTTGATGGTCAAGGGTCAGGGTCACTTACCTTACAAAATATGTTTTTTTGCCATAACTCAAAAACTAAGATATTTTTGGTACAGCTAACAACTGCAAAATTGTCAGTGTCAATGACTAAATCCACTTAGCACTTCCATGCTTTAAAATGTAATGAACATTGTCGTAGTAGTAGCTTCATCATCAGAGTTGCCAAACGTGGTATTTTGGTTTGCGTGATATTTATATTGTGTTGCACACAATCATCGGATGTGTCCTGACTGTAATTGCACTTCCCTAATAATTTAGCATTCACACTTGCTGTGAGTTTCATCATCTGCCGAGGCTCTGTTCAATAGGTCCCCTCTGAATAAATGACAACAAAGCAATGGGCAATTATAAAAGAAAAATTGGTTTGTAAGATAACATCACATTGACTGTGTAAGAGAAGCAAACTCGCTGTATTTTCTCATAGGGGGAAAGCAGGCGAGAACAGGGAGTTAAAAAAAAATTGAAATGCCTGAGAGGTCATCATTTTCTTTACCAAGACAAAGTTCATGGCAATGCTATTACACAAGTACTTGTTTATCATCAGCAGCACTATTCTTCTGCAGAAAAAGCTCAGTGATTTAGATTCTGTAAGAAAACACTAAGGTCCTCTCATGCTTCGCTTTTCATCTCCACCAATCCCAAACGCTTATACTGTTGTCCCTCTCCTAGATGATCTGCTTATTGACCTTGCTTTACAGGGAACACAAAAATAACAGAAACACAAAGTGACTGCTCGGAGCAAGGTTAGGGCAATGATTTCATGGTGCCTTTTAGCTCCGGAGTCTCCTACTTTGCATAGCAATTGCTCTATGAAAAGTCATAGCTTTTCTCATGATGATTACACAGAATGAATTAAACATGCAGGTGTTTGTAATTCATGGCAATAGTTACCTCTTCATTAAGTGAAATAGAGAGCAGGGTGTCACTGAATGTCTTTCAAAGCAGAAGGTTGAGGCAGCACTTTGATAGGTGCTCATTTTTTCTCCTCCAGACACATGAAAAATGATCTAAAAAAATGTGATATCTTAATCAATTTTAATGAGGGCAAATTGCATATTGTTGACAGCAAGGGACAACTAATGAATCGTGAATTTTACTCAGAATTATCAGGTTGTCTGAAGGTGGTACAACTTATACTATGTGTATCAAGAAGTGATTGTTCTCCAGAAAAATCCTTTTTTTGTTTCTTCAAAGTATTAGATCGCATTAGATACCAGTGGGACATGATTTATCTGTTGTAGCCAAATATTATGACTTATGTTAATTATTCATTCATTCATTCATTTTCCGTAACCGATTGACCCCAAAAGGGTCGCGGGGGGCTGGAGCCAATCCCAGCTGTCATCGGGCGGAAGGCGGGGTACACCCTGGACAGTTCGCCAGACTATCGCAGGGCCGACACATATAGACAGACAACCACACACACTCAGTCACACCTAAGGGCAATTTAGAGTCACCAATCAACCTGAGCTGCATGTCTTTGGACTGTGGGAGGAAGCTGGAGACCCCGGAGAGAACCCACGCAGACATGGGGAGAACATGCAAACTCCGCACAGAAGGGCCCCCACCACTTGTGTTAATTAATGAAAGATTAATTAAAAACAAATTTTTACACAAAACATGATCTTTTTCTAAACCCAACAAAGCCATTTTTAAACCTAAACATGGCCATTTTACAACAATAACCTCTTTATACAATGTATTTTAGGTATGTGTCACATAGAAACCATAAAGGATGCCCTGTGCATTGCTTTCAGATGCCAACTGGTGTGACAGAGGATTGGTATTTGATGACGTGGGGATGAGAATGGGCAGTTTGACCTGGCCCTGAAAGCTATTAAAAGAGCAACTTAACACCATCTGAAAATCTTGATGTTGTCTTCTCACCTTGCTATAATAATATAGAAGTGCTCTCCATGGTGTCAGTCCACCATGTAATACTTGCTGGATGTGATTGTAGGTGTAAAACTACTGACCGTACCAGCCAGCTGACAGTCTTTCATGCATCCAGCAAGCCTCAATAAAAGTTGTATTGCATGCTTAAAACACAAATCAGTCCTTAGTATTTACCTATTGAAACCTGAGCAATTGAGCTGAGCTGTATTTCCGTCAAAAACAGGGGAAGAAGCAATGAACAACGGAAGAAGAATTGACCTAAATATTAGCAGTACAATTAGTAAAAACTACAAGTACAAGATATTTACCTGAAAACCTTTTTTGAAAAAGAAAGTTTTCAAAGAAAGTAAAATAAAAAACAAACAAGTAAATGAACTGGGAAAAAAGCATTTTGAAATTATAGTATCCTCTGAGATAATTTTAAATATGTAATCATGATAACTTTCTCCCTAGATGTTTGTTTTTCCCTAGCTATTTAAAATATAATTTTCTAAATTTACAAATTTCTGGCAATTTGCAAACATTTCTTACCGAGTTGTTCAATGCCTTTTCCCCCATGTTTTTGAAAGAAGTTGCACCACTTTGCTTGGGGTTCAAAGGGTTAAACACATTAAGCAGCACAAGAAAAGTGATGTTGCTCCAGGTCTCAATTCATTAATATAATAGTAACAGGGTTAATTAGTAATGGTATATGTTATATATTTATATAGCACTTCTGTAGTCTTAGGGACAACTCAAAATGCTTTCTACAACAGGAACCATTGACCCATTCACAATTTCGGGTTTATTTTTTGCTCAAAGACAGTTGGCCAGGATCGAACCACTAATCTTCCAATTGGTGGATGACTGCTACTCAGGTGCACACAACTAAACATGGCTCCTCTTTTTTGTCACTATATCACAGAGAGGAGTTGATGATCAGTTCATCCTTTGACTCCCTGGAGGTCCTCCTGGACTCTTTCGGGCCCGTCAGAGACTGCACCAAAGACAACGGAGGCTGCAGCCGCAACTTCCGCTGCATATCTGACCGAAAGCTGGATTCCTCCGGATGTGTGGTGAGTCATCTTTCTTTTATAAAAACCCTTTGCTTCTAGCTGGAAGCTGCCATACATTAGCAACAACAGCAGAACATGACCTTCCCCTTAGATTTCTATATAAATCAAATTCAAAGTACTCTGCAGTATACTATTCTGTCTGTACACATCCTTTTATGATTGGTATGAGTGCACGACACTGAAAGGCATTACCTCCAACACACATCAGATCCAAGCCGTGGGGATGGTTTGATCTGATGCCTGCATATGTGGACTCTCCGCTGTTGGTTCATAGTCTAATGGTATATGAATATTCTGTTTTGACCATCAGCGTTTAAGTCCATCTATCTTTATAAATATTCATGAGAGTATCTGCAGGCCAAGATGACCCATATCAAGGACAAGCAGCAGACCAGCACTCTATAATGTGTCTGAGCAGACAGTTTGACTTCGCCTCTTGTCTCATATGCCTCTTAGGCCGACAACACATTCATTACCTCCAGGTGGTGCTTAGCAACTAGGAAATGTAGCAGCCAGGTTTGTTTTCGTCTCCATCTGTCGCGGACTCAAGCAATACCGTTCTTGTTATTTGCAGAATCCTAGCACCGTCTGCTAGTGTTTGGCTTCTCCTAACCCCCCCTCTTCTATTGATAAGCTGTCAAGCACCCCCCTCCCTAACAATTTAATTTCTTTTCAAGTACTTCGGTGCACTTGAGTAGAGCCTTTCAGGTGGGCTGGGGGGATGCTATTTTTGCTTCATCTTATCTATTATAATGCAACTTTAGGGGAAGGAAACAGCTTGTGAGATGTTTTTAATGGGAAATGTTTCATTTTATAGATTGCAGTGTATGCATGCGTTTTCAAGCAATTGTATGTGGTGTGCTAGAGATTTGCACAGACAAGTCAATTTTGTTTTGACAAGTATGTAAAACACATGAAGCACAGTTATTGGTTATTGCTCTTTCATCATGATCTGACTTTAATCAGTAAGTCTGTGACTGGAGGCTAAAACTAAAGTATTCTGTACACTGTGAAACATCATAGAGTATTTTGAATTAACTACTGTGACTCTGCTCAGCTCATTAAATAAAGTAAAGAAACATGATCAGCACATGAGCAGACTTCTCAGCACGTTTTCTTTGAGATTCGCAATTTTCAAGAAACCATTTTTACATCGGAGAAGAGCATACGTGACGGAAACTTGATGTATGTCATTAGCACATGTTAAGATTAATTCATGGCTGTTTTCTGCTCATGATGATAAAAACAGTGCTACAGTGCTAAATCCAAAAAATAGAATATAAATAAAAATATGACTATTTAAACTGAGAAGATGTAAGTGGAAAGCATATATGTCTGTAATACCTGTCAGTGTGACTGAACAGCTGTTGATTTGAGTTAATATCTTAAGAATGTTTAACTTGTTTATTTAAGTTCAAATAAATGAACTCAGTATTTTTTTTTTACATTTTAAAACCCATAGGAAAACTTTGAACTTATTATTCAACCTGAGCAGCAGGGAAGTTGTTTTTTAAGTTGAACCAGCTTTGGGTGATTTACAGTTCATGCAGGCAGTTACCGTGACTAAAATGCGATGCTAAGTTTGCGTAGCTTGCTTGTCCAATCCTGTTATTAGTAAAATGGTTGAGATGAAGCCCCCTGATGAAAATACATTTTGAGGAGAATGGGTTGTAAAAAGGGCATGCTACATTATGATGATGAACAACATACTTATAAACCATATTTCAAATTTCTGTTTGAAAAAAAAAAACTTAAAGTGAATTTTTCTTTTGTCTGAGTTAAACAATATATTATGTTTATGAGGGCTGCTGTCGTCCACTTCATGCTTTCAGTTGGCCCAGTTTTAATGGAGAGTTTGGAAAAAATCCAGTTTATCCCAGATTTGATGCTCAGTGGATCCTAAGTAGGGGCAGTAGCTCATTTCTATTCAGCATTCACCATGATTGATTCTCTCTGGCATGAATTACTTCCACTCTCTGTTTATCAAAATCTGTGCAGTCTACATAGTGCATGAGAGTCTACAGTCATGTAATAGTTCTGTTCGGCTGTGGAATATCCATCCATCCACCCTTCCATCCATCCTTGCAGCCAGCCAGCCGATTTCATCCGCTTATCCTGTTGGTGGAGGGGGTGTTCTGGTTTTGTTCTGGGCCTCCTTCCAGTTGGATGTGCCCAACTGGGTGTAGCTCTGTCCGGGTATCTGAGGTCCTTACTCTGTTTTCAAAGTGGAGTCAAGCCACCATACAGAGGGAACTCATTTCGGCTGCTTCTGTCCGCTATGTCATTGTACCAGTAACTACCCAAAGCTGATGTCAATAGGTGAGAGTCACTGGACTGGACACTACACTACACAGTGGTGCATCGAGCCAAATACTGACATTTGAATGGCAACATACTCGCCAAAACAGTATTAACAATTCCATTTTTTAGCAGGTAATGTCTTTGTTCAACATGTTAGCATGTTACCATAGGCTAATGTAAATGTCGTTGCTTTTGAGTCTATTTGTTCATATACCAAAAATATTGGAATAATTGCAGTTTGACTAGTTGATGATGCTAGATAAAAATTCAGGTGACCACCAAAGTCAGTTGTATTTCTCTTATATTTCTCATATACTTCTCTTTTGATAATGGAATAATGTACCAAATATCATTGCAATCCTTCTAATAGTTGCTTGGATCAATCAATCAATCAAATCTTTATTTGTATGGCACTTTTCATACAAAGAGTAACACAAAGTGCCTCACAGAGATTAAAAACAATAACAGAAATGAAAAACATCAATGAAAATCAAGAAAAATACAGACAGCCTGACCCTCCCACCCCCACATAAACGTACGCAACAACACACACACAATCATGTAGATATTCCCACACATATTCGCAAAGGCACCCGAACATCCACCCTAACCACCCACACACACGCACACATACACCAACACACACCAATTGTTACTAAAGAGACATGGCTAGGCACTGAGACCTGAGGCGAGGGAGAAGCCACCTTTGGGGGCCAACCTCACTGAGAGAGGTCACGGTCCAGCACCGCCGGGGCGCCGCCACAGAGACCATCCCAACCCGGGCGGACAGGAGTGCCCGCACCAAGATGCCGAGCCCTCTAGCCACCCGGGCCGAAACAGTCCACGGTACAGCACCCCCAATGGTGGACCAGAGACCACTCCCAGTCCGGTAGGCCCCGATGAGGAAACACTGGAGCTAAAAACTAACACAATAAAATAAGGTAAAGAACATAAAAGCTAAGAACGTAAGGGACTGAAACAGTAAAATAAGACAAAGAATACAAGTGCACAGTAAAATAGTTTAAAGGTTATAACCGCTAATAATTAGATAAATAAATAAATGGGAGACTAAAACAGTGGGATAAGATAAAATAAAAAAGTAGAATAAATAAATAAATAGTTAGTTAGTTAGTTAAAAGCCTGATTGAAAAGATGGGTCTTGAGCCTCTTTTTAAAAACCTCAACACTGTCTGTGATCCTGAGGTTCTCCGGGAGGCTGTTCCACAGACGGGGGCCATAGTAACTGAAAGCCGCCTCCCCATTTCTTTTAGAGCTAACTTGTGGTATGGTTAAAAGGCCAGTGCCGGAGGACCTCAGGGTCCGCGAGGGTTGATAAGGTAAAAGCAGCTCAGTTAGGTAAGAAGGCCCAAGACCTTTGAGACACTTAAAAACAAGTAAAAGAACCTTAAAATCAATCCTGAAACGCACCGGGAGCCAATGAAGCGATTTTAAAACCGGTGTAATATGCTCCCGCCCTCTGGTCCTCGTCAGCACTCGTGCGGCCGGATATCATATTTTAGACTGGACCAAAATGGTAGAACAGCAGATATCTAAAGGACATAACGATACCTTCAGCCAAAATTAAGCATGTCAAAAAACACCTTTGTAACTGTCAACAGTGACATTCAGCCTCCAGCCACTGGATTGTATTTTTAACTTTAAGTTGAATCTTGAACAGCTAGGGTACAAAGAAGCTTCTTGACCATCACCTGTTGGTGCTTAGCTAATGCAATTATGCCTCTGAACTTTTGGAAGGCTTGGTAGCACCATTACAAAAAAATCATGCTCTGAAAAACACCTTCTTTATATCCCATGGGCTTGGAAATGTCACATAGAAATGCATTAATGCTGCCTGAAAGTGCCTTCCATTCGCTGGCTGGTCTATCACAAATATCTTACTTGTTAGTATAGCACGTTAGTAAGTATAAATTGGACCCTGTGAGCACCGTCCACTATCTAAAATTGCTTTATACACAGTCTGAAAGGAATCTATGAGTTGCAACAATATTGGACTAGAATGTCAGAGACCAAAATATCCATCCAATTCTTCCGCTTGTATCAAGAGATGGCACAGTGGAGATTTGGAGCTAGGGCTTTGAAGTGTCATGGGCATTTGCTTGTGTGCTACTTAGTTCACACATTTTTTCACTCGCTCTTCCCTCTTCAGGGAGAGCACAAGAAAAGTAGAGATATTCTGTAGTGATATGCTTCCTTTACCCATAATTACTGGATGCTTTTAAACAACAGCTTGTATTCACCAGCATCTAGAGGGTGGCTTCTTTATGTTGCAGTGTGTTGCAAATCCTTGCCAAAAGCATCAGAAAAAAAATCCAATTTCTTCTCCCTGAAATTAGTCTCACATGGATCCAAAAAGAAACAGTGAAAAGATTTCTTGCCAACGCTTTGAGGTGTCATGAGACTTTTCTTTTGTATTCTATTAATTATTTATTGTCCTGTTATATTCCCATCCCTGTGAGCATGTTGGAGAATGCTGTGATATATTTCTAAGAATATTTGTGAAAAAAGAACAAAGTGAATGTCTGTACTTACTCACAGCTTATCCTTTGTTTCTTTTTTTCCCCAATAATTTTTGAACGTTTACTAAGCTCCACTCTTACCGATAATAAAACAGAAATTCATTCCAAAAATACCTCTGTGATTTCACACTTCAGTAGCGCCTCATTGAGAAAGAGGTGGACGACATGTAAGACAAGATGGGAAAAGTGATTAGAGCACCATGGTGGATTTTCACAGAGACCTGAAACACTTTTTTAGAATAGATTAGTTGTTAAATACATTTCATGTTGAGCAAGGAAGCTCAAATAAATGTTGTGGCTGACATTTTTCAAGTTTTGTCACCTAAACACAAAAAAGGCTGTCAGATGTGAATTCTATTAACAATGTATAAGCACAACAGGCCATGCCTCATCCCTTATGTTGTCACTTTGATAGAATGCGTGCATGTTGCCATATCACAACAAGGAGAATGTTTCTCATTAACACAAATTGGAGGAACTACACATTCTATGCGTTGTTCATGACATATTTACCACCTGAATTTGTGCATGTTTATTATCAAAAGCCTCATTCTCACTGCACAAAAAAAAACACTAACGCCTAGCTTTTTAATGCACTGGGAATGGATATAATCGGCATTCACACCCGGGTCAAATAACCCTGCAGTAGACATGGGTTTTTATTGCCTCCGGCATTGGTGGGAACACAACACCCGGGTGAAAGCAGTAATTTCAGCTCTTTAACCGGCGAGATGACAAAAACTGATTGCTATCCACGGGAGCGCGCACAGCCTGTTAAAGCTGAATCGCCCAGTATTCACTTCCTCAGCTGCTCTCACATGAATCAAACAGTCGTAGCATGTACATATAATACACATAACTTTATGTCCATGGAAAGAGCATAGGTATGTCTTTGTGAAACTTAAATGTTTCTTGAAACCCAATTTTCATGTGTTTGCGATTTATAATTTGATCAGGTTGTTTAATATGTATAATATTATATAAAATCTTGTTTACATTTGGAAAGTAGTCTATCATACTTACGGATGGGTAAAAAAAATAATGGTATTATCTGCTATTATCTTTATGACCCTGCATTATATTACCTGCTCTGTTGCCGAAAAAAACACTCCAGTCCTTTTTAGCTGATCACTTTTTGGCACGACACTGGCAAGATGCAATGATGCACTATTATTAATAACTTAGTCTGTGTCCTCAAATGCAGCGCTGAAACATCGATCCAAATACATCTGCAGTGAGTTTGAAATGGGGACTTAATAAGTAAGAGATAAATAATGAGAAGAAACAACTGTTAAGTTTTCAGAGAACTCTGCTTCTGCAGCAGTCTGCTGTTCACCTGTTCTCCTGTCTGTCTGTAATGTTGGACAAGACAACGCACACATATACATGTCAGCTGACAGAAAGGCCGACTCGCTCTCCAGCTGTAAGTTCAGTGGCAGTGGGAATAAAGCCATTCAGTGGGGTTACCCGTGTTTAAAAAAACCTGTGTGCAACTGCTAATTGCAGTGGGAATGAGGCAAAACAGGCTCAACCATCTGCATGTTGGCCTGCTGTCCAATGTACGTTTTTTTTTATATGCCTCTGCATCAGGGAAAGCCGAGGAGGGAGGCAATATGTTTTCAGTTTTGTCTGTTTGTCTAAAATTTCAAGAATGTTTGAAGGGAATTTCATCAAATTTGGCACAAACGTCCAATTCCACTTTACTATTAACTGACTGGATTTTAGTATTAAAGGTCGAGGTCACTGTGACCTTGTATCCGCCTCATTCTTGTGAGTGAGAGGCCTTGACGAAATTTCCTCAGATTTGGGACAAACGTTCACTTGGACTAAAGGATGAGCCAATTAGAAATTGGTAGTCTAAGGTCAAAGATCACAGCAACAGGGCATACATCTTATTCTTGTGAACGTGGTTTCTTAAAAAGGCCTTAAGAGATTTTTCTCAAATTTGGCAAACATTCACGTGGAGTTACTGACGAACTGAGAGTTTAGGCCGCTGTGACCTCGCAAAACAGGTTTGTCTATACCTCACGAATATGTGCCCTAATTATGAAGAAACTTCACATAACTGTCTAACTGGATAAAATGATGAAGCGATGATATTTTTAATCCAAAATTGAAAAGGTAAACTTTCGCATGACATCGTAATAATATGCAAAATCAACACCATTAGTCAGGAACTGAATTGGAGACATTTGTTCAGATACTGAATCTGTGACACTAATCTCGGGAGTCCATCCTAAAACTGGGTTAAAAGTGATTGTGTAGAGCTTCTGTGCTGCCAGGGGGAAGATGTAAACAAAGCACCCATGTTTTAGAATATGTAGCTTCTTTGCAGCAACATGCACATTATCAACTGGCATGACTACATATGATTATAGACAGACATTGATGTAAAGTGTAACAGCAATTTGACTGGTTCAGCATACAACCTTGAGATATTAATTTTAGTTTCTTAAGACTATAACTTGTAATAATTGATAGAGTATATTTTTTTAGATATAGATATCATTGTTTAATATAATAATTTTTACTTAGATTCTCCTGGATTTTTTTTTTCCAGTCACTGCAAACAATTCCTTGATTCCATTTTTTATCAGTGAAGTGCACTGTGATGCCCAAGTAGTCATTACTCACAGAAGTCCAATGATCCCCTGTGAGAGCGACGTCCTTTGCTTGCTCAAGCATGTTCATCCTCCACGGCCTCTCATCTTCATACAAAGTGTGTATTCTTGACACAATGGCTCCTCTCGAGCGTAAATTATAAGACGTGTCCCCAGATGCAATTCGAATGATATCTCACAGTCCATCGTCTTCCACTGAGTTAATTAAGTGGCAGATTTTAGCTATCCATTTAGTCAAAGCATTACTTCCCTTCACAGGTTTCAATACTTGCTCACGAAGACCACGCTTTTGTTTTGTAGATTGGCTAACCCCTGTACTTTCGGTACAGTGTTTTGCTTTTAGGTGATATGTCAAAGATAAATTACTTTGATGGTAATTAGATTAGGCTTTGCTTCTTCTTTTTTCATTGTCAAAAGTATTTTCAGCAACTTTTTAAGGAAAATGAGAGAAGTAAACCAAATGCAGCTGTGTGAATTGCAATCATTTTTGAAATTCATTAAATATTTTAAAATAATCACAAAAATGTTCACATTACTTTTGATAACACAAATATAAAACATTGCAAACATTGGGTGAGGTTGATCGGTCAACTTGATGGATCCTGCCTGTGATGAGCTGGTGCAGAACACCGTCACTTTAGCTTGTGGTTTGGATGGCATAACCCTTAGAAACCTGAGCAAATTGAACATCTTAACAAGACATTAGTAAAATGTTACAATAGATTACCAGTAAAAAAAAATGAAAAGAAAAATACAAGTAAAGAAAACAAAAGTGAAAATGACTGCTAAAAATAGAGTAGAAATTTTTTTCTGAGCATAAATTTACATATTTAATTATATGAATTATAAATATATTTTTGATCATATTACAAAGTGAGTGGGAATAACAGCAAACAAAGGGGGAGGGGAGTTGTGGTTTTCTGTTCATGGGCTCATTATGCTTCGTGTTTACGATCTGCATGAACACGCCAGTAATTGCATTCTTTTGATAAGACATCAGTTGCATTTGGCCACCTTTACCTCGGTATTCTAATGAGACATCAATCAAAGCCATCCTGTCCCCTTCACCTGCTCCACTGGTGGACTTACTGCTCTGTCGTAATGCACCTCTCTCTCTGTTTCTTTCTTTTTTTTTTTTTTTTTTGCATCTTTGCATCTTTCCATTTTATTTTCCATGGAGGCATTACGCTTTTGGGTTGTCCGTCAGCCCATTGGTCTGTATCTCAAAAATACCTTGATTGAATTTCTTAAAATTTGGTACAAACCACATGGAACCAACTGGTGAAGTGATCAGCTGATGAACTGGTTAGATTTTGCTTGTTGGGGGCACCCAGTAGCTCACTTTGTAGTGCAGGCACCCCTAGGTCCTTGCTGCAGAGGCTGCAGGTTCAATTCAGACCTGCAGCCCTTTGTTGCATGTCATGCCCTCTCTCTCCTCTTTTCACACTTAAGCTGTTCTATGAATAATAAAGGCCAAAGTCAAAAATTAAATAAATATATAAATAATCTTCAGATTTTTGTGGTCAAAGATTACAGTCACTAGAACCTTGCATCTGTCTTGAGAGAACAGTATCTCCAGATTACCTTTTTTCAAATATGGCACAAATGTTCACCTGGACATGTGGTAAACTGATAACATTTTGGTTGTCAAAGGTAGAAGTCAGTGGTTCTTTCCAAAACATATGTTTGGCAATAAATCAATAATTGATGGTGAATATGACAAATATTCACACAAAGGACACAATTCAACACTAATGTCCAGAATGTCACTGTGACCTTGCATCTGTCTCATTCTTGAATAGGCAATATCTCAAGAACACCTTTAGGGATTTTTTTTTTTTTTGGTCTGGCACAAACATTTCATCTCAATGGTAAACTGATTAGATTTTGGTAAAGGTCACTGGTTCTTCTCAAAACATATGTTTGGCCATATCTCAAGAATTCATTTTAATTATGACAGAATTTCACACAAATGTCTAGAGGGATATAATAATGAAGTGATGACATTTTATTTCCAAAAGGCCAAAGGTCAGCTTCATTGTGGCATCATAATGATCTGCAAAAACACTTTTCTGGTTCATTTTTAAACACCATAACTCAGGACAAGAAGAGGAGACATTTAGTCAGATACTGAATTGGTGACACTAATCTTGGGTGTCCACCTTGAAACTGATCTTCTGTGCTGTTGGGGGGAATATGTGTGTGGAGCACCGGCTTTGATTCATTTATTTATAACAATACTTTTTAAAATTTCATTATAAAAGTACTTCATTTAACCTCCCTATAGCCTTATTTTATTAAATGTAATAGTAGTGTATTTGACTTTATTATATAACAGTAGCTACTTTATTATAGCTGCAGTTCATTCGATAATTTTGTATTTTAGTAGTTTACATTAGTGAGGAGGAGAGGAGATTTTTTAAAAAAATATTGAGATATATATCGTGTATTGCAATATAGCTTTAAAATATTGCTATGTTGTTTTAAAGCCAAATCGCCCAGCCCTAACTACTACAAAATGACAAATTTGCGGAGGCATACAACCATGAGTAGGTAATTCTGTTTTTCTAATTTATGCACTTTTTTCACCATTTTTATTTTCTGATTAGTCCATAAATAACATCAGTAGGCCAACACATAAAGGCTGGAATGCAGTTTCTCAGGTGCACTTGAAATGAGGTCTAAATGAATGAAATTTTATTACTTTTGAAGTATCTCTACAAACCATCTTCTGTGAGCTCAGTGATCTAATCTAAGTCCTGGACCACATTCTTCTGAGCTCTCCTTCATTTGCTGAATCTACCTAGAAGTCAGTCCCAGATGCAGCTGTTGCTGCCTTAGTAAATCAGACAGTAATTACACAGATAGAGAGCACAAATTGAGTGAAATTGGCAGCACAAATTTGCCCTGCACTTTTATTTATGTAAATCTGGCCTTGGATGTACACAATTATAAATCACAAAGGAGACTTAAATTGGGAGAAGCAGGTGTGTTTAAAAGGAGTTTCAAGAGGCGTGCAGATTGTTGTGTAGCTGCAGCCAAATTCAGAAATATGGCCACACTCGCTGAACATTTGCTGATTTAATTAATTTTGATATCCTTTAGCTTATCACAGTTCCTAAATTGATTGGTATTCCGTTTGACTGAGACATGTCATTATGCTGTTTAACTAACAACCACCTCTTAGCATCATTGCAAGTCATTGATCTTCACCCACACATGCACACCTCCCCGTCTTGTCCATCACCGCACGGCGCCGCTCCCAGCTGCCGTTGCATATATTACTGTGTGTTTTAGTAATTATCTTGTGACTGTCAAGCTTATAAATGAGCCTCTCATCCGTCTAATCAGGGTGGTAAACTGGCTGGGCCCCAGCGCTCTGATTCCACCCTAATCAATTAACACCTTGTCTGAGTCCACGCTGCCAGTATCTGTCCTGTCTGCGTTTAATATCCTTCCTTGTGTGAGAGGCGGCTGATGCTGGCGGTCCACGGCTGACCGACCTGCTCCATTTCGCTGATGTATTGGACTCCTGGGGAGAGGCAGGGAGCGACGCCTGTGGAAGTGAGAGCATAATAATCACAGGATGATTGTGAGATTAATTAGCTTCGTCTTGTCACTTTTCTCCTCTGTAAAATGGTGGAAAACAAGGGTGTTGTAGGCAGAGCAGATTGCCACCAGGATGGAATGACGAGATAGCTGGGCGATGTCCAAACAGCTTGTACAGTGTTTGTGAGGCCTGATATATGAACTTATAGTACAGAAGTAATGTTCATCATTGATGCTGTTTAATGTATTTTGTGGCTGTTTGCATAGTTTGTTTGCTTTGTAGAACTATACTGTGGAGAAAGAAATGGTTGTGTGTACTGATGCAACCACATGATTAATGCTGCTGTAGAGACAGCAAAATGCACAACCTTTAGAAAGCTAAAATGTCTAGGAAATGACATCTTGTTTTCTCCCTGATGGATTGGACAGAACATGTCACACCAGCCTGTTCTCATTCAAAAGTCATCAAATATTGCAGAGTTTTTGGCAGAGGAGATCCAGACTCCAAAAGCCAACATTTGTATCTGCATTATTTGCCACTTGATGGCAACAGCTGAAAACGCTGCCAGACAGGACCATTAATGGTGTTATCATACACCAGCGGCCAGCCAACAGCACCTGCCATGGCAGCCAGATACACGGTCAGTTGGTGTCAGCTGAAGACTCAGTCAGACGAAACTTGTCATGTCCACCGTGCCAAACAGCGTCAGGTTGAAACGCTGTTGGTAACAACATAATATAAGAAGCACAAATGTCCCTATAGGGCGGGTGGGGTGGTGGATGGATCCAACAAACCCTGGATTTTTATGCAGTAGTCCTGTGTTTACTGCCTGTTTGAATGTGAAATCCCTCTTTTTTCTACACCTTAGCATGTGTCTCTTCTGCTTAATTCTATCCGTCTATCCCAGCATGTGCATTTTTTGGCCGCTAACTGCCACTCGCCTCCAAGTGTTAGGAGGGATTGCTCTATCTTGGTGAAGCGCTGCATTTCTCTCCCTTGCCTGACAAACTGGATCCACTTCTGCGCTGTAGGTGTACTGGCCATGTTTGCCTCCGGCCTGTGAGTTTCCAGTATCTCTGCCAGCTTGCACAAGACATTGTCATGTCACCATCTGTACCTGCCCTGTGACAATGCCGACTTGCAGCTGAGGATGTGCTTCAGGGATGTTGCAGAGCTGGCAGGGTTCTTCTGAGCCGAACCAGATGGAAAGGTTCCAGGGAGTAGGTCGTAGGTGGCCCTGATCTGGAAACTCAGTCTTGCCAAGGGTATCCACCACATGTCAGCCCAAGTGATGGTCCTATTGGTCACAGCTTCCCAAGTGGTCCATCTGCCTTGCTGGTACGGGCTCACAGCTCTGACCTTGTAGCCTTCCTCTTCCATCCTGGCAACTTCAGAGATGACAAGATCCTTCCTCTCCATCTTGGTAGCTTTGGACCATCTCTGTGGCACTGCTCTCCATCCTAGGCGAGATGGACCCTGCTGTGTGAAGCCAAGGACTTCCTGATGTTTTAGCTAGTCTACTGCCTGGTCTACTACTTGGGTTACATTTCACTTGTGTCCTGTTCGAACCTAGGGATTGGCAGTTTGAATAGCCGAGTCCGGTGAGTCTCTCAGCTCACCTCCTCCTTTTTGGTATTCTGGGCTGACTGACTGCAGTGGAAGCTGTAAGGTGTTTCTCCCAAAGAGTGCTGTTGTGGAAAAGCATCGAGGAAGGCCAAACCATTTCCGTATGAAGCTGTTGGCTTTTGCCTCCAGTTTCAGGATGGTTGTTCAGGTGATGTCACTCAGTTTCAGAGGCCACAGGAGGCATTGTTATAGTGTAAACTGGTAACACCAGACCTTGAATTTCCCTGGCAGGAAGGACTCGTCATTCTTGCACAGGCCATCTTGAAGTTGAGTTGTGACAATTGGGGCCATGCTCTTGTCCGACAGGTCGGCTGTCTGCCTAGACTTCTCACAGGTTCTTCTGCCAGTAGAGGGATTCTTTCTCTGTACACAGTGAAGAGGATGTTGTCATTCCTCACACCCTACCGGATCCACAGGCTGCGAGACTTCTTGGGCTTGGTCTTCATATGGGCCCATGCTAGAAGCTCCTCCAGATGTTTGAGGAGTCTGAATGTACAGGCTGCTGTTTGGAGGAGGGTGGTCACGTCATCCATATAGGCCCATTGTTGAAGTAGTTTCTGACTGGGTCCTGGATATGTGATGGAATGTGAAAGAAGTCAAGGGCATATGTGATGAGCTGATGGGGAACTGAGCCGAAGGCATTTGCAAGGTCTAGCCAGATGACATGGAGGTCCGTCTTGCTGCGTTTGGCTGTCTGGAACCCTGGGACACCTGCCTTCTGACAGCTGTTATCAATGTATTTGTTCGCCAGGAGGTAGCTAGTCATGCGTCTGGCCAAAACTGCAAAGAAGATTTTTCCCTCCACTTTCAACAGTGCAATGCTTCTAAACTGCTTGGTATTTTTGGATTCTTTCTTCTTTGGAATAAAGGTAGTGACTGCTTTACACCATGATGGTGGGATGGACTGGGTTTTTCAAGCAGCCACCATAAGCCTCCATAGCAGGTTGAGGAGTCAGGGGCAGTTCTTGAACACCTTGTAGGGCACTCCATTTGGTCTGGGTGCTGATGCTTTTCTTGTGTGTTTTACGACCTGCCTTACTTCTGCCCACTTGGTTGGCGTTGTGTCGAATTCAGTGGAGGGCTCGGGTGGGCGGGGTACATGGCCTGGTGAACCAAGGGGTGTTGCTTTCTAGTTGTCGCTCAGCTGCTCCTTGAGGTGATGCTCCAGCTCCTGCTCTGTGGTCTGGAAGTCCCCCGTCTTCTTGTACTCCAGGAGGCTGCAGGCATATCTGAAGGGGTCCCGGAAGCCTGTCCTTGCTTTCTCTGTGTGGCTTCTGAGCTTCTTTATCCTTTCAGCTCTCCTTAGGTGTGCAAGCCTTTCCTCGAGCTTGTTCCAAAGGACCTTTAGGCTGTCTTTTTCCTGGGCCTCAGAGATACCTCATGTGTTATATGTAGACACGGAGGTCCATTACAACGCAGCGACGTGACGACTTTGGATGAGAACATGTTGGTCACTCAATTCTGTATTCACAGAATTGCAGAGGGCAGAAAAATGCCACTGTCTTCCACCAGCTGAAACTTTTAGCTGGAGAAAGTACTCAGATCCTTTACTTAATGAAAGTAGAAATGCCATATTCTAAGAACATCCTGATGCTATGCACTACATACAATGAGTTTATTAAAAGGAGGAACACCTTTTGTTATGACCATATTGAAAATCATACTTTTAGGATTTCTAAACACCCTGCTGTACCGTAATACTGTTATATCACCCAAACCTATTATCAGTCTTCTCACTCAGCATGTGTTTCTGGTCTCTGCCATCTATGTGTTCCTAGAAACTCAGATTTTACATGAATCTCAAAACTCAAACTCAAAATGAAACAAAAAAAAAAACAGAATTTAGCTCCCTGGATTAGCAACTAAACCAGGACAACTGGCTCGCTATCCAAACTTGCTGATTAAACAGAAACACCCTTAACATTTGGCTTCCAGCTTAAAGAAAATAAGTGTGTGATATCTCCATTTTGTCCTTCTGTCCCAATACCTGTTGGGACAATTATCGGCTTATCACCACAAATTAAAACCTATAGTTTACATGATTCCACCGAAAACCACAAACCAATGCACTAAAGAGTCCTCTTGTGAAAAAAAGAGGTACTCCAGACGTAAAAATAAGTAGAAAACAAATACAATGAGTAATCAACCAAATGTGTTTGTGTTTTTCCACCACTTGGCATTACCATCTCAAACTAGATCATGTCGCCTTTCATCAAACCCATATAGACCATTAGCACGATGGTAGTCCGAGTTGCACACAAAACTACACAATGTAAAGTACACGTGATGTACAGCACTACAGCAGGAGCTTTTTTTTTAATAATAATTCAGCACCATACTGTATGCTGCAGACTTAAGCACTTCTTCTTGCCACGCTGTATTGGTGTACTTCCCCTTAGGCAGCGAAAACCAATCTTGACCGGGATCACATTTTGGGACACTAAGCAGTGTTGAGTGGAGTCAATACCTGGCAGAGATATAGCTAGACCTCAGCCCTAAAGAGGAATAGGAGCACATTAGATTGTCACTACTGATGTTTCTCTCCTCAGGTCATCGGATTTATGGGAGTGTGTGTTTAGACTCAGAGGGAAAAGCATCTGCTCAACATCACGCACTGTAAGAGCTCATTGGGGAATTGTTGAATAAAATGTGTTTTTCAAGGATTTTTTAAAATATTTGCAAAGTACACAGTTAAATTTTAAGTTGATCTTAAAATAATCTTTGAAACCTTTGCTTTGCTTTGAAAAAGGAAAGTAAATATAATACTACACTCAATAAGTAAAAATATACTATTAATATACTATACTATTAATCTTGAGTTATGTGTACTTATTATATTACTTATTATATCTAACTGTTAAGTTTATTTGAAATTTAGCTATATTTATTTAATTTTGTGACGTTTCTTAAGAATGACAAGTAAATATAACTTGTTTTTATCTGTTAGCAAGCTGAGTAAACTGAGTAAGCCTGACCAATCTTGATCATCACAAAGAGGATTTTGCTAATGATGGAGTTAGGAAATCAGTGAGTTTGGTTTTGTTTACATATTTAAGAAAATACAAATACAATGGTAGTTTGCAACCAGCAGAATACAGATATATAGCTGAGTAAACTTGGTTCTCTGAAGTTGCTAAAACTTACAAAGATTGATTTAATTACACTTGTCATTTTTAAGTTGCAACAACTTCATAAAATCAAGTAAATATAACTAAATTTAAAGTAAACTTAAAAATTAGATATGAAGTAAGCATAAATTAAGAATAACAGTAGCTATATTTACTTACATTTTTCAAGGCAGTCAGTTTCCGAGAGTTTTTTAAGTATAATCAATCTGTCAGATTTCACAGTGTAGTTCTCATTTAATAGAACAAGTGAGTCTACTTCAAAAGAAAGGTTTACATGCCATCGGCATGAAGCTACTGTAGTGTAACATGAGGGTAAAATGGCTCAGGGACAGACATAAATCCAGGATTATATATTAATTCTAAAATACATTCACAAAAATGTTGGTTTTTACACTATGTCCTCCTCGTATTTCTAAAACCTTTTCTTGTCCCCATTTACTGTTTCAGCTTGATTTCCTTCATAAAAAAAAAAAAAAAACAGTTTACATCGACTGTCTAGCTGTAGTGTAATACAAAAGTATAGTACAAATGGTGATACACGCACCTGTTTCAGCTTTAATTATATCCATTTTCTCAAAGCTATGAGGCTTTAGGGCACCACTGATTGATTTTTGTACTTTTTTTAACCACTTTTTTGTCTCATAGGCAACATAGAGGTTGTTCTATCTCAAAGATTTTCAAATTGTGAGTCTGAGAACTGGGGGAGTTGAATGGATTGTATGTTCATTGCTTAAATGTTGTAGCTGGTAAAGTTAAAGCTAATTCTAATTGCTTCATGTACTGCGCTGTAGCCATAGACTGTATAAATAATGGACATCGCTATTGTGACATCATCCATTTAATTGTGGACTTTTTGAAGCCTCTGGTTCAGTATTTTGGCCTTCTTGTTTTTTTGGAGCCAAAAGTGACTTTATTTGGACTAGAGGTTGGAGCTGTGGAGTGGTGAGGGGTGGATCTGAGTCACGGACTGCAGCAACGTCTCATAGACAGCCTGTCACTCAAGCAGCCCCCACCCTTAAGTTATGGGAAAGAAATCCCCCCCTGTACAGTATTAGCCAAAGAGACCAAAACCATTTTTTTGTGCCAGGTTGTTTATTTATGCTGTAACGCTGGGCATTTTAACATGGAGGATTATGGGTATTTACTCTGTTTTTGAGCCAGCCTCAAGTGGCCAGTTGATGAACTGCAGTTTTTGGCACCTCTGCATTGTCTTCATTTTTCAGCCTAAGAGGATGTTGCCTGGTGGTTGCTTAATTCATGATTATACGTTATTATTTATTAGATTTTGATTTTGTATTATTAATCAGAATCTGCAAAGTAACAAATGACTTGAGTTAATAAATAAATGTAGTGAAGTACAAAGTACAATGTTTGCCTCTGAGATTAAGTGAAGTATAATCATAATAATAATGCATTTTATTTGAAAGTGCCTTTCTAGACACTCAAGGACACTTAAAAAGTGGCATACATTGGACATACTCATCTAAAGTACCTCAAAATGGTATTTAAGTACAGAACACAACTTTACTCTGGGCCATAGACTGTTTATAAGATAATGGACGCAGCCACCTTAATGTCACCCATTGGTTTGTAGTCCCCCGTTTTGAAGCCTTGAGTTTGGCATTTTGGCCATCAACATGTTGGATTTTTGGAGCCAGAAGTCACCATATTTGGGTGCTAGCTGTTACCTTGGTTGGCATGTTGTGTTTAAAGCTATAATTAGCTTTGATCATGCTGAAGCTGATTTTTGTTAGGAACAGAACAGGCTGAAAACCATGAAAAACAAAAGGCACTTACCCAAAAAACTGAACATCCGACTCCTTAGAGGGTCTTTTATTACAACTTAATGCTAAACAACACTTTTTTTAGGTGATCGAAACATTAAAAATAGCTTTCATGAACTGACGACAAATTGAAATAGTGACAGCTACAGCTTTGTGAATCTGAGGTTATGCAATAGTTGTGTTACATAAAGAAAGTTGTCACTATCATGTTATGTTTTTATTTAATTAATATTTTCCCAAAAAGACACCGGACTTGAACATCAATCAAAGATATGGCAGTATTCTCTGTAGAAAATACAGTATCAATATCAGAGTCCTATCATGAAAAAAAGGATGATTTTAAGTAGGGTTAGCCCATTAATTATACAGCCGTTCACATGGCCTCGCATTTCGAAATGTTTGTCCATGGAACCAGTATTTAAAAATGTCATCTGTACGTGTAAAAATGTATAGTATATATGTATATTTTTCAAAACTATAAATGAAATAAAATTAAATAAAGTAAATTGAATTAGATAATAGAAATATCTGCTGTGGAGGGCTTCTCAAATGTCTTCTCATTAATATTTAAGTGACCTGTAAAATTGTAGAATTTGTAATGCACCTGATTGTGAGCCTTTCAGAACATTAAAATTATTTTAAAAATGTTCATATTTACGTTTTTTTTTTCCCTGAACTGTAAGAGTAAGCAGCTATAAGATTCATTTTCCGACTTGTTTGTCAGTGCACACCGCTGCTAGCATATGCCTCAAGTGGAGCAATCCCTGAACTGTATTTGAATTTGACTTTGTGACCTCAGATAATCCTGTTGAAAAGTCTGGTTCCCCATAGACCAAAGGGTGTCTGGAAACAGCAGAAAGGCTGCACCATCTCATTAGTTCAAGGAGCTTCAAACTTAAACTCAGTCTTCAGCATTCACTCTCCACACAGTATAAATAATGCTTGTCTTTTTAAAAGTAATATGTAGCGTCTTTCATTCTCCACACAGTAACAAGGTTCTTTTTTTAGTTAGCAAAAAAAGTTTTCTTAACACTAATATACAGAGATAACCTTAAAGTCCATTAAGATCAATAAATAACTCATAAATTGCATTTTGGAATGGAAATACTTTGATGGTCGCAGTAGCCTACAGTTCAACACAGATTTTTGATCATTAAAGTTTGAGATGAAAAGTGTCATATTTAGCGACGCTAGTGTTCCACTATAAACTCCAGCATTCAGTTAATGAAAAGAACTTGGGTCATAAGAACACGATCTTTCTCTTTTAAAAGAGTCTTCAGCTGCAGCGTGTCCATTTGGCCTTAAGCGCCCTCCCTGTTTTGCGTTTTGCACTCTACTGTGAAAGAGGTGAGAGGGGTTACTAAATGTCCGAGCTTTTCTGCTCTTAGCTTTACTCACCATAACGTCCACAGGAGACCAGACAGAGGAACAGAACGCTCTGGGATAAGCTGACCTTTGACCCACACAGCTTATCTCATCACACTGGCCTGTGAAAAACTCTCCAAAGACAACTTTCTCTATAAGGAAACATGAAAGGAAAGTGGAAATGTTGGAATAATGTTTTAGGCTACAAAATTTGATTGCTCTAACAGACCTCTTCGGAATTGATAAGTTTCTCTGTGAACTTGACACAAATGTTCCTGTGGGCTTTTTGGTCTGCAGTGCGGAAAAACCTTTTAAGTTCTGGCAAATATATCATCCCAGTTCTCTATTTGATATATCAGTCAATAAGCTTTTAATACTATGCATAGACCTATAACAGGCGGTTTCATTATAGCTTGGAGTTATACATGGCCTTAATATACTGTATGTGGTTACACAAGCATTGCCCAGGAGATATACTGTTCTTGACCATACAGCAAAAAACTGCTTTATGGAACCACAACAATCATGTTGTAATAAGTCGGTAAATGTCAAGTTAAAGCCTTTGCGGTTACAGCTTTTTTTTTTTTTTTTTTTTAATGGTTCAGTTTTGTCTGTATTTGTGATTGTAAATTTTACAAGTACATCGTCTTCTTCAATGTTGCTGTGTAAAAGTCATGTCAATAACACTGCTACATATGTAATTTGTTGATGCCTTCCCTTATGAGCAATGTTTTGTGATTAGCAAGAGCCCACAAGATTCCAAATGACAGTTGGTACTGGTTCGGGTACCATACATTTGGTACAAAAAGTACATTTTTTGAGCACTTTCTCTATAACAACAACATTTTGTGATTCCAGGCTTAAATATTATAGAAAAGAAAATCGACCAGATGCCAAAACTATCCTGTTGGATTGCTGCAGTGATAGTTTTGGCTTGCCGGGAAGTCGACGGAGCAACTGTGGTGCTCCACTCCAGCTTCGGGCACTTCGGCTTCCTTACTGAAGTTGAACTTGATGGCTTTGTGAAGCTTTGCTGCTGGACTCAGAGCTCCATTGTTGGCTTCCTGGTTTCCAGGTTCCAGGGCACTTTGGCCTCTTTTCTGAACCCCACATTCTCATCCAGATGTTCTCTTGAGCACTGAGATTTGGCACTGGTGGATTTCATATAAACTGGTACTAACAATGTAGTTTAATCAGAATCCGAGATACATATGATCATTTTTTGATTTGCTGAATGTGTGGTTAAAATTTGAATACATTTAGGCAAGTTGGACTCCTTGGTTAAGCAAAGACACCAATGTTGAAATGGGATCCAAACAGCAGTTTCCCATCTTTTATGCCTTGTACAGACCGCCAGGCCAAAGGCAATTATTGGCATATCCAGGAGTTCTGCACACCTGCTTGTTAGTGAGATTGCTTGTAGTGTGAATGTGATATACCTTAATTTCTTATGCTTCCATGTTAGAAAGCCACATCACCATTGTAGCTCCACAGTTACTGATGTTTATGCTGTTACCAAAAGGTTGCTGATGTCTTGATGCACATATTGGATGTGATCTTACAGTAAAAGTGTGTTATCTATTGACAGTCTGTCTTAAAGATCATACTTTAGAAACGTGATTTGCCTGCAGTCTGAATATAGTCTCAGTCATATACCCCCAGTTAATACCAAAAGGCTAGCACAGCTTGATGGATCAACAGAAACTGAATCGTCCTTCTCCCACACCTGTCCAAACCAACAAGTCCTGCAAGCATACCCATGTCACTATTGGAGGGTGTGAAAGAAAACTGGGTTTGAACATCCCTCTGTCCTTTTTTGTTCTTTTCACAACAATTTCTCTCACTTTACAAGTGTACAGTCAAATAATCACAGTCACAGTACACACTGCTTTCAAGATAACTGTTGCCCCCCACCATGGTCGCACGACACTCTGTACAACAAATATTGTCGTCTTGGTTCATTTGAGGCCTTCCCCTATCTTCAGAGCTTTGGCGGTGGCGTAAAGGCCTCTTTATGGGTCGAAGTAATTGCTTGTCAGATCATATTACAGCATCTGAAATTTCCCTTTGAGAGTTTTGTAACTTTCTGAAACTGGTAACCTGACAATTGACATGGTACAGTGATTAATCAGATATGTTTTTTTCCCATTTTTCACACTTGTTCTTCCATCACTTCAAAGAGACTGTCTGAAGGTGCTCGCTGTTATCCCTATTTGTACAATTCATGATGTTGAAACTCCGCCTCTGAGAGTCAACAGTCATTATTCACACAGTCACACAAGGTCCTTGTCTGGTCCATGTGAACACCAGTTGCTATAGGCATTTCAACTTATAAGTAATGCTGTCATGTCTCTCGGGAGGCAAGTGTCTAAGTGAAATAAAACACCAACATCAGCAGCTAAATTCTGTCAGGCGCAGACATAGGAACATAATAAGGCAGTGCTATACAGCTGAAACCCTGAAGCTACTTTGGATATGACCTTTTCACTGCTCTTGCAATATGCAAGCAAGAAACATATCAACATAAAGTTACTGAAGTTATTTTAATTTACCATACATGTATAAGTGTTGTAAGAAAAGTTAAATATGTTTAAAAATATATAAAATTCAAATATTTTTATTATTTACTTGCTGGTCATTGTGGACTATCCATAAACCGAACCCCGGTGTCAGAAGAAAATATTGACACTGTGCATTGCTGCAATCCACAAATTTGTTCATTTGTAATTTTCATACGAATCATATCTACATTTCTAAACTGTCGTAGCATATAGGCTGACTTTGTGAGGAGGAGGGGATGGTGGATGGCGTGACAGCTAGGAAGAGATGCCTGCCAAGCTGCAGACAGCTGTTAGAGACCAACAAACAAAACTTGTCACTTTCTAGTGAGTTATTGCTACATTTTCAGGGGCTATATAGACACGAAACATAGGTGTTTTTTAGGGACCTGTTGCTGTTTTTGCACCGGGGGATAGTGCCATGAAAAGTAGTCGGTTTTTACTGAGACATTGCTGTATTTCCTGCTGGGATCGTGTCAAAAGGTATTATTTTTCACCAAGATTTGACTGTGATTCTAGCCAAGATTGTGCCTAGAAAAGTTTTAGTTATTTACCTAGACATTGCGCGGGCGGCATGGTGGCTTTGTGGTTAGCACTGTTGCCTCACAGCAAGAGGGTCCCTGGTTCGAATCCCAGTTGGAATGGGGTTCGGTCCGGGTGGGGGCCCTTCTGTGTGGAGCTTGCATGTTCTCCCCGTGTCCGCGTGGGTTCTCTCCGGGGTCTCCGGCTTCCTCCCACAGTCCAAAGACATGTAGCTCAGGTTAATTGATGACTCTAAATTGCCCTTAGGTGTGACTGTGAGTGTGTATGGTTGTTCGTCTATATGTGTCGGCCCTGCGATAGTCTGGCGAACTGTCCAGGGTGTACCCCGCCTTCCGCCCGATGACAGCTGGGATTGGCTCCAGCCCCCCCGCGACCCTTACGAGGACAAGCGGTTACAGAAAATGACTGACTGACTGACCTAGACATTGCTGCATTTCCTGCCGGGGTAGTGCCATTAAAAAGGTCATAATTCAGGCTGTTCTCAACCTTTTCATGTCATTTTGTGACTGCACCTCCAGTTGTGATTATGTTTAGAAAGCTGTTGTCTGGCCTCCCCAGCCTTGATGATGGCACCTAAACCTTGTTTTTCAGTCAAAATGTGATTGTTTCCTAACCATGACTAAGTGTTTTTTGGGCCTAAACCTAACTACAAAGCGGGATCCATTGCTGCTTTTGCACTGGGATGGTGCCATGAAAAGTGGTAGCAAGGATTGTACCAATAAAAGGGACTGATACCTGACGGCTTTTCCAGCCTTCATGATGCCATCTAAATTTTTGCCTTTTCAGCCAAAACATGATTTTTTCCTTACTATGACCAAATGGTTTTTGTGCCTGAACATTACTACACAGCATTGTTGAAATGCATAGTTTCAACATATAGTTTCAACATATCCATGACATACCCAGGGTTTGTAGAAAGGCATAATGCCAATATTTTTGGGGGCAATTGTGTCGGTTCTCATCATCCTCTTCATATCATGCATGTTATTTTTATTAGTAGCATTATCTCCAAAGTAGCTTTATAGTGGGGTGAAAGAAAATGTATTAAACCAAAGCAAAAACAGAAAGCGTGCTTTCTTAAATTCCGGAGGTATTTCACTCAACACAATTAATCCAAACAAGAACTTTTGTAATTTCTTGATCAGGACTCTTTGAAGAATGATCAATACTTCCCTAGTGAATGAATTACCACACATTACCAGTCCTCTAATATTGTAGTTCCCACCAATCTGCCTATCAGACAAATTTCCAAAGTGCATTGCTTATCCAAGTGCTCTCACAGGGATTTGTTGCTGTTTGGCAATGGCACAGTACTGATTCCCCTAAGCCTCGAAAGCGGAGCTGGAATTTATCTCCATTAAGAAACAGGATTAAAAGGCATGGTGGTTCAAGGGGTTTCCCAGAGCTGGCTTTGTACTGCGAGCCTCTTCTACAGCAGAGCAGACAGTACTCTCACTCAGTGTCCGGTTATTAAATGATCTAAGATAAATGGTGATTGCTTTGCCTTCAAAGACTCTTTTGCTAGTGTGGATGGTCATTAACTAGTGTCCTGTGCATCATTTAGGGATGAAATATGCCCTTTCCAGTCAATCACAGATATATATTATAAGGTCCACAATGGCACTTTTCACTACAGATTCACTAGGACATACTGATCAATACAGTCACAGTCACAGTTGCCAATCAAAACTGCAGAAAACATCCACAAACTGCAGGCTATCTGCTTGATTCAGTTGAGGAAAACAGCTACTCTTTGACCATCTTCCCTTTGAGAACACAGTCAGATGCTCAGAGGCTTCATAATGTGAATGTCTGACCTGAGATTGAAAGGTTGAACGTCCACAATTGGGACCTGTGAAGGTCGGCTACCTGCATCCGTCTGAACATACTTCTCTACAGCAATCATTCAAAGGCTTTTGAATTGTGCAACATAACACTTTGACCTGCAGCAGGCCACAATACAGAAGCTGGTTGGTTTGAAAAGACGCTGATGTGTGCCATGATTGAACCCTCAGTGCCTGGTACTTTATGTCATCCCCCTCCCCTGTGTTGTGTCTGAGGGTGCTTCTGCTTCCTGCTCAGAGAGCTTTTGAACCCTGAATAATGCAGAATGCTGTGAATTGGAAGCTGGATTTGAAAGTTCATATATTTCCTATCCTGGAGGGATTGAGTCATAGTGAAATCCATGTTGAGGTTCTGAACCTTTTCTTTTTATAAAATTCAGTTAGACATCGAATTCCAAGTGAGAGCAAATGATCTGTAGCTCAGAAATATCGTATCATATTTGTCACATTATGGATGCCATAGATGAGACTGCAAGATGTAAAATAACTGGATAAACACCAATATTACATTATTTTGTGTGAATAAATCACCTTGAAGCTAAAGTTTTGAAAGCACTCTCCCCCCACCAAAGCCTTTCATGACTTTTGTGTTAATCTGGATTATTGCCTCATTATGTCATTCATGCTGAGTCACTAAAAGTATTCCAGCGTTCACAGCAACAGACTGGTTCCAAATAAAACAACCAGGAGAAGTTTTTAATCAGATGAAATTTCGAAGGATTTGGGGACTGTTCACTTGGGGAGTGATTTTAAACAGAGGATTATCAATGATTTACCCAGGATTATAAACAAGATTTGTGGGAATCTCAAGTGATAACAATCCACAGACAAAGAGTCTGGCAGGCACATATTCTTAATGATTATCATCCTATGGACAGCTGGAAAATGGCCCAGAGTTATCACTATTCCGCTATTTCGGAAGCCTATTCTGGCTGTCAATATCTAGAGATATCTGTAGCTGGCAAGCAACACGGCAGCGACCCGTTAATACAAATTCCTCTCAGTCTGCACTGCGTAGCCTCACATCCATTGATTGCACTGAGTTCCAGTGATTTAAAGATGCTGATGTGTTAGGTGATTCAGTGTCTCATGTTCTCTTTACATTACAGGTAGTAAATCACTTGTCACCATGGCCCCCTAACAAAGTGACACAATCAATATCAGTTTGCCAGGGAGCAGGACCAGGGAGCACTCTTTTAACACATGTCCCCATTCTGTACTGGTGCCACAGCTAATATATAACCAGTCTGGAGGACTTTACTTTGTAAGGTAGCAGTTATTCGTTAGATCAGTCATCTCCCAGCACTTTGAGTACATTCATTTTTAAACAGTTGTTGCTAGTGGAATAGAAATACAGTATAAGAAAAAAATCCCCTAAAGGGGACAGCACAGTATACGGTATACCTTTTCTGTAGGATTAACCCTTTGAAACCTGAGCAAATCGATCTGATTTCTTTCAAAACCTAGAAAAAGGCAATGACCAACTTGACAAGAGAAATGTTCCACAAATTGCAAGGCGTTAGTAAAAGCTGATGAAGAAAATGACTTGAAAATAGCTTTTAAAAGGGGGTTCTTGTCAAAAACTATTGAAAAATGTCGAGAAAACTATGTTTATAATGATTGTTATTATGTATTTAAGATGATGTTACAGAAAAAAAATTATACATATAATTTTTAATTTTTCTGCATGTATTTCAGGTCATTTTCTTTCTTTTTTTGTAACTTTGTACTTTTTTTTCTTTTCTTTTTGCTTATTTTCTTGTATCATTTGACTAATTTCTTGTTATTTTTTGGGACCACGTGTTCTTAAATTGCTCATTTTCTTGTTTGTCTGTTACTTGTACTTGTACTTTTCTCTTTTTCTTATTTTCAGGTAATTTTCTTGTAACTTTCTTGCTGTTTTGGGCCAATGTGTTCTTAGGTTGCTCATAGCCTTTCGCCAGTGTTTTTGAAAGAAATCAAATTTGCTCAGGTTTCAAAGGGTTAAATAAGATGATCATGATGAAATAACTCATTTCAATTGATTTGGGTTCTTGGCCGAGAAACACTGGTAGTCAACTAATGACCTGCAGTCATTCCTTTCTTCTTGTAATACAGAAATAATAAATGTGTGTCCAGTTGAGGAGTTCTACAAACTGTTATCTCAAAAAAGAGATATCTGGATTTGCATGCGGAATCTGTAGACAACACGACAATATTCTGGTATCAGAAGCATTCTGATTTCTGTTTGTAGTCCTATGTAGTTGATGATGTTCTAAAATGTCTAATGACTTAGATTTAGACTTTCATCCTGTGTGAATGTTAACATTATGATGTTTTGCAAATGTTTGGTTTTGTTCTCCATATCTTACAACTAAATGTCATTATTATTCATAAAAATGACATTGACATGAGACATTTGGAAGACGCTGGACTTACAGCCTAAATTCAACCAAATATCAACATCTAATGACATTGGTGGCCAGCAGGGCAAAGCAGTGATCAGTAAATTTTGAGCAGTAACGAAAAACAGGCCATGATTTGGAGGGATGGAACGAACACAAATGGAACACAAAGGAAGTAAATGTGATTTGGGGAAGATGCATTTACGTATTAGAAATAAAAGAAATAAAGAAATAAATTAAATATTAATAAATAAAAGAAAAAGCAGCAATTCCTCATCCATACAGTGTATATGAAATGTTTTATTGTATTAAAATTAAAATACACAACGAAAGAAATATTGCCAATTAAATTTCTAATTAAATGACTAACTGTTTCAGCTGCACTTGCATATTTTCATATTTTGATCTTAAATCTTAATTAGTAAAGTAGTTTTCTAATAATCGAAGTGGAGTAAAAGTGCAATATTTCACTCTAAAGTGTAGTGGAGCAGAAGTGCAAAGTGGCATGAAATTAAGATAATCCAGTAATGTAAAAGTCACCTCAGATTTGTACTTAAGTACAGTACTTGAATAAATGTACTTAATTACAGTTCAGGTCTAGTCAGCAGAGGGACCCACTGTCACTGAAATTAGAGGTATCCTTTTATCCCTGAAATTTAATAATCCAGTCATTATAATTCCTCTAAAACCCCATTATATATATATATATATACACCATTAGTGCATTTTTAAAAGTTCCTCAAAACATTGGTGAATCCCAAAAATCAGTGAGTACTATCAAAATAAGAACACATCCTAGATACAAGCAAAAATAAGAGAAATTTCTTTGTATATAGTTTCTTGCATGAGGCCCGATGTCAGCCTTGCCCTGTATGCTTCTCTTCCCTGTCAGCTTCACTGCCTGGGCGCTTTCCAACACGATAACCCAACTCCAAGCTTTGTCCACTCGGCTCCTCTCCTCGCGTCTTAGTCCCTCCCACAGAGGATGCGGGCGGAGGAGTCGAGGAGGAGACGCGAGGAGAGAGGAGGGGAAGCTGTGAATTGGGAAATCCTCGGTCCCACTGCGTCTGTCTGAAGCGACGTCGGTAACAGATGATGTGCTGCACAGCTGATCAGCTGTCAGACTGACAGGGAGAGAAGAACCCTTTAAAATGTAATTCATATAGGGATCAGAGTTGTAATTATTTAAACCATTTATTCCCTTACAGTTATACACCACACAGCCTCTCTGTGTAAGAGTGTGTGTTAGTGATGACCCTCCTGCAGGTGACCTTATTAAAAAAAATATCACAGAATTTGGGCGGGTGGGTCATAAAGTGACAGAACAGGATTCAGAGTAATTTATTAATCTGTATATAAAAAACAGCAATATTGTGCCACCACCACCTCCTCTCTCCCCACCTCCTCCTCCTCTCCTCTCTCTTCATCTCCCCCTCATCCTCTCCTCTTTCCATCTCCTCCTCCTCCTCCTCTTCTCTCTCCGCTGTCACACAGCAGCAGCTTCATCATCAGCTGCGGCGCTGCATTATTCTGCATCTGAGCAGGAACATCTTTTCAAGTCCAACATATTTTGATTAATTTCTCCGGTCATAATGTCCAGTAGATATTTCCCTCTGCACATACCAAGGTCTAACTGCGTGTTTTAATATCAAGGAAGCGTCTCTGTGTCTACACTGAATAGGCTATATTAAATATACACATAAACAAACCTCTGTATGATATCAGCTGTGCGCACGAGATCAAACTGGAGATGTAATCACATGAAAGAGGTGAGAACTTGTTTTCTTCGTGCAGATGTGCTGTGTAGACACACACAGTTTTGGTGTGTGCGGTTCAGGTTCAGGTCATTTTTTAATGCACGTTAACGGGTCGGTCGGTGGATTAGTGCTGATAGAGGGCGGCCTGACCCACGCATCATTTATTGTAAGGTAAATTTAAAACAATGAAATTAAAAAAGGCCTGAGTGAAATAAGCTGCTGATTTGTGTGATGCCACAGCATGCGCAAGGAGGTGCAGGAAATATATGACACAACGCAAATGAAGAATCATGAAGACCCTCGGGGAGCTCCGTAGTCGCGCCACTCAATGAAAGACTTCCGTGTAGGATACATCAGTGTGTCCTCGCTCTGGGCTCCTCCAGAAGCCTCCTCTCTCCTCCATCCTCGCCTCCTCCAGGTGCATTTTAGCAGTTGAAAGTTCCTTCAAGATGGCAGAGGGGAAACGATTTCCGGATCACTGGTGGAGATATGAAGGGAGGACGCATATATTACCATGTTGGAAAGGACCCCCGTTTTCTCTCAGCCCTGCATTTTCTTTGAGCTGTGCTGACCCTGTCATTCCCAATCTCTCCACCTGATGTCCTCACTGTGTCCCTGCCTCTCCCAGTCACCTGATCACCACACCCACCCACATACCTGCTCCCCATTTCCTGATTCCTGCTCATCTGTGTTGCTTTCATCCCAAAGTTCTCTAGCTACCTGTCACTGTTACCCTACATAACCTGGTGCCAGGTGTCTTTTGCCATTTGGATTTGTTTGCATGGTGAGACTGCCTCCTTCTTCCCAAAGTAAGTCTGTAACCAAAGTTTCTAGAAAGGTCCATTTAATTCTAGCTGCTACACTCCTGCCTAAACACTGGCACATTGTTGTGGCTGAGCTAGCTCACCAGCTACAGTAGCATTTAGCAAGTATTATAGTCTGCACCATTGTCTATGTCAGCTCTATAAAAATATACTGTATTACTTGAAACATCTGCTTTGCTTATTCCAGAGCTCACTTCTCCTCCATATGCTTAAAATATTACAATCAAAATTACTTTTTATCTCTTGGAGATGTATGGAGCCTGGGAGGTGACATTCTTGTGTTTTTTTTTTTTTAACGTGTGCAGGCAAACTAGTAAATCGCGTGCGTGTGCCTGTGTGTTCACACCGGTCACCGCATGATTTATTGCTATTTGGCATTACTAATACAACAATACAACACAGAAAAATTCGCCTTTTCAACCTTCCAAAAAGTGATTGCAGCTCCTATCTTGTCACCAAAAGGCTGTTTCTGCCTCAGAATGACTTGATTTCATTCATAGTGATTATATTTGACAGATTATATCCCACCCAGTCCTTTTTACCAGGGACAAATATCAAGCATAAAGTCAATCAATAAAATAAAGAGAAAGGCACGCAAGTTTTATTTATTATCCAGTTGTGGTCGCCAGCATTGAACATATTCTCAAATTTTCGCGCCATCAGAAGTCACACAGAAGAAACCGGCTGTCAAATCAAATTTCATGTTTGTGTTGTATGTAAGGTTTCTTTGTTTGGTTCTTCATTAAGGCACAAGATTTAGCTACATATAATATTTCCGACGCTGTGACGGCAGCATTTGAACGCAGCTGCCTGGTGCCTGGCTGCTTACTGCTGCCCTCTGCTGGTGTTAGAATCATTTACAATGATTCAACATGAGGGATGGGAGCCATTAATTAATTCTAATAAATTATATCAGGTTTTATTATAATTAACATTATTGAAAGTGTTGTTTTTCCAGAATTTATTCACATCCATCCTCTTCCATATTTTTCCCTTTCCTGTTTTCCTGAGGGTGAACAGCTTATAACAGGGTCAATGGTTTATGTTGTGTTGTGGTATGTGTATATGTGTGCATGTGTGTATTAGTGCAACAGCACGTTAGTGGCTGTTAGTCAGTTATCTGTCCAGCAAGCATCTTTTTAAGCTCATTATTCTCTCTTTACGGCATTTTATTCTGAAAAAAAGAGAGAAACGAACAATAAGTTTCACAATAGCAAATTTTGAGTACTTTTGCACCGAACGTGACTGTTTTGTAGTGGAAAAGTGGCCTTTTTTTCCCAATTTTATTTTGTTTAGGTTTTTTTTTCCAATTTAGAGTTTTCTGAGCTTTTTTTCACTGCAAAAATACTTCAAAATGTATCACTCTTCAATGTTTTTTTTTAAACTTTATATCAACACTTAAATTTATTTTTTAAGTGAAATTTGTTCTTTTTTTTGGATTCAAGCTGAAACAGGCTCCTGGAAAGTGTAGATTATACTATATCTATCTATCTACTATATCTTAAATGACAAATCACTTCAAATAGAGCAAATAGAAATATGGTATTTTGTACTAATTATTCCTGTTAAGTTCTGGATTCACAACAGAAACAAGATATACTGTACCACCGCAAAATTAGACAAGAATCCATAACAAGTGTGCAAGCTTTATTAGCCAAATGAGCCACCTGGACCCTGTGATGAATACAGTGGGCCTAAATAATAAAATAAGCAGTTGCTGATACCTCAGAATGTATAAGAAACCAGCTGCCTAGTCACTGTTCTGAGGGTGCAGTGCCTTGTTAAAATGTACTCCATCAAAGTTTCCTTTGAAGTAATAGCTGACAGAAAACATAATGTGAATTTGACTTGACAGGCCCCTGAAAAAAAAAAAAATTACTCAGGAAATACTGAACAAGACTGTAGAGGGAGGGGAACCGGGGTGAAGTCAGGTCTCGCAGCTCTTTTGTGAAGTCACCCCGGCAGAGCGCATTTCAATTAGGAACTTGTCCACGGCTGTGTTAAACCATCAGAATGTCGCCGTTTTATTAATTTCTTGAAGTTTATCTGTGGCACTTATTGCTGCTTCACACATTTCCGAACGAAAGCATTTTATTTCACTCATCAAATATGAAGACAGTCCTCTCTGGATTGTATGGAAATTGGAATTTAAATCCACGGCGTTGCCTCATCTGCCTCCCCCAGAACACGGATCCTTTTAAAAGGGTTTCATTATAGATGACACGGGTTGTCTGCCATTTCATCACTGTTCTTGTCATTCCCAGCGCCACAGTAAATAATCATGTGGCAGTGCTATGCAAAGGCTATTTCCTTTCTAGCATATACAAGATAAAACTTTAAAACTCCCCTTGTGAAAACTGAGTATCGATTATGCAGTCAAGGTTTTACCGACTGTGGCTGAATGTGGAATGAGGTAAAGCTGGGGAAGCAGCACTGCACTATCCTTGCAATGAGACACAATATTACCACAACATGTGTAATAATCTTGATGTTTTCTGAAACTTATCTTCCAATTTTTGTTTTTTTAGACTGCCACTGGTGCTCTGAATAACCAAATGCTGTATTTCAACAGCGCTGCGAATGCACCTCAGACCTCTGTGTGAATATTTAGGATCTGTGTTACAAATGTCGGTTACCACACTTAAGGCCTTTTGTTGACTTTAACTTGTAAAAAATGTTTCTTTACATTGGAAAATTGAGTTTTTAATTGGGCTTGGGCCCAAAACTGCTGCTTTTGGTTTAGACTGGTATTGAAACTATTTAGGTTCATGTAGATTTGATGTGATTTTCAGGCCCGATCAAAGCTATAGTGACCAGTAATGAATCAGATCTCCCTTTGTGTTTCGGCCCTCCAGTCTATTCTTACACATGTCACATTATAACAAACTAAAACCACTTTTTTTTTATGTATGCTGTTGTCACAGTCCCTAATGCATCCAGTCAGGCAGAAATACTTAATTTAAAGCCTCAGGGAACCCAAATCACCAAGAACTTTAATAAAATGCATCAAAAATGATCAGACAGTAGCCTCAATCCAAATTCAAAATATTGTCATTTTAGTTTTTCACTGTTTCCTGAAGCTGGGTTGATTTGGGCGTGGTTATACCCGGTCCAGATCACGTACTATAGATAAAGACAATCAAAAATTCAAAGCCAGGTGTCAGTTGATAAGAACTTAACATGACAAAGTGAAATCCCTCAACACACCTTTCAATAGGGTGCGTTCAAAAACACTCACTTGTTTGTAAATTCGGAGCGCTGTTGGGATGTACCTTATGGTTATCCAGACCACCGCCTTCTGGGAGTGTCAGAGCACACTCTGGGCACTCTGGCTGGGGAGGTGGAGCAGCAAAGTGCAGAACAGAGTAAATTTGTAATGAACTTATTCGTAATTCATTGAGGAAAAAAAACAACGGTCCATGGCTTCAAACAGCAGCTCTCTCATTTTAGTGCAGATCGTCAGATTTGATTTAGGAACGCAGCCAGAGTCAGAGGGCTGAACAGATAGAGCTGTACCACGCAGACTGTGCTTTGCTCCATAGCTGTTGTCATGGAGATGGGAGACAGTTGACAAAGGTGGGATCGATGAGGTGTCAGTCAAAATGTAATCAGTCACGCCCACACAGTCAAATCAAATGTTCTCAACTCAGTTTTCTAATAGTAGGGAAGATTTATTTTCACTCAGATTTATGTAGATACTTAATGAGACACTTACAAGCCATGTGTCCAGAGGCTTTAATATTTTGATTGTTGATTAATCTTATGGTTATTTTTTTTGATAAATTGATTATTTTAGTTTATAAAATGTCAGAAAATGGAACAATAATTAAGATATATCAAACAAAATTTCAAAACTAAATGTTATACACACACATTTGCCTTTTTGGTCTGACTGACACAACACTGTCCAAAACTTAAATATATTATATATAATATATTAGGAGAGGGAAGGTACCAAGTAAATTTATTTAATTGTATTAAATTATGAATTTATCCTAATTATTAATATTTGTGTTATTTATTATTATACTTATGAAATAAGTATGCGTAATTGTTTATATTATTATTATTATTATAATTATTATTTATTATTTTAAATCTTCGTTTTACCTTGTAAAGAATTTGAAACCAGCTTTCCTTTCTCAATGTCTCAGATGATTAATGGATAGTTATATTTATAATTATATTTTGGTCTATTATTGATTGATGGACGAGTTATTTAAGTATTCATAAGTAACTTTTGGATTTCAGAAAATGAGATTTCCACTTGTGCACTTCATTTGAAGGGAGATAAGAGCCTGTGCCGATGCTCCTTCTGTTGCAGCCTCCTGCTGTTATTTAGGCAGATAATAGGACAATTTTACATGAAACATCTTGCCATGTGCTGCTTTACAGACTAAGCTCAGTGCTCGCACAGGCAGCACTAATGGGAACAGAAATCTGACTGTTTACATTCTGTGGCACAGATGTTATCAGGTCTGCTTACCTGTCCCATCTGGGATTAGTGTTAATGTGGCAGCTTCTCGCAGTTTAGGCAGCTCTGAGGATGAAGTAAAAATCTGTAATTGCTTGCATTAGTCATTTAAAAACTCTCCTTCCTCCTGCAGTGCCCTCCGGGGTTGAGTCCTATGAAGGATGGGACCGGGTGCTACGACCACCACATTGGCATCGACTGCTCCGACGGCTTCAATGGAGGATGTGAGCAGCTGTGTCTGCAGCAGCTGGCTCCTCTAGAGGATGACCCGACACTCTACAACATCCAGATGTTCTGCGGGTAAGAAAGAACACATTCAAACTTTATATTTAGGTTGACAATTATTATTCTACATCACCCTCTTTATGTTGAGAAATGTCTTTTGCATGGAGTCTTGTCATGTGAATGTTTGCGACTTTTTATAGTAAAGCAAAGAAATAATGCCTGCAAACTCACTGTAAGTCTCAAACGCTTCATTGAGACACCCTTTTAGGGTCAAAATGTTTGAAAAGTTTAAACTACACTTAGATTTCTACAACAATCACCCCAAGTGGCTGATAAGCTCTATAATGGCAGGTGTGGTTTATTATTTACTTTATTGCCTTGTATTTGTGGTTTTATTAATTTTATTGGTTCACTTGTTTTTGGTGTTTTTCCTTGCATTATTTTATATTGATATTTATATATTTGAGAGAATTATGAGAGGGGAATGCAGCATTTTTTTTTAAATATATTTATTACTAATAATAATAATAATAATAATAAACCTCTACTTTAGTCAAGAAAACAGTTATGACAGGTGTGTTATAATTATATGTTATAATAAAAACGAGTATATTGAATTAAAATGATTAAATGCAGTCTTTCTTCACTGTGAAGAGGTAAAACCTAAACATTCACAATGTTTGTGATGAGTGACAGGATTTTCCTTCATGGAAAATATATTTGAGGTTTAAAATTCAATAAAGCCACTTTAATTTAGCGATTTAGTGAAGGCGGATCATTTTTGACCCGCAGGACAAGTGGTGTATACAGAAAGTTAAGACGACGTAAGAGTTAACACTCTGGTCAAACTCCTAAATGATAAACCTGAAACTGCAAGAATAAATATTTTGGAAGCACAATCTATGCATTATGTGAACACCAGCATTGTTAAACTTTGTTCAGTGTGAAGGTGTTCAGCTGGGTCGAGATCTGGTGGCTGTCATGGCCTCAGGAACTGATTCCCATCTTTGTTATCCTCATCAAAGCGTTCAGTGAGCCCTGGTGCCCTGTGGGTGCCCTTGAACCTTCTTTCAAGTCACTTATATCTTTGCTCTTGCCTTCTTCAGTGACATTTCATATACAATATGACAGTATATGCTTCATTTTCAATGCAGTGGATTGAGATCAATGCTTGAATTCCCCAAGAGTCTTAACACAGTGGCGTATGACTAAGGCGTTTCAGGGGTACTTCCAGCGTGTATAGTAAGTGACCCTTGAAAAATGATCCATTAAAGACCAGCATCTGGCACTTGGTTTGTGTTCTTTTCACTCCCTGCTCACGTCCACCAGTGCAGTTCCATGTAAAGATCCTTACATCTACTGTGGAAGTAAAATATCTATTACTGTCACTAAATTCCTTAGAAATAAATGAAATACATTTGCTCGGTTAGCGCAGAGCAGAGCTGAATGTTGCCTGTTGAAACCAAATGAAAAAAAAGCATTAGTTTCACACTGGTTAAAACAAAGCAAACAGACTGTTAGTTAGAGAGCATCCTAAGTGGAGCTGCTAGATTGAGTGAGCAAAAGTTGGACTGCCATTAAATTAGGCATAATAAAAGAACATCAAACTTGGGGTGAGCAGAAGTCTTTGAAAATACACTGATCTTATGCATCTCTTACCAATCTTTCAACACCCCTCCCATTAGATGACCTCTGTTAAACATCCATATAATAACCCAGTGTTTCTTATCCATTGATTTACAGAATCTTATTGAATTCAAAGCTAATTCACAGAGTCCCTCCTTGCCCCGCTCTCTTTCTCTGTTTATCAGACCACAAATGAGATGAGAATGACCAAACCAAACGCCCCACTGTCCATCCGTCTCACTCCCCGCTGCTGTAGACTGCTTCTGCAGGACAGCAGGGAGCAGCTCAATAGACGGACCTTTGTTTTGCAGCTGTAGCAACTAGAATTGCAGTGCTAGGTCTAACATGTGTAACAGCAGCAACAGAAAGTTTGATTATCCAGTGAGGAGGCTGGGCTGTCAGCCCCCAGGATTTAGTTGCCCTGGTTAGAGTCATGTTGCAGCAGTGTCTGACTGGGGGTCCATCTGTGGAGCTGCTGCATGCTTTTCTCCTGGTGAATTAAGACAAATTGGTTGTTTGTGGTGGGCATGCACCGTCAGGGAGCAGAGACGCACTTTGATATGACACTGTAACCGGCCTACATATACGTGAACCTGAAGCTGCAGCCCTGAGCCTTTGGCTCTGGTTACTAGAAGGCTAAACTGTTAGCAACATTTTCTCTCCATGTCTGAAATGCTTTGTAGATACTGACACATTTTATTTTGATTAGTCCGTCTTGCTTTTTTGGGTTGCTTCGCGGAGTAGGCAGTTGCTGCAAATGCTCACATAGCAACTTTCTCTGCAGCATTCTCTGCCAATGAATCAAGCTTTTACTGAAGTGAAGTGCTAGCGCCTCTGCATTTGCATTTTGAAATGACCTGTTATTGGCCAAAGTCTCCCATCACAGGATAGGTTTTCCAAAGCCTGAAAACAGAGCCAAGAGAAGGTGCAGAAGTTTACTCACTTTTATCTCACCACTTAGATTAAAATTTGCAGAAAGTTTGCAATGGGATTTTTGCCCAGTGATGCCAAATTAAACTGCTGACTTCAGTTTTTACTTGTAAAATGTTCCCTTATGATGTTTTCCCCCTTTTTTGTCACTTAAACATATACATGTTTGTAATATAGCAGTAATTGTGGCAAAAGACAGGTTCTGCAAATTTTTTACACTGCATCAAAGGGACCTGGAAGCACCCGGCTGTCTGAAAGCACCTGTATGGGCCATTGTTACAACAGGATATGTGATTATGGTTATTGCTCTTGATTGTACAATACATCTTTACAGAGGAGGCGTGCATATACAGAAGTGGAGACGCAAAAACTTTGTTTGATCACAAAGCCTGATGTAACTTTACATAATTCCCAGGTGAAGTGCGTCAACTACTCTGCAGACTGTTAACGGCGACAAATGAGCTTGCTGCATTTCTTTATAATCAGGCCTAACAAGACTGTAAAACCTGCATTAGAGTTTATCTTCTTTGGATTTGGTCTGAATACTTTTTTACTTGTGTGGCCTTGAGTGTAAACTCCTAAGGGGAACACTCAATATTTTTACAACATAAGTTTTTTAACACTGAGTACGACCTGAAATTCTCAACCCTCATTTTTTTTTTCAAATACAAAATTGGGTGGCTGCAAATCTAAGTAACTTTTCTTTCTGTGAGTGCTCATGCAGGATGCTGTTACAAAGTTCAGATTCTTCTAAAAAAAAAATGTTTTTTTTTCAATTTTTTTTTTCAAAGTGAACAATGCAGTTCACCTCCTACATCTGGTTCAAAGACTGTGTGTTGTCAGAAGTCCATTATTACTCCAGTGGCACACTGGAGTAATAATGGACATAAGCTGTCTTTGAAAACCAAAAACACACATGGTTTGACTGATCATGGTGAACAATGTCACTGAGACTTAAAAACACTAGGCTGGCTGATACAAGCTCCATGAGAAACTAACATTAAATTTACAGTTTTTGCCAAACTTCTCTACAGGATGCGTGTGAATGCTCTGTGCTGTAACTAAGCAGCATTCATTTTCACATTTAATTTGTTAGGATACGGTTATCTTTCAACAAATGCTCAGTCCGGGAATTCTTATAGGAATCAGGTGAAATGCATAATTCAACAAACATCTTAACAAATGGAATTCTAAAAGTGAATACAAGCCTCCTGAGAGAGTTGTTTCATAAGGAGTGTGAGCATTTTATGGAGAGATATTATGTAGTTATGTTATTATTTACGGCGTTGCTTTTTCTACAGTCACATGTGAAAATGGCCATTAAAAAAAGGTCCACTGCTACAGTTCATAGGTGGTTAGATTCGGTATCATCTAAAGCCGGTGCACAGCCATGTTAAAGCCCCGCAGGTGTTTTCACTCATTAAAGTAATTAGACCTCCTCTCAGGACTGTGTGGACGTGCACAGACTGATTAATGTCTTCCTCAGCCTCCTGTTGTTTGTGTTGCGCCTGTTATCATCAGAGTTTAGTGATGTTGCATAAATGTCAACATTGTGTCATCTAACTTGAATCTTGGTCTAAGTCTTAATTAGCCAGAATAACGGAGAATACCCACATGGTCGCTAAGTCTTTAAACTAAGACTAATTTTTAATGTTGTCTAGATTAATTGGGCGTTATTAGTCAACCTATCTTCATAGAACAATTTGTATGATATTCTACAAAAATGCAAGCACAGCAGTTTGTATGATACCCTGTGAAATGGCGTCCCACAAATGACATTACATCTTTAATATAAAGTTACGTAATTAATGTAAAGTTATGGAAGTTAGGTTTTAGGCAATCAAAGTAACTGTGGTTCAGTTAAGAAAAAGAAACACGGCAAGGACATACTTTACAATGATTTATAAAAACGTTTGGCTGAGGAGAGCTGCTTCACATATGTAGGTTTCAAAAGCAGGTGTTCTTTGGATTCAAGGATAAAAATCACCAAAAATGAGGGAGAGGTTATATTGTTTCTCTTTTCAATAAGTCATAACCAAAAGATTCCAAGGCACACTGTTTTGCAAAAGTTAAAAAGCCTATAATATATGGACTTGACGCCTACGCTTTCAACTTAGTCTTCTTCAGGGGAAACACATAGGCGTCAAGCCTGTATATTAAAAGCTTTTTAACTTTTGCAAAAGTGTGCCTTGGAATGTTTTGGTTTTGACCTAATGAGAAAAGAAATAACAAGTCTAACCTCTCCCTCTTTCTTTGTACCTTAAAATGACTTTAAGTTGACAAAGATTTGAATAAGTATATCCATAGGAAATGCTAGGAGGAAAATCCTGTGGTTTTTGACTGATCCATCACTCTAACCTGCCTCCTAACAAGATCGCTCTGGTCCATTTCCTTTTTCACTCTTCATCATCATGTGATCATACCCTTCCAAAATATATGGCTTATGCACAAGTTACTGGCCTGTGATTACATGCAATATGCACAAATTCGGGTGTTCAGATTCTGATAACACCCTATATTACTGGTTATCACCATCATAGATATGGGTTTGAAGGTTCCTGCTACACCAACTAGTTGGTTCAGGATGCCTTTTTTAGAAAGTTAAATTCCTGTTGGCATCAGCAGCAGTTTTGTTAGATTTCACTTTCACTTTGATTAGATTTAGGTGCAAAGAAAATGCGGAAACGTTTAGAAAAAACATCACTGGTTTGGCTTAAAATAAGTACATTACGTGAAATTTGTCATTTGAGATGACATACTTCATGTTAAAACAAAAGTTAAAATTGTTAAAAGTCGGATTGTGTGTGTGAACTTTTAATGAACTTTAAAGTCATTTCAAGGTACCTCCTCACCATGTTTCTTTCCCTAAACCTAACCACAGAAACTTGCCTAAACCTAATCTCCAAAACTTTACATTAATGGTATGACAAGAACATAATGTCATTCATGGGATGCTAATTCATAGGATATCATACTAACCACTGTGTGAAGACAGATCAAGATGTCAGGTCAACTATAGGACTTTGATTTGTCCAACAAAATAACAAAAATATATGAACCTGCATAGTTTCTGTCCAAGCTCAACCCGAGGCAGCTGTTTCAGGTCCGAGTCTGATTAAAAATCTAAATATCTACTGAAAGATAAATAAATATTAAAACCTTTATTACTAGTTAAAGTCAGTTAAACCCTTTTTTCAACAGACATTTGTGACACAATCTTGCAAACTCTAACTGATTCAAGCCCAAAGGAATTTTGAAAAATTAATCTGACTGAGGCAGACCCTGGTGGGTCAGGTTGGGCCCAATTTGGTTGAGGCTAAAAATCAAAGCTCTGTGTAAAAATAAAAAAAGGTCCTTATAATGTGCTGGTAATAGCGTTCTGAACTAACTAGTGATGTTGCGAGATCCTTTTTAACCCAAAGCTATGATGCCACTTATAACCCATTTAATCAACTGGTAACACTGACACCAGAATCTAAAGGTGCTCCCAAGAAATATTTTCCACAGCTAACGAGCCACATATTTGTGTTATCTCATCATGTACGACTATGTACTGTATAGATGTGGAAGCTATGGTCGAGTGTCCTACAAGAGACGTGACAAAACAAGACAATAATTTTTGATGATCTCCGCTGTGAAAACATCAGCAGATCCTGTAAACAGCCGTTATCTAATTGAGCACGAGCTGTTCCCTGCTTTTGTCTATACATTGAACACCATGTTGCAGGCGCGGCGTATATACAAACTACTGTTTTATTTCATTCTCAGCAGCATTCTGTTGTTGTCACTCTCCACTGTGCAGATGTGGCTAATCCTCTACTGGTCCCACTGGAGACTGGCATTAGCTTTGAGACATTTGGCATCCAGGAGAGAGAGAGCTTCTCTCTGTGTAAATCCCTGACAGATTATCTTTCTCTCTTTAACCCCCAATCCCCCATTTTTCTCCCTCTACTTCGCCCGCCTTTGATTCATTTCACAGAGAGTATTATACACCGAGATGTCAAAACATCATCAATATGAAAGAGCCTTGAGAGGACTGTCAGTGTTGCTCCTTTTTTTTTACATGGAGGGTTTTGTGCCAGTTGAGTAGAATAGATTTTGCTGATTATACACTGTTGAGTTTTCAGGTCTGAGCTGTGCATATTTTGAACCCAGTACAACTGCAGCAGACAGTATTTCAGAATAACCGTTCAATCACAAGGTTTAAATATTTCTGACAGGCTGCTTCTGAATATGTTCATACAGTAGGGATATTCAAAAGTGTCCTGTTGGCTGTTCCATCAGTGTGTGGATGTTTATGAATGGTTAAAAACTGAGTAGCAGGTAGCACCTTGTATGGTAGCCTCAGCCATCAGTGTGTGAATGTGTGTATGAATGGGTGAATGGAACTTGTAGTACTAAAACACTCCGCTGGTTGTACAACTATAACTAGAAAAGCACTGTACAACAGCAAGTCCATTACCATTAGTATACTCAACAGTGTATATCTCCAAGGCCAGAAAAAAATGCTGCTAAGTCACGTTCGACATTGTTTTTGTACGTGAGTGATGACCTGTAATGATCCCGTTCTCTGCTCTGCACTGACACTGTGTGAGGGAACATAATGTTACAGCGTGTCATCACAGGATGCATTCTGGCACAGCACTGAGTGCAGTTCAGCTGGGTTATGACAATGTACAAAGCCCAGCACGTATTTACTATGGTTATGAGTGTAAAACAGATATAAAGGACTCGAAGCATAAAAAATATGCATGAGGTGTGCAGGTTGATTGAAATTCAAGTCTTTGCTTGGCCTGTGTTGACAGCTCAATTGGTTAAAGATGGAGTCTTTGTTTTCTGTCGTATAAGGATGACTGTTAAAGTCCATGTAAAGTGAATTCAAAGATGTGTTTCAAAACACATTATAAATGTTGGAAACTGATTGTTGAAACATGTTACAAAGACCCTATACTATATATTACTGAATTGTGGAGTTAGACGGTTGCCTGTTTTTTCAACATTTTCATGTTTTAAGATTTTTGGGCGGGCCTAAAACCATTGCTCGGTGACTCACTGGAGGTATACTCGGCATAACCCCATCCTTGACAATGTAGCAGTAGAAAAATGAGAAGCATCATTGGTATAGTACCTCGACTGGGCTTGGCCTCTGCTCCTCCAACAGACACGCCCCCAGCGTTTCAGATCAGAGAATACTGTGCATTTTTTCATGATTTTGAGACCTTCTTTTACTAATTGGTCATTCAAATTTGGTCAGGTGTTTAATAACACATCTGTTATGTGACAAACTCAGAACACATTTTAATTATCACTTTACACAGACTGTTTTAGGGTCACACACTGACATGACCAACTGCCTCACAGGTTCAACTTCAAGGTTATGTGCATACAACGTTGATATAAAGTTCTTAAAAATGTCACAAATCTGTCAGAGATTGACCTGAGGCAACCACCTAAAGCTTTATGTAAATAATGAAAAAGAAAAATGAATAGGATGGTCACTCTAGTGGCGAGACATTCTTTATATTATCAAGATCCTGTTTCTTTTTTAAATCAGCCATCTTTGGCTGGTGTGATATTATATAGATACTTGCTGCAATAATTAAGCATATTGACCAGACAAAGCAAAGATTTTCTAACAAAATCAACCTTAAACCGCTACAATTAAATGAACCTGCTGCCAGTGGTTGTCCATGCAGCCAGAGGACAACAGCTGTATCACCCCAGTAAATACAAGAGCAGAGACAGGGGATCAAGGAAGTTAAACAATATGGTACAAAAACAACAAACAACTTGATTAAGTTATATCACAGTTGTCATTTAGGATAGAAAATGGAAAAATATGAATCAGTTAGTTGACTCAAACCTCTGTCACTTTAGGTGCATCGAGGACTACAAGCGTGGTCCAGATGGGAGGTCATGCCTGCCGCTGTCCGAGGCCTGCACCGAGGGGATCGACTGCGGGGAGGCAGCAGACATCCCCGCTAACCAGACTGTGTTCGGAGACCTGTTCTACGGATACAACAACCACACCAAAGAGAGTGCCGCCGGACAGATTCTCAAGGCCACGTTCAGGTAAGCACACAAGCCATTTGTGAAGTGGAGCATGTGGGATATTGTTCTGTCATTTGTATCTCATCAGGGAGAACAGTTTGGCAGGTTTTGGGCTCCTAGCTCCCACAGTGCTGATATACATGATAGAAGTGTTTCACTCATCATTCTTTAAAGTGCTTCGGGTGAAACAGTCTGAAGTGGCAGATGCCTCATGTATATAACATGTGTCCACAGTTAAAGTTGGAGATGGAGTTGTGAGTATAAATATGAACCTCATTTACACCTGCTATGTGAATGTAGATCTCTGATCTGCAGGAGAAATGCATGTGTAAAGCTGTGATGCAGCGCTGATTTATTTATTTTTTCGACCAGTGACTGGCATTATTGCTCACCAGTCAACATGCCTTGTCTACAAAGTTTGCACATGTAAATTTTGATCTCAGGCTGAGTCATGATAACAAGAATGCTGATTAATGCCAGCACGATATCTACAGGTCTTAAAATGACTTAAAGCATTGAATTTGGTTTCCTAAAACGGTCTTAGAAAGTATTAAAGTCTTAAATTTAATTTATAAACATATAAAATATTTACTCATGCCTTCTTGCAGTAATGATTTTTATAAAATTAGTATTTTTTAGCTGTTTGGAGAACTTTTGCACCTATAAAATAAAAGTTGGGGTTGTTTTGACTAGCTCCTTCTCATTCCAAACTCTTAAAATACCATTGCTTTGACATTGCTTTTGGCGTAACATTGCAACGGCAAAAGTCAACAGTGAAACGCTACTGAACGGCATAATTTTTTTTCTTTTAAGCCCTAACATGTACTTCCTTCCACTAATCCTAACCATCTGTTCCCTTGTTGCCTAATCCTAACGTGCCAGCATGCGCATTTGTTAACATCTCGGCATTGGTTGCAATGTTGGTTGCCTAAACATTAACACGTGCAGAGTAATCCCACCAAGTGTTTTTGTTGACATCATGGTATCAGCATCATGAAGCATACAGAACAGATATAGAGGGATACCTAGAGCGTAATATGTAGACGTGGAAGTCCACTGCATGGCGGTCAACATGTGTTGACTTGGGATAAGAACGTGTTATTGTGACAGAGGATTGTGTGTGCAGGAGGCAGTTCAATTATTTTTTGGTGGAAATTAAGTCAGTACCATCAAACCTACAGCAGTTACTGCTACCTACAATGGGTAGGAGGCTCATGGTGTCATCATAGGCAAATGTCTATTATATCATAAAATCAAGTTAAACTTAGTCCATTTATACAATTTTTTGCCAGTTATCATGATCCCTTAATTGAAGTAATTATATCATTAGCAATTGTTATATGCTCCCGGGAAATACAGAAAAAAATTGCATAATAATAAGTAATTATAGGCCCCATGGGTTTTCCATCATACTCTCTGTATGATTGTGAATACAAGTATTGAACAGCATTCCGTGTGGTATTAAAACGTCTGAGTTTCCCACACATTTATTTATTTGTTGCGGCACACCATGATTAAAACATCTGCTGGCACAAATTTCTATTGTCTGGAGATGGATCCCTCATTGAGAGCACTATTGAAATATATACAGTTTGGTTATTTATCGCACTCTTTGAGCACAGATGCTTGGAGCAGCGGAACACCAGCAGCTTTGAAAGTGAAACTTTCAACGTTAATTCTGCTTAGCCTAAAAGTTTGCATTCACTCACAGCAGCTGCTCCTCTCATCCATTGATCTGATTTGATCAGCTAAGAACAGATCCACAGATCAAGTATCCCCTCACAAGTTACAAACTGCTGCTGAGGAAAAAAAGAACAGTGTAAAGCTCCACCTGGGTTGTGTTGACAGACCCATAAAAAAATGTTAATTTAAAGAGGGGTCACTGAATGATACAAAGGGTAACACATGAATATAAAAGATCAAGACAGGAAAAAATGAGTTTGCCGTTCTGGCTCCCTCCTCCTTGCGCCAGCTTTTATCTAACTTGGCTGACTCTCCAGAAACCCTGACCTGAGGCCTGTGATGAGATATCATTATCCAGAGAACCTATCAAAATGAAAATCAGATGTTATTAACAGAATAATGAGACATTTTGGGTCTGATCCTTGAAATCACTCTCAGAAAGGGACAGTTTAAATATATCGCTCAATATTCAGGTTGAATACTGGAAATTTGGATTTGGTTAGGAGCCACGAATTCTCTCCAAGATCTACTTAGTACTTATTACTTCCTGAGAAAGAGTGCAAAATATTTCAATGAAAACTAAGTGGCCTCAACGCACTTGGACATCCATCCCTGAAACACTGTGCAAATGTGCATTCAAGCACTGGAGCGCTGGATTCATAAGATCGACGAAACATTAAAACTTAACGCCCAACAATAGTGCCGAGGTGCCTCAAATCACAAAAACAACACGATGAAAGATAGCACATTTTTGTTTGTTGCTACTGTGCATAATAATAACTGCAAGTCAGCATTACAAAGATGATAGAAAGGTCCAGTAATATCATACAGAAATATTTACTGGTTTAATAAAACGATCAAATAATACTGGTTTTATTTCACTTTTATTCACTTTTATAGAGAAGTGGTGGTGTGCCCCCCCAAATTTTCTGGCAAACATGAAAGAATAACACACACAAAAAAAGAATAAACCCTGTTTTATGATAAATTTTCAAGAGCTGTGTAATCAAAATCAGACTTTGCTTCTGTGGCTTTTGTCTTCAAACAAGTGCTATATTCATGGGAAGCAAAAAAAAATAAAAATCATGGGAAAACATTTAACCCTGCACCATTAATGTGCTTTCTTACCGTTGAAGGAGATTGTATTGCATAAATAATTTAACTAAAGTTCACTGTTTAGAATTTGGCTGCTGATCAACACAATTTGCATACTTACTTACTAGCTGCCTGCTCTCCCTTTGGCATTGACCCATTGCATCAAATATGAGTGTACAATGCAATCTTTTATTCTAGGTGCTAAATTGAAGGAAACTGGACTTGCTAAAGTTTCTTCAACATGTTTCACCCCTCATCCAAGAGGCCTCTTCAGCTCTAACAGACATGACAGCAGGCGCAGGCTTTAAATCCTGCGTGGGTGTTATCTCTAACAGAGTCATTGAGGTCACACATGAGCTTTGAGTTGCAGAGTTGTTCGGGTCACATGTGAGTCATTGACCCACCCGGCCATTATGAGGGTCGTTATGGTTAGATGGATCCAGGTGTGAAAGGATGTAAAGCTGTCTGGGGAGGGAGCTCAGGACTGCATTGTAAGTGGGTGATAAGTGGTGTCATAGGCCACCTCCTCTGTTCAGTGATGGTCGTTCCAGTTTGACATAGATGGCTTCTTTCACGCCTCTTTCAAACTATCTGTCTTCTCTGGCCAAGATGTGTACATTGCTGTCCTTGAAGGAATGTCCTTTTCCCTTCAGATGGTCGGTTGAGATTCAACCTGAGGAGTTGGCACTCCTGTGCTGTGCCCTGCGTTTGTGGAGTGGTTATATAGTTTCAACTCTGTACAGATCTGTACATTCCTGGCTGCACTGAGACTCATGCACTACAAACTTCCCCTTTTTTGCCAACACATTATCATCACAACTCAGTCAGTGACCTTCTGTGTCTACTTATGACGTTTTAGATGTCCTTATGCGTTGGCTGTTTACGCTCCAGGATGTCATTTCCATGATGTCAACAAATGCACATGGTGGGATGTTTTCCCAAAAGCACACGGCAACTAACACTGACCGTCACCATGGTGACGATTAGGCAACAAAGTCATGGATGGTTAGGTTTGGGCAAAAGAGCCACAGGGTAAGGTGTAGAGAATAAGACTCACATCCACACTGGAGGCAAACTCCGGACTCCCACATGCAAGTCAGTTGTATGTGGGACCCATCCACACCCCCATGCGCCTGCCCAATAAATGCACTAGCGCTCCTTATATCACACTGTTACCGGCAGTGTCATTACCTGCCACTGTTTCATGCACACAAGGCTGTCACTTGAGAGCAAGGTCGGATCTAAACAGGCGCGTTCTCAAGTGATGCAGCTAGTGTCGTGCGGCCGGCTGCTGGTGTATAACAACAACACCACTGGTTCTGTCCGAATGAGTTCTGGTCTGACACTGTCCAGCCACGTTCCAGTTCGATGCAAAAGGTGGCTTTTGGCATCAGGCTCATACACCAAAAGCACTAACAGAGAGGACGTAGTTGACAGGCTTGGAGTGAGGATGGGCTGTTGGTGCTTGGCGTGGACGAGCTTCTGCCTCAGAGTGTTAGTGGGAGTCAGTTCAAACCGAAGAAGCCTCTTCGATGAGAAGTGAAACATCTTTTAGATGCTCAAGCAAGTCCAGTTGCCTACGATTTGTTACCTAAAAATATCATAATATGGGAGACTGAGAATCTTCAAAAACAATGCACCCTTTAGCATCAGTATGAGGTGCACCAGGCTATCAACCAACTCCAATGTACACCCATCAACATCAGAGCAAAGGTAGTTTAATTAAGAACCAGAAAGTCCACCGCAGCGTCTGGTAAGGAAGCAAAGGGGTTTGACTCGGGGCACTTGTGTTTATGTCCCATGAGAAACTAAAAGCCAGCGTTGAGTTATTTTGTCATGTCAGCTGTTAGTCCTGTGGGTCGACTGATGCAACCAACATCAACCACCATGTGTTCTATCCCAAACCAAGTAGTTTGGTTGCCTCAAACCTAACCACAGACCTCTGCATCAAGAAACAGTGCCAAAGGCAAAGGCCGCCCCCTTTGTCCAAGCATCACATTGTGATGAGTAGAGATTGAATCTTTTCTAGTATGTATCCTATAATCATCAAAAAGCTAGCAGCTAAGCAATAGTATTCGGTCCAATGTCTTCCACTGGGACTCTTGCTGTCTCATGTTCAATTTCATTCCTATTCAAACAGTTACGGCATATTGAATTGGACCCAGATACAACACTACTGTTGATAGAGGTGTTAGTTTCCTAAGCACTATGCATTTCAACCTTTCTGCCTCTCTCAGGTTGATATGCTTTAAATCACACAATGTTAAAATGGAAACAGTTGTAGTGCATAAATAATACAGGCCCTAAAAGTCTATCAGATTGAACCAGTGTATTTAAAGGTTATTTCATTATGGAGAAAGGAGCTTCACTTAGATTTTATGTCAATTTCCTCCCAATAAAGAAAAGATAGTGATAGTAAAGCCTGCTGCTGTCAAGGGTTGTCCTTTATAAAACACAAGACATTTCTCCTAATCTCAGGCAAAAACTCTGAGGGGAAATACCCCCCAAAAAAGCAAAACCTCTTTGGAGAGGCTTATGGATGTTGAGCCACGTGGGTCCAAAGACATGTCATATTCCTTTCATGATTTGCACAAGGTTCGATGCGGATGGTGGAGCACTTTGAAGGTGGTTAATTATTACTGTCCGCACGCTGCAATCATTTCCACTGAACTCAGGAAGCCAGGAGGTCAGCAAAGTCATCTGCAGTCCAGGAATTTAATTTAGGCCCTGCACGGATTCCGCAGCCCGGAGGCAACTCACTCACTTAGGGATCCACCACTGGAGTTGTAGTGAGGGAGGGGATGGGTGAAGCTGGAAAGTTAATATCATCAAGAATCTAAGTCTCAAATGCTCTGATCTCATTTGGAAGTGCTTGTGAATGGAGAGCGAGGTCTCAGGCAGACTTTGAAGAGCACAGAATGCTTCCTGTGCAGATGAGGTGGTGGAAGAGGCAGGGAGACTCTTTTGGGAGGCATGGTTAATGCAAGGCCTAATTATAAGAGATGGCAGCAAATGAATTAAAGCTGACCAGAAGCCTGTGTGCTGAAATTGAATCTAATTGGACCAGATGAACGTTTGAATGTAAAATGAACAAAAGAGAGCATTCCAAATGAACAGGGAAGATCCGTCAGGGGTTCGATCTAGGAGTAATTTTAAAACTAGAAAATCAAATGAAAAAGCAGAAAGTGTATGTAACATGTGAAAGGCAGCCTTTGGCAGTACGTGTGTGGTACATGGTGGTAAATCTGTCCCCAAGGAATTTAAATGTCAAATTTAATGCCCCACAGTGGGAATGTGTGTGCTGCTAGTCTGTAGCAAATGGCTGTATGCTGTATTTATAAATGTATCAAATTAGGCTTTCCAGTATGCTGCAATGGAACCAAAAATGTTACATATTAAGTGAACGTTAGAAGGGCACTCGACCGATTGTACATACCAATTTTCTAGTCATAGGGCGTACTGCTCAAACCTGTTTAAATGGTTTAATGTCTTCTGGGGCTGACGTTTTTTCAAGTCACAGAAAATTAGTCAAGATATATCCTTTGAAACTTTAAACAGAGAGCCCGCATTACAAGCTTGACAGATATGGGCATTAGCCAGGCAAGGAGGATCTGAGAAAAGACGATATTGGGCTGCATTGTGAGTATGATAAGAGTTTTGACATTTTATCTAATCTGAATTCAGTATCAAATCCACCTACTTTAACAAAATTCTCTATCAATTCGATTTTTTAAAATTTGCAGTTAACTAAATGTATAAATAATCAAAGACTTGATGATTGTTTTAAGATTTATTATTACCTTTTTGTCATCCCAGACTTCTTCACAGTAGCTGTTCACAGCTAGCAGCAACAACCTCGGAACCTCTTCCAATTAATTTAAGGCCAGCTTCTAAACTATTTTTCTAAGCTTAATTATCTATATGATAAGTGCAATAGCTTAATTTTGAGATTCAAACTTCCGTTGCTGATGCAAGGTGATCACTTCAACATGTTCTCAGCCCAAGTTGCCACATATTGCTGCTTTGTCAGCGGACTTTCATGTCTAGACGTACGTGCTAAGTATCCTCCATCCTTCTCTGTGGACAGAATTCTATTCATACAGGAAGCAAACACTGGGCCCCTGGGTGAAAGTTTGATCCATCCACCCACCCTACCACCCGCTGTATAGGGACTTTGCAGCTCTGCAGCTCCTTATATGACATAATTACCCGCACAGTCTCAATCTTAGGGCATCCTGCAGTGTTTCATACTGTAGAGACAGGTGCCGCCAGGCCACGTTATGAACTGACAACATCTGTACACGTGTCATGCTGCTGCTACACTTGCTGGCTGGTCAGCTGGTGTACATTCAGTGTATCATACCGCTGTGAAAGGTGACTTTTGGCGGCGCTGTCTGTCCCCAAAATTACTGGTAAAGTGGAGTTTTTTGACAATTTTGGAATGAGAACAGGCTGAATCAGTTAGATCATTTTTGTTGGTCTTGTTGGACTGCACTCTTGCTCTTTCACTGGTGATGCAGAGCAATTTCTCTGTTCCCTCAGATATTTTGGCAAGTACAAATATTATCTTTCAGACAGCCCATTGACTAGAAGCCAGTACATGCAAGCAAGTCCAACAAACCCAGGATATGTTCTGGTTACTAATCTCAGCACTTGGTGTCTGGATAACTGGTTTCAGGAAGCTGGTTATCAACGAGCTTTGGCAGTGCTGGGTTTTCCCATCCAGCCACGAGCATGTTTATGTGAAAAAGGCGAGTTTGTTAATCACAAGCATACTTTATATGGCATGACATGAACCATGACACTAATCACCTGCGAGAATGTTTGGTTTAAGTGTCAGCTATAACTCATAATTATCAGAGTAAAATGTAATAATAGCTTATAGAATAAGATGTAGAAAGGATGGAGAAGGCCAAGGCTTTAAATATATGTAGGTATTATTATATATGACTTCAATCTAGAGTGAGTATTTTTTGCTAATTAGTTGGATGAAGAAATGATGAAGAAACTACTGAATATGTCACATAAAAACACTTCAAAGTAATGCCAGGCTGCCTGTGCTACTGAAGTAAAGAGTGGGAAAGTAGTTAATGACTAATGGAGTCTATCTGATCGAATCTTGCATTTTAAATCACGGGAGCTAATTAACAATGTGGATTATTTTTCTTTGGTTTTTATTTCAAGTTTTCATCATAACGGTGTCTTTGTGAGTTGCAGTGATGGAATCAGTGTGTAACATCAGCCACGCTGACAGATATCACTGAAAAAATTGAATTGCACAATTAAAATGCTGTTAAAATCATTATTATGTGTGTAGGATCCTAAATGATTGGCATTTTGCATTTTAGCATTTTGTTATAAGCTATTTTTTTAAAGCCAGAATGGAAACAGAAAGCTTGGAACAATAAAATGATTCTCTTTTTTCTGCGTGTCACTCTGGACTTCTGTCCATATTGGTATAATTTCTTTCAGTGATCTAACATGGTCATTTTTCGGGGTGTTGACAAGTTTTGATGTGAAGATCAATTACTCCAGAGCGTGTTAGTTGTTTCGCATAAGCAAATGCAATGATTTATCCTTGTGAAAAGTGAACCAGCTTTGTGGCACTGAAAACCCAGGGTAGTTAACCCTGAAGTTACCTCACTAACCCCAAACCCTGCTTTGTAGCACAGGCCTCAGGCAACAGCCAAGTTACTAACCGAAGGAATTTAAATTAGCTGCAGCTCATTATCTGATGCCAGACGTGTTTGTCATTTTTACCAGTAGAAGCGAATGTCGTTGCTAATGTTACCTGAATAATTTGCACATTGCCCTTTGCTAATAAAAAAAGTTTAATTGATTTGTTACTCTTTAAGAAAATGGTAATTGGATCCAAAATTGAAGCAGCTATTAGAACTCTGCCCTTATTATAGGTAATGTGGGATCCAGTGTTTTTGGGGCTTAACCCATACTAGAGACCAAAAGTCAGGACATGTGGGCCTCTGATACATCAACTTTTTATGTTTTCATGCCTCTATGCTTGCAGAAGCAGTAGCCGGAGGCTTCATGGTTTGAGGTTGTCTGTCCGTCTGTCCTATTCTTGTGAAGACGATATCTCACAGGCACCTTGGGAGAATTTGGCACAAACGTCCTACTGGGCAGGAACAGGTTAGATTTTGGCGGTCATTGGTTAAAGGTCAAATTTGCTGTGACCTCATGTGTCTCAATATTGTGAATGTGATGTCGTAAAAACGTGGTGAGAAGTGATCTTCAAATTTGGCACAAATTTTCACTTGGACTCAAGGTTGAACTGATCAGATTTTGGTGGTCAAATCCACTTGGACTCAGTGATAGTCTGATAAGAATTTCGTGGTCAAAGGTCTCTGTGAACCTGTGAACGCCTGTCTCATTCTGATCAACACAATATTACTTAACTCCTGACTTGGGGGAGTTTCCTCAAATTCGGCACAAACATACACTCGTACTCAAGAATAAATTGATTAGAATATGGTGGTCAAAGGTGACTTCACTCATGCTTTTGGCAGTTAGTCAAAAATTTGTATTGTAGTTATGACATAATTTCAAACAAATGTTTGATGACTTCACTGCCATTGTAATATTCCGTAGAAACAGTTTTCTGGCCATTATTTATCTATTTAAACCTTAGCAACCTCGCTTTATTTCTTACAAAAACATGGAAAGAAGGCAATGAACAACTGAACAAGAAATTGCTCTACAGTTAGGAAAGAACAAATGTGCCAAAATGTTTGCCAAAAACACAAACAGGGAGAATTCTTTTAAATAAAATTTAAACATAAAATAATAATAACAATAACAATAACAACAACAACAACAACAACAACAACAACAACAACAACAACAACAATAACAATAATAATAATAAGCATAATTATATATGTATATATTTTCTGCAACCTAATTTAAAATATATATACATAATCATAATTATAAATATAGCTTTCTTGATATTTTATCTTTGTTATTTAATAATTTCCTAATGATTCTCTCATTTTTTTAAAGATGATTTTTAGGTCATTCTCTTTTCAAATTCTACAATTCTTTTTTTTTTTTTTTTTTAATTTGCGGGACCTTTCATTGCTGATTGCTTTATTCCCTCATGTTTATGAAAGAAGTCAAATTAATTTGCTCACGTTCCAAAGGTTTAAGTGCTTGTGAAGGGTGTTTGAAAGCAGCAAAAGAAAACTGATGTCGGTCCAGGTTTCAAAGAGTGCTGGTGGGGCTAAGATATGTGTATAGTGTCCATGTTATCACTGACATGGATTTTTTTAATTTGTTTTAACTAATCTATTGCAGGAGCCTTCAACTAAATTTCTGAATCACTCTTCAAATCTAAAAAAAATGCAGGAAAGAGTGCTCTTCCCTTTCTAAATGTGTCGGCCCAAATGGAATTCTACTTTTGAGAAGTCTCTGTGGCTTTGAAATGTCTGTCCCAAACACTGGACTCAGTGGCTGGATCTCTTAATCACTCCCACTTCCTGCTAGACAGCAACACAGAGGACCAAAGATTGTGCAAATAACCGCCACTCGGTTAAATGACCTCCAGTCAGAAAAAGCTTTCAAACTTTTGAAAATTCTGTTATTTCCCAGCCACTCGAGGCAAAAGTGCAGAGTTGCGATGTGCAGCCTTCAACAGTCATTGACTTAGTCACTGATAACTATAATATGCAAGTGGAACAGCTCTGTGGCCTGTGTCCTCCCATATCCTTTTTAGATGTACCATTTGCCCTTGAGTGGAAGCAAGCGAGAGACAGAGCGAGAGAGAGAGAGACGAAGGGAGGGATAGTAAGGAAACCTCTATGTGATGTTCACTGGCACTTCTACAAAAGCCCCTATCCCACTGCTCTGGGGTGGCGCAAAGCATCTGTCTTCGTCATTCAGTGACGATGAAAAGTAAAATTTGAATATTGTGTAATCATCAGTGGAGTTTTGCTGTTGTTGTTTTTCTTTTTTCAAAATCATGCCACTAGTTTATGACAGTCTGTTAACCCTTTGAATATTGGATCAACATCAGTGTTCTTTTGCTGCTTTCAGATGCATTTCACAATCATTTAAACGTTAAAAACATGAGCAAATTGGGAAACAAAAGCAATTAGCAACTTGGTATGAGATGGCCCCCCAAACAGAAAAAAAGGTGACAAGAGAATGACCCGAAAATTGGCTTGAAAAGGTAGAGAGTCATCAGATAAGATATCTATACTTATATACTTGTACATATAAATGTACTTATATTGCAGTGGGAATTAAAAGTGTCTTCTTGGCTAGAGGTACTCTGAAATGTGTTTTATTATTATTATTATTATTATTATTATTATTATTACTTTTTCACTAATGTAACTTTTGACTAATTTCCTGCTAATTATTCAGTCATTTTTTGTTAATCTGCTTATTGCCATCTTTCTGTATTTTTGAGAGATATCAAGCCAGTTTGCTCAGATTGCAAAGAGTCAAAGTTTTACTTCTTTTGATTGCTCAAAATCACGTTGTTGTCCACAAAAAAATTGAAAATCGTAAATCCCTCCAAGAGAAAGATTGACAGCTAATGTTTTATTTATTTTGAGGAATAAAAAAGGATCTTCTCTGTGGCCCCTGCATGATTTTGCTATTTAGTCCTTCTGGAGCATAAACACAAAGAGAGAGAATAAAAGGAAAGCAGCAAGTGGTATGAGCAGGTGCCCAGTGGCAAAACACACACACACACAGAAAAGAAAAGAGCCTCTCAGGTGTGCAGGTAAATGCGTGCTAACACTTACACACACATGGCCAAGGCTGCTATGTGGACCCCTATCTGCTGCACGGCCAAGCCTTTTCAGCTGCGTCTCACACAAACACATTCACCAAGCGGGTTTTGATTCTCTCCACCCAGCATGGCTCCCTCATGCTTCATCTTTCAAGCTCAGCAGCCCTCAAATGCCTCTCATGTTTTTTCGGAGGCATACCCCTCCCTCTCTGCCACCGTGCAGGATGCACCCCATCTACCTGCCTCACAGGCAGACATGTTATTGTCATTCCAAGGCTTATTTATTTGATTTCCTGGCAGGTAAAATCCAGTCGTGTCATTGTCATTGTCAGCAGAACTGTGGGGGCATGAGATGATTTTGGTTACAACATGAGATATGAGCACCCGTGCCCCGATTGCTGTGACATCTCAGGGCGCGATGCGATCTGTATTCATATTACAGAGCTCAGTGGCAGGGTCTCTATCTTCCTGTCTCAGCGGGAGCCAGTGGACACCAGTAATGAGATGTTAAAAGCTAACCTCCTCTCATTACTCCATTACTCCATACCACCTCCCCCCCACCCCCACCCCTTCCTCTCTCACGACAAGCTCCAAGCAGCTTTTAATGAATATTTTAGCGCCCTTTGTTCTCATTCTGGTGGCTGCTCAGGATCAATGATTAGGACCAGGCTCCCACCTGACAACCCAAACTACTTTGTGCGGGTATGTCTTTTTTTTAAAAAAATGTATTCCCTCTTCGTTTTTTTGGCTCGCCTCAGTTTACTGTACCACACCCCTCAGGAGGATTACCTTCATTGACTCAGTTAATTAAAATATGAAATGTGTCTGAGAATGCGGAGGGCCGAGATTGGTTCTTATTGAAAGCTGTGAGTTTACCCAGTCAGGAACTCAGGGGATCATTGTGAGGAAAACAGGAAAAAAAGGTTGTTAATCAAGTGTCCTTGAGTTTTGTCATATTGCCGTGATTTATTAAACAGGTGGCGTCCTAACCTCAGCTCTCATCAGAGGAAAAGAAATGTCTTTTTTGGCAAGTTTCGGCAATTAAACAAAAAAGTTCTTTGAATTTTAGAGAGATTTCACGCTAAGAAAATGAATTATTACATCCTCACAGCACCAGATGGCTGTTAAATGTTACATGTCATCATACAACAAAATTAACTATGAAAACTGTTAGACGTGAACGCAGTGACAGGAAGTCACTGGGCCTGTTTTCCACATGGCGTGCATCTAAGAAAGAAACAAAAATCCCCAGCAGAACAACAGAGATCCATTCATAATTCCAAATCTGTGTGCTTTTGAAAACTAAAAGCGGACAACATTTCTAATTGCTTCTGCAGAAAATGACTTCAGAGTCAATAAAATCCCACCAAGCCTTGCTTTTTTTATCTTTCTGCAAAACAAATCTATCAGTAGGTGAATAAACAGTGTTACAGTCCAAGTTGGTGATGCATATACAGTATGAAACAAAGAGCAGTGACACTGTATATTCCACTTTTTTGCATTTCTTTACACAGGGTGTCTTCAGGTCCCTAAAAAGCATGAAAATGTCTTGAAATCAATGTATTGAGGTTTATTGTGTGTATTTTAGGTTTTAATGGCCACAAACATATATATTTTCATATATATCCATCTTTTAATTTCTTTTGTCAAAGAGTTTAGCTCTTCTGCCTGACGTGACTGAAAGTCCTGATCTTAAAAATGTTCCCACTAAACCTAATACTGTCTTTTTATACTTGCACCTCTCCATCAGCAAAATGTGTATTGACTTTACTAATTATGATAATATTCCTACATAAAAACCTACCTCTGCAGGGAACCACTTATACACTTTATACATACCTACAATGCTTAAAATAGAAAAGATGTTTTGTCCAAAACCACTATTAATTTGGATTAAAATTTTCCTAAAAAGCATTATATTTAAGTGTCTCATACCTGTAGACATGCTGCCATAATATTCCCCTCCTATGAATAATGTGAATGTACATAAAACTTGTGAACATCTCTCCCCAAACATAAATGTGATATTTTTTTAAATGAGAGACAGGTCTGGACTGCACGCAGACCAGTTTAGTACCTGCACTCTATTACTACGAAGCCATGCTGTTGGAATATGTGCAGAATGCGGCTTGGCTTTGTCCTACTGGAATAAAAAGGGATGCCTCTGAAAAAGACATCTGGATGGCAGCATATGTTACTCCAAAACCTGTATGTACTTCTCAGCATTCATGGTGCCTACACAGATGTGAGAGTTACCCATAATACCATGGGAACTTGCACACCCCCATACCATCACAAATGTTGGCTTTTAAACTTTGGGCTATAAGCAATCTGGATTATTATTTTCCTATTCAGCCTGGGGGACATAATATGCACAGTTTCCATTAACAATTTGAAATATGGACTTGTCTGACCACAGCACACTTTACCACTTTGTGTCAGACTATCTCATATGAGCTCCAGCACAGACAAGTTGGCAGCGTTTCTGCATATTCCGAATTTATGGGTTCCGCTTAGCATGTTGGAGTCTAAACTTACATTTGTAGATGCAGCAATGAACTCTGTTTATTGACAATGGTATTTCAAAGTGTGACTGAGCCCATGTAGTAATATCCATTATAAAATTAAGTGAGATTTTAATGCAGTGCTGTCTAGGGAATCAGAGCACACAGGTATTCAGTATTGGTTTTCAGCCTTGCCCCTTTGATACAGAGATGACTTTGGATTATTTAACGCTTTTGAGGATTATATGAAACCCCTACAGTCCTTGCAATTGTGTGTTGAAAGACATTTTTAGACAGTTTAACTGTTTTCCCACATTATTTTTTTTATTTTATTTTTTTTTATAAAGTGACCGTTCCTGCTTGTGAACAACTGAACCTTTTGCTTACACCCCTTTGATATGCAATCCTAACCAATTAACCTGTGGAATGTTCTAAGCATGTGTTTTTTAAGCATTCCACAACTTTTCCAGTCTTTTGTTGCCCATGTCCCAACTTTTTTGGAACCCGTTGCAGGCACCATATTCAGAATAAGTGAATTTTTTACCAAAAACTGCCCGCTTCCAAAATGATGTATAAAACAGAGTGTGGCGTAGTATATGCCACTTTTTAAATCTTCCAAAAAGAATGTAAAAGAATCTTTGTTGTTCTGTGAACTGCAGTTTTAGTTATGAACGTACAACAGAGTTTTAGTCATCTGGCCCCTTAGGCTCAGGATGCATGAAACAGTGTTGTTCGACATTGTACCCCACCACCCACATCGGCAGATAAACTTTGTTCCACACCACCAGCAGCCAACTTACATTGTTTTCATGAGCCTGATTTCCATCTTATTACCCTCACACTCCTGGCCACGCCATGACCATGCAAATAAAATATCACTTGAGTGACGGTAATTGACACAACTGCTCCAGTGTTGTTTGTACTCCAGCCAGTGGCTTCTGTTGCTCTCAAGCTGTGACTTTCCCAAAAGCAACAGTTTCTGATTTGTTTATGATTGTATATGCTTTTTTAATTTTCACAGCTCAGCCCCAGAACACACTGCATGAATCAAATAGTATATTATGCATGGTGCACAGAATATTAATAGGAAAACCAGTGTGAACCATGACGACCTCCCATGCTTGTTTAATGGCTGCTGCTATGTATTTTTTAAAGGGCCAGGGCTTTTATCACAGATTTTTAATAGAAATACACTTGTCTGGAAAGGGGCAGCAACTGAGATGTACATCCATTTAGGCTAATTGAGATACTCGAGATCTTATTTGCTTAATTTAATAGCTGGTGTCAGATATGGTTACTGGCAAGACATCTTCTCAGCATACAGGAAGTGGGTATTTGGAATTTGAGAGTAAAATAAACGGCTGCAAATGAGTTATTCATCCAGAGATGTTTCCAGTCACTTGTTCTTTAATTTTCTTGACCCATGGGTGTGCAGTTGGAAGAGGAAATCATAGACAGCCATGTTGATAACCTGATAGTACTGGGTATCGTGCACTGATGGTATGTGACAGGATAATTCTAGTACACCAGCTGGGGTCATAGTTTTCTTTTGCATTCCTTCCAATAACATTAACAATTTAATTCCCAGACAATATTTGTATGTGGGCTGAATTGACAAAAAAATCGGCCATATATAAGATTGTCCACAGGTTCCATATAGCCCTAGCATAACTCATACGGGGCCCATTTGGGTAAACACATCCATGTGGTCAATTGGCATAGGGCCATCATGGAACCCAGGGACAGTCCGATACAGGGCCCGTTTTTCAGCTATCCACATTGTATCAGTTTTTTTACCCAAACTGACCATGGTAAACATCCATCAGAGTTTTCAGATCGACTTTGTTCAGTGGGTCATTATTATCAACATGTTGTCTGCACATACTTTTGGTTTGACTCTCAAGTGGTGTAGATATTTGAATAAAGGTCTTTGTCTATAGTTCAGTCTGTCTTCATTGTAGCGATTTTGTAGTGCTTATGGATCTCAACAATTTCTTTTTGGTTGGTATTGCCAGAATTGGTGGGAATGATGACTAAATATATGCAAGTGTGGGCCACATTGTAGCCGCTTCTACACTGCCTGTTCAAGGTGAGAGTATCACACCATTATGCTGCCTTACAGTTCTGCATAAAACGTATGATAACGAAAAGGGGAGACAGAGTTATGTTGCCTCTGAGCCGGGAATGGAGGTAGTAGCATCCCCAAAACAAGGCCTGTGTAAAATGTAAAGCCGTTAGACGTAACCATGGAGGGGTGGTGTGATATTTTGATTTCATATTATGTTGGCGATGGCAGGATACTTAAAAAGCGGCTAGGTCAAAGAATAAGAACAGTAAATATCAGAAAATTGGGAAAACAATGAGATTCGGGAGCTCCTTACTCTCAGAGCAGAGGTTGAGATCAGCTGCCATAAAACAGGGACACTTCATTATTGTGATTGGCAAGTCAATGCCATTTTTATTGTTTATAAAGCACTGCAGACACATATATCATATGTCACACTAGAGACTGTTGCTGTTGTGTTATATGTCACGCCCATCATGCCTTTTTTTGATTGGGATGCTGTGTATAATAAGAAACTGGTGCAGAATGATACTGCCATCATTTGGTTCTCTGTAAAACTGCAAAGGAGGCAAAAAGAAGTGACTCTATCGTGTGACCTTTGTGTGAAAAGGGCTTATAATAAACAATACTTGTCCCTTAATGCTGAACTAATCAGTATCTTATATAATGACTAATACACAGACTGCATTTCATGAAATGGAAAATTGACATTTGTAAAGCCTTTCTCGTCTTCCAACCACTAAAAGCACTTTTGCCGTACATGCCACATTCACCCACACACATTCACATACTGGTGGCCAAGGCTACTGTACAAGGTACCACCTGCTACTCAGTTTAGACAGTTTTATGCAGTCACAATCCAAAGGCACAGCCATCAAGAGCAATTTGGGTTTCAGTATCCAAGAATATTTCGACATGCTTACAGGAGGAGCCAGAGATCACACCACCAATTTTCCGATTAGTAGTCAACCTGCTCTGCCTCCTGAGCCCTGTAGTTCCATGTCCCCTCATTTACTCACCCACAGCCCTTGATATTACATAACAGTATAGGTCACATGGAGGCCACTTGGAGAGCAGAAGGAAAGCAGGCTGTGAAGCGGTGGGGGATTGAGATGGTTTGCATCTGACCTTGTATAGCGCAAACTTAGATGATCAGCCACCAGTTGTATGCTAAGCACTACACTAAGGCAATGGTGTCTTCTGTGGATTATTGCAATATGTTGGCACTTGGCAACCAGCTGCATCAGTTTCTGTTGAAGAAAGATCTGTCTGGGACCTGTATTGTGATTATCATGCAGGGTTCCTGCGGATTTTTAAAAAGTCTTAAAAGGCACTGAATTAATTAATCTAAAAATAAGGCCTTATTTAGTATTATATTAACTTAAATTAATGTTTTAAAAGTCTAAAAATTGTTCAGACATGAAAAGTAGTTTTTTTTGACATCACATTATACAATCTCAAAGTAATTCCTAGCATCTTTTTTTGTTTGTTAAATAATTCAATAAAATCCTTTCCTTAAACTCATCATAATGTTGTGTGCAAATTGAGATAAATAGAGAAATAGAGAAAATAAATAGAGAAAAAAATGTTTTATGATGATATATTTACCATATCTTCCATGTTTCAGTCTAACTTTTTCAATAAAAAAAGGCATGTCATAAAAGTCATGTTTTATGTTTTGAGATGAATACAATTTTAGCCTATTAGTACATTGATCTCAAACTTAATTCTAAGTGGCATTAAAAAGTCTTTAAAAAGTCTTAAATCTAGCTTTCCTTAGGTTGCTTTAAGAGCTTTTTAGCATTTTCTTTGGTTTGCTGTTTTTTGTGGTCTGCAAGATTCACATTTTGAGTGTTTTGACTGCTTTCATCAGTGACTTCTAAAGGGGGTGGCTGTGGCTCAGAGTGGGTCGTCCACTAATTGGATGATCAACGGGTCGATCCCTGGTCAACATGTGGAAGTATCCTTAGGCATGACACTGAGCCCCAAATTTCTGCCAATGCTATGCCATCAATGTGTGAGAGTATGTGATTGGGCACTGAGTAGTGGGTGGCACCTTGTACAGCAGCCTTGGCCACTAGTGTGTGAATGTGACATGTAGTGTAAAAGTTCTTTGAGTGGTCGGAAGACCAAAAAAAGCACTAGACAAGTGAAATTAATTTACCATAAAGAGCTTGATTTTGTTTCTTTCTTTGGGGTAGGTGGAGACAAAAACAGGGCTGAAAGAGCTTTCTCCATGTTTGCTAATGTGTAAACAGGCAATGGATTGCCAACTTATTGGTGGCTGTCAACTTTAAAAGGCTGTGGTATATCAAATGTGGCCATGAAAAAAAGTGACAGTATTTAATGAAACATAATTCCTTGCTGTTTAATTAATGCAGCTGCTAATGTACAAGGTCGCTCATTACATTTAAAGATGATGAGTCTGCAATCAAAATAATCAGAGGACTGTGGATCCTTACAGGAGTAAAGTAAAGATATATCCTCATCCGCTTTGGTCCCAAGACACCTGAATGACTTGACTTTCTGATTTATTGAAGCCATTCAGTTATGGAACCTTGTTGTGAACCTAACTGGCATTGAGACAAAGAATGATGGAGTGGACGAAATGAGCGAGTTCAACCACGAGTCACTCGCAGCGACAGACAAATGAGGACATCAGCTCTCAGACCTAAGATAATTCACGTTGCAGCAGAACAAGCAACATAATGAAAAACAGCATGCATAATGTCAGACTTTGTCTCCTCAATAATTGATCCTGCATAATTGTTGCTATGTATTGATTTTCCCGTAATGATGTGCCAGAAAGTATTGCTTAACAATCTACCGCTGATGAGAGGTGCACTTATTTATGCATATTTGATCTACTCTGTCCTTCTAGCCATCATTCATCCTTTCCAGTCATTTCCATCTCACTACTTCACCTTTTATCATTCATGAAGGTTGTCCGAAATAATTGTTAGTTTGGGGAAAACACGTCCCTGTAAAGTCATAATGAGTAAAATTCAAACTGCGAGTACATCAGTATAAAAATGCAATGTCCTCTTCATCTACAAATATTTTAAAATGATGGTACAATGTTAAGTAAGAGGTTTAAATATTGTCAGTAGGAGACAACTTGCCACGATTCATGGGATTTTTAGACTATCAAGGGACTTTCAGAGCAGAAATCCAGATTCGTAAAACCTTGTAATAACACGTAACTTCAAATAATTAAACAAACTGAATTTAAAGTGGGTCTCAGAGCAGGAATGTGCTACTGTACAATTTATAACATTTTTCTACTTATTTCACAGCAGTGTTGAAGTACATTTTCCATGGTACACTTATACATTCACACATATATACAGTACGCAAATAAAGAGGCCGATGAAGACAAATCATCATTGCTCTGCTCTTGGCCATGTCATTGTCTCCGACCCAAAAATGTTTGGTCTTGTTTCAACCTCAATACACTCTGGTCTCTGTCATATTTTGGTTTCAGCCCCACAAGTTCTTTGTCTTACTTTAACCTTGATATGCTCTGGTCTCTGCTATGTCATTGTCTCAACCCCAGACGTTATGGTCATACTCCAAACTCGATACACTTTTGTCTCAAGTCAAGTATTGGCTTCAACCCCACAAGTTCTTGGTCTTGTTTTAACCTTGATGAGCTCTAGTCTTTGTTGTGTGTTCTTGGTCTCATTTCAGTATTGATTGCATTTGGTCTTGGTCTTGTCATAATCTCAACCTAACAAGTTTTTTCTAAGCTTAATCTCGATACACTCTGGTCTTGATCAAGTCATGGTCTCAACCCCACAAATTCATGGCAACACTTGTTTCAAATTGGATTAACTCTGGTCTTGGTCATGTCATGGCCTCAATACCACAAGTTCTTGTTTTAATCTTGATACACACTGCTCTTGGCCACGTCTTGGTCTCAACCCTTCAAATTCTTGGTCTTGTTTCAATCTCAATACACCGTTGTCTTTGTCATCTCTTGGTCCAAACCCTAAAGTTTGTTTGTCTTGTCTCAGTCTTGATACACTTATTGGTTCTTGGTGTTGGCTTAATCTTGATACACATGTCTTAGTCTCAGTTTAGATTCTCTTGACTGCAACACTGCTTCAAACACTGTTTTGTTTTTTGGTGGTCTGGAAACCAGGGTTCAAATGTATGAACTACTTTGCAGGCATGTGACTAAATTGCTATGCATAGAACAAAGAAAGAAAAGCATGCTCTAAACACTTTGTGCAAAAGAATAATGCTGTTTTTACAAATCAGCCATTGTGAAACTGGTTGCACATGTACGAAGCTGATCTCTGCTCCGACAGCTGGCCATGGATCTAACCGCACCCTTCATCAGCTGCCTCCTCCAGAAGCCTTTAGTCCTGTCAATGAAAAGAACGGCTAAAAAGAGGCATCTTCCACTGTCTGTGTCATGTTGGTGACATGCAATCATTATGCAAGACTTGTTATTTATACCACCCATAGCATTGTAAATTTATCACATGTACATGCAAATCATCATTAGCTGAAAAACATTTTGCATCATAGTTTATAGGGTCTGTAAAATGGGCGTACAGCTGGACAAATGGTATTTTATTATTCATGTTTTTCTTTTTTTTTTTTTAAGTATGCTTAAGAATGCTTGAGGCACAGACATTCTCACTGCACATTTGCTGAAATGGTGCATGCATGGGTTTTGTAAATTGGCCTGAGGTTGGAACAAACAGAACTAACCACATTCTAAGTCACAGGAGTACCATGAATTGGTTATGCAAAAGCATGATTTTTCACATTAGAGCTGGTGCAGCAGGTGGCCTTCAAATTGTCAGTAGAGCAGAGTTCTTCTGGAAAAAAAATATATATATATATTAACCTCGAATTTAACACTGAAAGGACTTTGATATGCTGTAAATGTAGCCCTTTATCCCCCCTCTCTCCCTTCTTTTTAGCTCCCTGTCATCATTGTTCCCTTTTCTTCCCATCCATCCTACTTGCCTCTTTGTGTCTCATTTCTCTCCTCTCCCTATATCGGATGACGAAGTGCTTAAATGGGACCTCCCATCTTCTTCTCTCTCTTGACAAAAGGCAGAAGAACTTTGCCCGAGGCATCGAGCAGCAGCTCCCAGATGGCATGGTAGTGGCATCGGTGCCAACTGAGGTGCAGTGCCACGAGGAGCTGTCGGACCCCATTCCCGACCCAGAATACCTCACAGGTATGAAACCATATTTCATAGTTCACTCTGCTAGCTTGCAGCTGTGCAATAGCACTTCATCACCAGCCTGTCGGAAATCCTCATTACTCAAAAAGAAAAAAAAAAAAAGTCAACTTCTCAGGGTTTGATAACCAATGTGGAATGCTGTTTGAGTAGCCCAAGGTGTTTGCTTAAACATTCTGACTTTTAAGATGTCATTTATCATACCCAGTGCTGCAAACTTTATCATATGGGCCCCAGTATAAAGTAGATATCCTAATGGATCCACTGTGTTAACATTGTGACCCAGGAACCAATTCGGACTGGGACCAGGTAGGGTCTTGTTGCAACAGGTCTTGCATGTTTGTGTTATTATGTTTGTTGATCTAAGTAGATACTCTACAACAGGGGTGTCCAAACTTTTTTGAATGGGAGTCAGGTTATGTAATGTGAATATACCTGGGGATTGTTTCTTGCATCAAATATGTATAAAAAATCACAGACAAACAAGACAAACAGTTTCATCTTTATATATCCAACTTTTCCTGCTCTTTAAAGCAGTGGCCCTTGCTTTCTACTTTACGTGTCTTTGCTGTGACCATGTAACTGTTCGTTTGCTTTTTCACTGTCTGTTTATGAAAGCACATTAGGTCCTACTTGATGTATGTCTACAAGCTGTTTTATAGTCTTGTCACCGTGAGAAGTAGGGGAAAAAAATGTAAATTAATCATGTTTGTTTAAACAATATTGTGTGGCGGCCCACAGTATATTTTGAAAGTCAAGTTGAGGGCCATTTAAAAATTGCTCCAAGGGCCACAATTGGCTCCTAAACCAGACTTTAGACATGACTACTCTAGAAGTAATGATGTGATGCTGCATTTTAATCTAAGCCGAGAAAAAGTTTTTTAGTCAAGGTTCCTTGATAATTGGTGGAGCACCCTGCTGCTGCCAGTGTTAGAGTTCTCACTCCATTTGCAAACCTGTCTCCTTGAAATTACCTTTTAGATACAAGTAATTTGCAACAGCAAATGCATTTGAAAGAAAAATTAACATAACACTGCCCAGAGTTTTTTACCAATTTAAATAGAAATGTTGTGAATTAAGGAATCGTCCACATGTCATTTTCTTATCTACAACATCTGCTCTTGCAGTACATGCTTATTATTCTATTTAGATAATTGCAGCCTGTAGTCTTGGCTTAGTCTCTATCTCTCATTGTTTTGAAAGTGTATTTTAGCATGGTTACATTTGGGAGGGGTTGCTATTGATTTTTAATGAAGGAATCTTCAAACCGGTGAGGATTTTACTATAGTTGCATTGTGTCCACACTTAAAGGGAACCTTGTGAAAGACTTAGCAGGATTTAGTGGCATCTAGGATAGTAAAGCAAGCATAATAAAGCAGTTTTACATTAAAATCAGTAATGTTCCAGTGCTGCTTGGTGTGGAGGGACTGCTAACAAAATTGGATTAAGCAAAGAGGTAAACTGCTTTATCTGCCAGTGTTTGGTTTGTCTGTTTTGGGCTTCTGTAGAAGCATGGCGGTGCAACATGGCGATCTCCATAAACAAGGACCCACTCCCTATGTAGATATAATTGGATCATTCTAGGGTAACAAAAACACAGTGATTCTTATTCTGATTATACAATAAATAACACATACTTATTTTATTAGATTCTATATTTGCCAGTATATCCTCCTAAATCCTACACACTGGTTCTGTAATCACCAGTTTGTAAGCTTTTTCTTGTTGGATGATTTCATGTTTACACATCCACTGAAAGGCCAGTTTGTACAACCATGTCATGTTACAAGTCAGGATCCTTTGTTTCTTGGCAACATTAATATAAAATTTGGCACAGTTCTGCATGTTTCTTTGTTTTTCTGGCTTTAAGTTTGGTTGTTTGTCTTGCCAGGGGAGTCAGAAGTGAAGCATAATAAAACACAAGGGAGCAGAAATTCCATGCTTGTGATTTGGACTGCATTCAGATTTTTCACTTGTAGCCTTGTACTATTGACCCACATTGCAGAGTGTGTACTTTATTGTACTGCGTCAGCATAGTGCTGTGTTGTCAGATATCCAAAAACATATTGTCAGAAATTAAGTTGACTGCTGGTAATTAAAGGGGAACATCACCTAAATTAAGCATTCCCATATGTTATATCCATGGCCAAGGAAAGATAATTTATATATGTGAACATAAGCTGCTCTCTCTCAAAACCTGAAGCTAGAGAAGTTAAGCCACTCTCTCGCTGCAGCAATGCCTAACGTCTGGCTTTTGTATTTGATGGGAAATGTTACAATTAGATTTCACAACAGGGACAAACGACTCTGCAGTAGTCAGAGGTATTATATCCCCAGCCTTGACCGACCTTGATTGAAAGCGATTGAAATATGGCACCCTGTAGGACACCCTAATTTCAGCCCCTTTAATGATACAATGGCCGCCACAAAATACCAACCACTGGCCTCCATGCTGCTTTCTACTGTTTACTAACCTGTTTTCCAGCCTGTCCTTGACATCAAACATGACATACCGGTAAACACCATAGAGGAGTACTTGTCTGCTGCAGATGCGTGTACACAGCTCTCATCACCTGGCAATGGGAAAGCAGTTTATTGCCTACATGTAATGGTTTTGTAATGGCATTTAAAAACCTGCACACATAAGCTAATTGTGGTGAAAAAGTTAGCTGTCACAAAGTTGTTATGTCATATGGTATAAAGTCCGGAGCTGCTCAGCTGAGAATGAATTGGGAGTCTAATTTTGTAGACCCATAGAATATTTGTTTTCTTTTTTATATCCAAATTAGTTACTCAGAACAGTCCCCTAGGTGCTCTCATACCCCTTTTTTTCTCTAGCATGGAACTGGTTCTGTTCTGGTTTCTGCACCTAATTTTGATTCATTCAGAGCTTTTTGACCAAGAATAAATTTGCTCAGAAGTGGAAAAATTGGTTCTCGTCTGGAACAAAGAAATAGTAGGGTTTCCTTGACCTGGAGTGCAAACCATGAAGACATCGGTGGGTGTGTCGCACTCTACAGGTTGGAAAGAGAGGATGGCCATGTGAAGTGAGAAATTGTCAGAAAAATAAAAGAGAGTGCAGTAGTCTCATAAATAGCTGGTCTATATATGTTTTTTGGGGTAAACATAAATATATTTAATAACAGAACAAAAATTTGCATCAAATCAATATAATCAATGATTGTCTTCAAAAGATCATGTTTATGAATATTTTTGGACTTTCTTATACCATAGGAATAATATGTATGAATGTAAGAAAATGCTCATAGTTCCCCTTTAAGCATCTCCCCATCAGCTCCCCCATCACATCCTCATCATCACATATGTTTTCTTTCATATATTTGTTACTGTATAACTTTATCTTAACAATAAATTATCTGCAAAAATCACCCAAGTACCAAATTATAACCCAAAAATTTTCTGTCTACTGTCTCTCTTAGTGCAACTTACTGGCAGCTCACACTCCTCAGCTCGCCATCCGACTCAATAATGAATGCGTAAGGTAGAATAGGTAGAACATTAGCAAAACCCTTTCTTTTTTTGTCAACTGGAAAGTGTGTGAGAAGGGGGCGGGTGCTGGGTGGGCTGTACCACCACTGTCGGGATTCATTAGTTGGTGGCATCAGAAGCCATCTCGCTGTTCTCTTCATTACCGGTGCAGCACATGGCACCGATGTTTGAGCTGCCATTAATACGGAGACAGAGAGAGAGAAAATAAGAAGAAAAATCTTGGCTCGCTATATATCAAGAGATTCCAGAAGGCCAAAGATGTGTATCGGTCCATCTGGACGCCTCATTATCTGCTGAGTTTGACCTCACTTTGTTTAGCTTAGTTTGCTCTAAATGTTTGAAATTATGCAGAGCAATCATCTACGCAAGTGTGTGATTGACTAGTTGGATAAAGAAAAAGAACCATTCCACTTTGACAGAAGCTAAAAATAATATTTCTCTTATTATTTCTCAGTGCTGGCATTTAAGTTGTAGAACATGCAGGACTTTTATAAAGAGCGGGCGGCTATAATCGAGAGGATATCCTCCCCCTGCTCTGCCTGCATAAGTAATAACCTTTTTTCTTCATGTTTGGAGTGCGATAGAGAGCACTACAATAGAGAGTGTAGAATTAATAATTATATTTCAGCATATTTCCTGGAGATACTTCATTCAGGCAGCCTGCTGGCTAAGCTTATTCCAGGCACCTGCGTAACTGCCTCTGAATTGCCTTACAGCGCGGAAAGCAGCAGATTGCAAGATGGGTTTATCGCTTGTTGTTGATATAACAGCGGAGATACAAGGCCAGTCAGGGCGGCGATTCAAAACCACATCATCTGAGGTTACGTCCAAGGTGATGGACAATCAAATGACGACAGAGCGGCGTGCTTCCAACCGCCGTTTTATTGGAACTTTCAGAGGATATTAAAACCATCTAATCTAAATGGAACTTCTGCTGTCACGTCCCTGAGCCCCTGTCCCTTCCATCCCCGCTTTCTCTGTGCACAGCTCAAACCTTTTTATCCCCTACATCGCCCCTGGGCTCGCGGTGCACCCGGCCCAGAACAGAGGCCGACTCAGTGGCACTTCTCCTCTCTCACATCTGTGTTGGGGCCTTTGTCACAGCAGCCGTGGGCTTTTATTGAAGAGTAATATCATGAATTGAGATATCATTTCAAAGCGTCCAGCGGGGAGCCACAGAAGCACACAGTGTACTCTGGGGCACAGTGGTGCAGTTTTCACTCTGTTCCCAACTGATGCTGGGAGGGAACTGATGGCTGATGCTGGAAAGGGCACTGAGAATACAACGCGGTGGTCCAAAGAGAACGACATGTGGAAAGATGTGACAATCCAGCATGTACATGTAGAGAGCAAAGGTTCTGACGCTACATCTGGACCAACCTCTGATCTGTCTTCAGTGTGAAACATGTCCATAGAGCTCACTGTCCATATTTCAAGATAAAATACAACACTTGCTATTTGAAGTTTAATCCTATTAAACCTGAAAAAATTGGCAGTGAGCAGCTTAACAAGATATAACCCAAAAATCTGTCTGATTGCCTTTTCCCGCATGTAGGTGCCTGAATGCAGCACAAGAAAACTGTTGTTGATCCAGGTTTCAAAGGGTTAAACCCCGACCCGTTACCCTGGGTTCATTAAGTTTACATTTTAAAGAAATACACCTTAGACCATTAACTTGTCCAGACCAATGGTGCAAGCATTAAACATTAAAGTTATTTCTCCATTATAAATCATAACCACCCTCACTCTGTTATCTCTGCTGTGTAAATAAAAACTGAGGCTTTAACTTCCCCTCAGCTCTCTACATGTATTAAAAACAAACAACAAGAACACCGCGATATTCATCAAAAGCTTCATAAAGTCGAGACAATTAATAATGCAGAACTGAGACATATTTACCTGCGGCGTGATATTGCATTTGAAGTTGAACATTTTGCCACACACATTCTTTTTATTTTGTTTGTTCTTCCTCAACATTAATTTTCACTACAATAGCAAAAAATTAATTCAATTGATCCATTGATTTTACAGCAACATGTGAGATCTCCCATGTGTAAAAGCTGCGGGGGTTTTATTTCCATGATGGTGGTGAACATAGAAGCAAAACTTAGACTGAATGATGCATGACTAAAGATTATTCACTCAAGTTTCTTCTTCTGGAGCTTTTGAGCACATCTCATGGTCTTCCTAAACTGATTTTTCACAGAGATAACTCAGTTCGTCACATGACCAAGCACAAACAACCTCAGTGAAAACTGAAAACTGAACAAACTGTCCACTGTGGCAGACTGCTAGATGCAGCAGAAATTTAAATTTCTTGTATTAACATTCGCAACCAAGATTCCATGTTTCTCTGACGTTAGCATGGAACTACATGTAGCAGTGTAGGCTTGTGTAATGTAACTTGCGGTGTCGTACCTGGGGCAAATCGTACTGCTGTAACGAGAGCAGATAAAACAGTCGGATTATTCAGAACGAGGATTGCTTCTGCATATGTTTACCTGATTTTTCAAAACTTTTGCAATGTTTAATATGAACATTCTTCAGCATAACAGTATTTATAAGGACACAAAAGATGTTAAAGCATCAGGTTCACTAAAATTATTTTGTCAAACCGGCATTTTTAAGATGGTGCTCAAACTAAATGTCCATGACTAGCTCTGCAATTCTGCTTGAACAAACACACAACACTTTTTCATCATGCCATAGTCTGTGCGTGATAACTTTTCAAGAGCTCAGCAACAGCTTCAGCATACATCGTGATTATAGATCCAATACATCTACAACTTTTGTAGGCAAATGTTAATGGATCCGATTTCTGACAACAGCGCGGTAACCCAGTGTTACGGATGCGGCGTTGGATGGCGTGAGGAAAGAAGGCACTACCCGAGAGCTGTTTTATATTAAGATGTTTCTCAATAAGCTGACAGTGTCCCACCGCCTTGTCAGAAATGATGTAAGTGTCTTATAAATGCCTCATGAAAGCTGACAAGCATTCATTCAGTGCACTCCGCGATGCTTCAGGCATAACAAATGTGTGACATAGTGGAGTTCATATTTTGGCCGAGCACTTACTTTCATGCATGGGGGTAAACAGAATAACAGAAAGAGCTTATAATATAATGCAGGTAAGAACAATAGCCCCACACACCTTTCATGTTCTGCTAAGTGTCCTTTAGTCTGTGTTGAGTTATTTTATCTCTGGGAATCTTTGCAGCCGCATATATTTCTGTGTTTGACACATTGTCGTGATTAATAAAAACACTTCCCTTTGCCACATCACACGGCTGCATCAGCCACTTCGACAGCAACAATGTGTCCCGTTTGTTCCTTAAACTTGCTTTGTTCTGCCTTAAAAACGCTTTTAAGAGTTGATTGGTTGTCAGAGCTCTGTTAGAGCCGACACACGTGCACTGATAGATTGTATTTGATTCAGTGTGATTCACGTGTACCCGCCTATTGTGATACACAGCAAAGGGAATATTGGATTTAAAGTCACTAAATCCCAGGTACAAAGGAATTTTCCAAAATTGAATCACATTATTTTCTCCCGTAAGTCTCAAAAATAACTATAGCTTTTGGCAAATGGAAGAAATTTGACAATATGATCAGGAGTTGTTTTTCAGATTTAAGAGGAAAATGCTGTTTAGTCACATTTTAGGCTTTATTAGTCCTCATTGTTTATCTGATAACTCAAAATAATTTCAACCAGTATTAGTCAACCAATAGTTATAGTCATCACATTTAGTATTATTTTTTCCCCTAACAATATTAACAAGGCAAATACAGACACTACAAAAGGGTATCAAGGTTACAAGATGCATCAAGAATTGAAATTATATTTTGACTTATTTTTCCAACATCTATAAATAATTTGTACACACTTACAAACTTGAGTATTTCTCCAGCAGTTTCTTCTGAGAGGTTTGAAGGATGATTTGTGATGTATTTAGTGATCCCTATTTGAAAAGCTTAGACTTTGACACCATAAATTACTCAATACTTTGGGGCAGATTTGTACCTAGTTTAGTTTGTTTTGAATAGATTTTAGATTTGATTTAATTTTTTTTGAACATTTAAAAAAGAAAATAGAGAAATGATTATAGCATAACTTAAGCATAACTAATCAGGGGCTGTGTTTTAGAAGACCAACACATGTTTTACAAAGATTACTTGATTATGAGGTGGCCAATTTGCTCACTTGGCTCCTAGCTCCTAGCTTTGTCTCTCCTTTAGTCCAGAATATAACAACTGCTCTTTTTTTTAGATTTCAGTCTATACAACTCAACTCAGATGGAGCAAATTTACCTTCAAGCTCAGAAAGTTTTGAAAGCCAGCTGGCAACATAATCATCGAGTTATTGGTACTGATCAAGAATCCTTTCACCCCCTGCGTGGATATATTATAGTCGTTATGTTCTACAGGGCAGTAACAATCTCACTCATTGGCCCTTTCAAACAGATGGCCCGTCATACGCTCATTGGATTTACTCCTCCAAACATTTGCTCCCTCTCAGCTGTGTGACAGCGAGTCGTGTGAAGACAGGAGCAAAAACTTGTCTCAGCCTCAAAATCTTGGCTGTAAAAGCGGTGGCGCCATCCACATGGAGTCACCTGGGGCATCTTCTCACCTTACCGCACCTGTTCTAATTGGCCGCATTTCCACCGAGCGCGCACACACACACACACACACAGGCGTCCAACGCAGCGCTCTCCTGCCCTGCCTGCTGGCTTGCCGCCACCTCCTCTCATCTGCTGGCACGGCCGTCGGCGTTATCACTGCGCCTACAGTTAATTGCGAGGCTCAGGTAATTGTCCGTGGGGTTAGACAGACGTGCAGAGGCGGCAGCAGCGGTGGCCAGAGGAGTGTCTGTTGAGCCGCGATGGGCGCATGCCACCCCTCCGTCCCTTGCTGATTGGGCCAGGTTGGGCTGCTATGGTCAGTGTATTTGTCACAATGTCAGCACTCCTTGTTCCAGCCTTCTCCGGCCCTTACAGGGGTGAAATCATTCATCTTCCTATTCATCTCTGGGCTTGGAAGCCATTCATCACGAGGCCAGAGACCTCCATCAATTATTCCGATGGGAGAAAGAGTGAGGAAACGAAGGCTTTTGAAAGGCAAATACATCTTGATTTAATTGGAGAGCAAGTATGCTCAAGGCTGCTGAGCAGATCTCCCCTAAGATGGAGCTGGGGAGATAACGGAGCGAAAGACGAAAGACAAAAGGGGAAAAAAAGACAGAGGGGAAGAAAGATGGAAAGAGAAACAATGGAAAATTTAAGGATGAAAAGCCAAAAATCTACAAGCGAATGAGTGACAGGCGTTTGTCTGTGCAGTCTCCAGGCAGAGAGTAGGCAGAGCCAGGACGAGGGAATCCATCAGCGAAGGTTAAAAGGGCAGCGGGGGGGGCTTGACCTCATCCTCATCCTCCGCTAGCAGCCATATAATGACTCTGCCTCTGCTGTCCGCAGCAGACACACACACACACATCAACCTCTGCGTCTTTGAATGGTTTTCTGTGCGCCCACGTGGCTGTGTGTTCAGACGGATGTAGCACAACAGAGGAGCGCCAAAGGTGAAATAGTCGCCCCTGACAGTCACCGCCGCTCTGCAGCCGATCCCCCGTCGTCTTTCATCAAAGCCGCGGATTTCTGCTTATGGTTCGGAGAAACAGCTGACACAAGAGTTTAGGTGCTCAGAGGAGAAGTTTCAAAAAGAGAGAGACAGATATGAAGAGTGCTGCACTGGATGTTTTTTTGGAAGTTTATACATTTGGGGAGGGCACTTTTTATGTTAAGTTTTGTAGCTCGAGGTGTGAAACCAGTACCAAGGGGAATTGAGTGTCAGAGGTTCTCTTTTAGGCAATTACTCTGTGTGCCAAATGTGATTAGAAAATTGAACATTAATAGATTATTATAGAACTGAAATGTTAAGTGTCCTAAGCTGTCTACTACATTTTTACCTAATCTTTAGACCCTGTCTTGTACATGGGTTCTATCACACTGTAGTTAATATTTTTGAGGTTGATATTATGTTGGTGTGGTGTAGATTATTAGAAATATGTGTAATCACAAACTTACTCAGACACAGCAAACCTGTGGCAGGGTATCAATCCAATTCTGGTGGTTTCTGGGTAAATGTGGGGATGTGTGTGTGGAGGTGCTCAGAAAGAGGCCTACAGCTTATTTTTGCCTTGGGGCCATTTATCCGGCCCCAGACATAACTGCCCGGTATCTCATGAGTTACATTTACAAGATTTATATCCAGTGCCAATGTGCAATGCAGAAAGCTTTGTACCCTTTATATTATATTATTAAAACTGGGATGAGGAGGTCAGGGTGGCGAGTTGGACGTAAATGCAGGAGACTGTAGATTGTGTCCCGTTACAAACTGGCAGTCTGTGTTTACCTTTACATTACCTGTACCCATGATCTTTCTCTAAAATAAACAAGTATTGTAGTCCCTTAATCTTTTTTTTCTGCTAAAACTTTTTCCCTAAACTCTATCATGCTATAGTCGTTCTGCACAGATAGACACCAAAAATTTCAATATAGGCTGGAATTTTTAGGGTTTGCAGAACTGTCTAACGGCAAAATTCTTGTCTGATGATTGGTTTACGATGCTATATATGGATATCATTTTGCTCCCCCCAGTATTGCCTCTTGTGATTAAAGGCTTGTTTTTTTACATTATATGTTGCCAACGTTTAAGCTGTTCTGATGCCGGCAGGATTTTCCAGACCATTACTTGGGTTCAGCAATTCTCCATTTTGTTACTCCAACCCCACCTACTTGCACAAGTCCAAAGAAAAACTAAAACACTTAAAAGACCACACAGCGTAGCTTACCAGTAGTTTGCAGCTGCACCCTTTGAGTAAAGGCAGCATAGTCCTTACAGTTGTTACACTAACAACCCTGGCAATGAGACAAAAAGGTCGTAGCTGTTCATTTGTAGTTTCGCTGTCTATCTTCAGAAGCCAACTGCAGCACACCGACCTGATTCTGGAGGTCACTTTATTGTTCCCGGAGCTTTGCATAGCTTGTCTATTTGTCACAGGAGGCATAACATGATTTTGTTTTTGTTATTAACTCTCAAACTGAGTAATTATGGGCTACTCACAAAGTTTGTGTGTATTTGTTTTTATAACAGGCATTAACTACTTTTTGTAGCATTTTTTTCCATATTATAATTCCAATGTTTGAATATTCTTAAGAATTTAAAGTCCATTGCTCTTTAAAAGGGTATACTTGAATCATTATGTTATTATATTATCTATCCATCCATCCATCCATCCATCCATTCAAACTGTGGCATGAATTGGTCTCAAAATGACAATATTATCACTTATTGCAGTTATGTAATGGTTAATATATCCTCCAACAAAAGCAGTTATCCCGACAGGCTTTGTAATTAATTTTGCAGAGACTAGTCAAGTAATTACAATTCCACATCAGCTGTACACCTTTTTGAGTCTTTATCCTATCTTGTAAGCATCATGTAATAGCCTCTTTTTTTTTTAACCCCGACACTCCCCAAAAGAGTATGTAGCACCCCGCACAAGATTACATGTTGATAGCAGCACCTCCTACTTGATTACAAAACCACCAGGCAAAATTCACTTTCTTGAAGTAAGGCTCTTTTCTTCCAGACAAGATTTGTCTTCTTGCACTGCTGCTGATTACATCACAGGAGCATCTTGCCACCGGCACATCTTTTTATTCCTGTGATTCACAGTGTTTGGTATGTATCTTCCTGTGTGTATGTGTGTGTGTATGTGTATCTGTGTGTGTGCGTGTTTGTGTGGGGAAGTGAAGGCGAGACTTACAAAGCTTTTTTTTTTCTTTTTTTTTCATGATTTTCTATCATGCATCCCCATGAAATGTGAAATCTTACCAAGAAAGTTTGTAAATCTAATTCCTGATATCTTTTCACACCACCTTTGAGGGTTTGAATAAATATATATATATATATGTGTGTGTGTGTGTGTGTGTGTGTAAGCCCCCTGGAAACACTCTTAAGCTGAAATGTATGAAATCACTGTTGGATGAACTTCAAACTTTTTCTATTAGAATTTGACTTGACATTTATGCTGAAAGGTTAAGACGCAAAGTTAAATGCCAATTGTTCCAAACTCGGCTCCTGTCCATTAATAATACATGGTTATTGGTCTGGATTGCAGTTTAGGGTAATGAATATCATTGCAATCAGTGCATTTGAATATTTAGAGCCTTGACTGGATTTGAATTGATCACACGATCCTTCACAAGTGGGTCTTTCTCTTTTTCATAGCCGCAGCAGGCCAAGTTTTCCTCATCAAGGTCATCCTTTGTGTAACTGTACTCCCCCTGTCTTGTCATATTCAACCTGGCCTCCCCTCGGGTTCTGCCCACGGCCTCTCCGCACACTCCCCATGCTACCAGCCTTTAGATATGTCAGCACTGAGATGGCACATAATCTATATTTTATAAGGCCTTGATATAATTGGTGGCAGTGAGGGAAGGTCATGCCTTTGGGGGCCCTCATCTTTCTCCCCAATGGCTTTCTCCGAGACAAAATCCTCAAACAACAGCCCTCTAGTCAAGATGTGGATTAGACACGATGAGGCAGATGAGTCGGTGAGGACGGTGCTGCTTTTTTTTTTTTTTTTTTAAGGGGAGTGGAGTTGCAAGCGGGTGCCGGAGCGCAGCAATTATTCAGCATGTATTTACTTTGAAAAACATGCGGGGGCTATAATTTATTCAGCACACTCTGGAGCGGATTCCTAAGCGCGACAACAGTCATGGCTCGTGGGGTTGATTTGGTGTCAGAATCGGGGAAAATAGCTGGTGTGTTTTTGGGAGTTTTTGGTGAGATGAAAGTTATTAAATGTGAAAAGTTTTTAGTCAGTTTTGTGTCAGTTGTCTGGTGATATGACTGCGGCGCAGCAGAGAAAAAGCCTTATTGGTTGTTTGTCTTTTGAATGCTTCACAGAGGATAAGTTCACTCAGTTCAACAGTTTTTGCAGCTTTTACAACCACTTCTTTTTTATTCCTTTAAAAAATCTGCTTCATTTAAAAAAAGGGGAGAAAAAGAACAACCTTCCCCTCCTTTCTTGATATTAAAACATCTTTAATGAGATTTCCCTGACATGAATCTTGAGAAACAATATTACCAGAGCTGTAAGATCATTTCAAAACTGTGTAAGTAAAAACAGAAAGCAGTGGATATCTTTTTTTAACTACTTTCGGTTTACATTCTTTTTTCTCTCTCTTTCTCAATTTGTGACATCAGTTTATATTTAACTTATAATTTATCCCGTTATCTTTGCAAATTACATATTTCTTCGCTGTATCACATCAAATCAAGAGGCCACAATCAGCTCTTCATATGCAGCAAGATTTAATTTTTAGCTTTTGCTCATCATTGTTAAGCGTTAATGTGCTTATTGTTGCAGATTAATTCACGTGGAACAATACAAGTGTCTTCTTGATATTTCATTAATATAAATATAGATTTAAAAAATGAATAAAGAAAATGAACACAGGGCAGTTCCAGCTTTAGTTAACTTTAAATTTTAGCTGTATTATCCTAATAAAGCAACCATTTATGCAGCCAGCAGAGCCAGCATCAAACTACATAAGACCACATACAATATTAAGACTTGCAGCAATATTATGCACATCAAATGTGTGTCCAAAACTGCTTATTTGAACTAAATTTGGATGATCAACGCAATAATCAGATTACATATTTTTGAAACCGCTCAGAACACAGATAAAACCTTATAATTCTAAGGTGGTGAAATCCAGGATTCATCAGTGTTTTCTTACCTGAATGTTTGTACTATGAACAAATTTAGAGCTGCCTCAGACCATGCATACACACAAATGGTGAAGGCCTGGCGTTCTTAAAAAATGTAAAACACACCTGTTACTAAATGCATAACATATTAAAACTTTTTTGACAACTTTTTTTTTTAACTATTTCAAACTTTTTTTTTTCAAACATATTGCATGCACTTTCTGATGCCCTTTCATCCTCATCAATTATTGCCATAATTAAAAAAATGAGTCCTAGCTTACAGTGACGTCTGTGAGAATGTCCACAGTCACATGTAACAGTTATGGTTTAAATTGTTTTTATTGATTTTGCCTGTAATGATCACCCAAATTTTAGTGCCATGGAATTAGGATTATTAATAGGCATGTAGGGTATACAGGCTAAAAGATTTGATCTACCTCCAAGCTGGTGTTAAGATGACATATCTAACCTTGCTAGAAGATATTTTAGTCTGTGCCTTTAGGCGAGAGCACGTCTTCAGAGACAGACGTAACATGTTTGAAGAGAGCGACAAACAGCTTATCAGCTGTTTCTGACTGCCGAGATATTGACGTACGTCACCAGAAGCCTGAGTTCTGTTGTGTCAGGGCCTTAATATGAGCCTAGAACCAGCTTTACAGCTTCTTACAGGAGACATTTCGAGGCAAACAAGTTGACTTTCATGGGGGTATGCTGAGTGCAGATGGCGGGCATGTGCCTGTCAATATAAAATGGATCTCCGGGCGACGTTTTTATGTGAGGCCCGTATTTGTAGTAAATGGGCTGACAAATGGACCCTATATGGGATTGTCCACAGGTTCCAGAATAGCCCCATGCCAATTGCACACAGGGTTTACCAAAATGGGCAGCAGATAAGATGCCAATTTCGGGCCCATTCCCACTGAGGTAGCATTAACATAACTCATGTGGGGCACAGTTGGGTAAACCCACCCAAAAAAAAAAACAAGACATGTTCAGGTGGAAAATAGTAACGATGATAAATTCCTAGGCAAAAGCCCAAAATGACATCTAAAAATAATGGAATCCATGTTTTTATACTTTGGTGGCTGTGGGATCAAAAATTGCAGTTGAATGGGTTTCAATGGTGCATTTTTATGCACTTCCTATGGATGTAACTGTGTTATTTACACAGTGTATTTTAGACTTAACAAACATACACAAGCTTGACAAAATTTATGCCATGTGCATGAACACAGCCAAAATTCTCAAAAAGTGAAGAATGCAAAGTGTGCAAAATGCGCCAAACTGTATATAAGGGTTAATAACATTATTCCTCCAGTGCTCTAAAAAAGCAAATAAGGCAGCTTTTACTTAAAATTATTGTAATAAAATCCAGTTTTAATATTATTGTTGGTAAGTTTACCCTTTAATGTAGTGATACTATTACAGTAGAATTATAATTGCTTTATGTGTATGTTTTTATCAGAAGTTGAAAGGACTCTGTGTATTGTATGCACAGTAAAAATGACAAACTGATGACCGAGTGCTAGCCGTATTGTTGGGTTCCGGGAGTTTCCTTGAGGCGATAATACTGGATTCACAGACACATCACTCATACAAATGCAGTCAAAGTTTTACTTCCTGTCCCATATTTAGTTGTAAGTGCTAATATTTGTGTTCTTCCTGGCAGTTAACATGAGCGATCAGCGTGCTTCTGTGTACAAATCTTTTTTAGAGACACAGGTTTTGAGTTTAGATCAGATTTATACAGAAAAAAAGAGGAATCATCCTCAGTGGCACCTGCAGTACTAATTCAGGGCAGATGGAGGATAAACGATGAAATATCTGTACGATCCTCTGCAGAACAAGTCTCTTCATCAACTGCCTCCGATCTGAGTTGTTCATCTTCAGAGGTTGGTGAAGGGCATCTCCAGCCCATCATTTCACCAACTCTGTCATCACCTCCCCTTCACTTCCTCCCCTCCCTCCCTCCCTCCACTGGGGGACACAATAAACAGTTAATGCTGACATGGGGGCTTTTATAGCTTTGTATATTTCCTCTGTGTCATCAATCATCCTCACATACATACAGTACGGTCAGACGTGAACGCTCACACTTCGTTTCACATATGCAAACTGTTTGCAAACTGCTGCGGCCATCACACCTCGCCTGTGCTGTGCTTTGACCCGTTGATGTTACTGCACTTTAGCCACACTTCCTCGCCAAGGGGGTTTCAACAGTGCAACACTTCCTGTCACTTCACTCTTCGTACAGGAACTAGTGTTCTGCTTTGTCAGTCTCCACAGGTCTCTGTTCCTAAGTGCTCCTGTGCGTCCCACTCGCCATCTCCCTGTCAGTCTCTCTTAGTATTCTCAGTGTACTGACATTGTTGTTTGCATTCATCCTACTACAGCATGACTTGATGTTCATAAATGGATTTATGTGGTTGTACATCGACGTAAAACCTTTATGGAGTATACAACAAGATAAAAAATGCATAACGAGGGAATATACAGATGTCATTTCTCTGTGGAGGCACGTGTTTGCCTTATGTCTGTTTTTGTATTGTTGATATTTTTACAAGCTCACAAAGCTGCATTTTATTTTATTTTATTATTTTATTATCCCATGATTTATTCACTAACTATGTTTTTGACAAAAAAATGATTGCTAAATCTTTTTTTTATCCCTTCAAAACCTAAAAAAAATTGATATAATTTCTTTTAAAAAACATGGGAGGGTGACAAGCAACTGAAGAAGAAATGAGTAAGAAATAAAATTAGCTAGAAAATTGTAAAAAAAAAAAAAAATCTAAAGATAAGCAAAAGAAAGTTAAAAAAGAACCCCCCCAAAAAAACAAAAAAAAAAAACAAATTTACTTTCAGAAAGTGCTTTAAATCTATTTTTTCTCTTTCCGTAACATAATTTTAAAGATATTAAGAGAATTATACATATAGTTTAAAAAACAACAACATATTTTTGACAATATCAAATTATCTCACCCAGCAATTTTTTTAGAATATTGCCTCATCACCTTGAACTTCTTTTGTTAATATCCTGTCTAATCATATTCTCAGCTTATGCTGTCCAGCAGTGTGTCATGTGGACACAAAAGGTGGCTTTTGGTGTTGGCAACTTTAACTTTGTAAAGAGAATAAGCTTATGTGGTTCATGAAAGGAAGCATATGTTAATATTAATACAGTTTATAACATATTTCTCCTTCGTTGTCATTGTTCAGCATTTGAACCTGTAAGATGTGATGGTTCTCCTTTCATTGTAAAATGTTATATTTTACCCAAAGTGGAACATTTTTTTCAATTCTTTCTCTCTTTGAAGCAAAACTCTAAACGAGCAAAGCTCAGCACAGAATAGATGCTCAGCGGCCTGCACGCTGCTGGTGTTTGTAGTCCAGCGTAAATGCAAGGCTCTCCAATTACAAAGAATTGAAAACAAATGCTGGCCTCAGGAAAAAAAAATGCTTTGAAGGACGTTGCTTCTTAGTGCTTTGTGCTTAAAATATTATATTATCAGTGGAACTCATCGTCTCATTAATGGTCCAACGGTTCCAAATGTTCAGTTTTAATTGTTTCTGCCCTTTATAACTTAATTACGTTTTCTATCAGTAATGTCAACAAGTTTGAATTTTAAGCTCTTATCTGCCGTCAGGAGTGCCTTTTCATTTGCAAGAACTCTAATAGAAATCGTTTGTAAATACATGAGCTGTCGCCATGGCCATTTTTGTTTTCAACCATAACTCAAATATAACATCTGAAGCTAAATTAAAATTCAATTTTCAATGCAGACCCTCAATGGTAATCACGTTTAGGAGGGGTTTTTAATTTATTCCTCGAAGCTGATTAATTGCGTGGAATTGCTCCAGCCATTTCCTGTGTTAAACGTCAGTTAATTAGGTGACAACATTGGATGGGATAATTAATTCAGCTGGGGGGGTCACAGGAAGTTAACAGAGGAAGAGAGCTCGGGCTGGGGGGTCCCAGTGACACAGACCTGCCTGCCGTGCAGCCACCTGCAGTCCCCATGTTTTAGACCTAATGAGACTGGAGGTTTGAGGCAGAGTGCTCCTCTTCAGACCTCATTTTTTAATATTTGAAAAAGAACTGGGCTGCAGTGGCCACTCAAGTGCTACAGCAGCACAATGCTGGGTGGATAAATAATGACCCCTGTGATCCACTGTGGAACAAGCCTCTCTATCAAAGGCTTCTGAGTATGAGTTGTTTGTCTTTAGAGGAAGGTGAAGGGCATCTAGAGCCCATCACTTATACCAGTTTTGTCTTTATTCCCTCACACACACACACACACACGCACACACACACACACACACACACACACACACACACACACACAGTTCAGGCTTTGATTCTCTAGCTGAAGCTGACCGAGACGCGTAATTTCTAAAGTACGTATAGTATATCTGTATTTTTTGATTTTTAATTCCCTTGGGGTTTCATCAGGCTAGATCTACTGTATGTGCAGTTTTTTATGGTATTTTTGGTATTATGTGCAAATGTATGGAAGCCCAGAGAGGCAAGCTGATTTTTCTTTATTTATTTATTTATTTTGCAGACAATAGATAGATAGTTTCTTTATCCTTAAACAGGAATATATCATATCACAAGAGTCAAAAAAAAAAAAAAAATGGTATATGACCACACCACAGGCTGAAATTCCAGAACAAGAGCTCATATGGCGGTGAGAACAAAGCACATGGATAGTCTATACTTATGTCCAGAAGGAAGGGGGATAAAGTACTGGTGAAGTGGATGATCTGGCTCTTGAGTGATAGTGAGTGCTTCTCGAATCAGGGATTAGATGACACCATCACATGGGGTAGAGACACCACCTGACTGTGACGTCGCAGCTAGCGCTTGTGCCATACTCCACAATGTTGGATAAAACCTGTATTTATACTCAACTCAGAAGTCCTTTGTGTACAATTTAGGGGGATTTAGTGGCATATAGCGGTAGGTATCGCACATTGGAACCAGCTGAAACGTCTTGTTAGAATTCCTTCAGTGATGATTGTCATTGCTGTTCAGGAGATTTTTATCAGGAGCCGAGGACTCAAACAGACGGGATAATTAACCCTTTGAATCCTCAGCAAATTGGTTTGGTTTCATTCAAAAACATGGGGAGAAGTCAAAGAGCAATTTAACAAGACATGGCCCAAAAATGAGCGGAAAATGAGCAAAGGATTAAAAGAAAATTACCTTAAAATATGAGGGAGAGAGAGAGAGAGAGAGAGAGAGAGAATTGAATAAAGAATAGATTAAACACATTTGAATGTAATTCCAATTCCACTTGTAATTTTTTTTTTTTTTTTACGTGAAACTAATGTCTGCGTGTTTTTACATTTATTCAACTTAAAATTGAGAGTCGTAAAAGAAAGGTTTATTCCTAATGTCAAAATTTTACAGCACAAAGAATAAATCAAACACACAGTGGAAAGTATTTTCAATTCCACTTGTAATATCTTCTCTAAATGAGAAACTAATGTCTGCGTGTTTGTACATTTATTTGACTGAACTATTTATAATTGAAACTGACAACTGAGAATAGTAAAAAAAAAAAAAAAGGTTAATTTCCAATAACAAAATTTTACAATGCAAAGGAAAAATTAAACACACTGTGGAAAGCTTTTTGAGCTCCACTTGTAATATCTTCTCTTAATGTGAAACTAATGTCTGTGTTTGCACATTTATTCGACTGAACTATTCATAATTGAAACTGAAAACTGCGAACAGTAAAAGAACGGTTCATTCACCACGACACATTTTAAAGTGTGAAGGATAAATTAAACACACAATTCCACTTGTAATATCTCCTCTTGATGTGAAACTAATGTCTATGTAAATTGTGATTTTGATACAGCTGTTGCTTAATCTTAAACATGCCTAAACAGTGCATGTTTTATTATACACCTCTTGAGAAAGAAATCATGATGTCAGTAAGACTACCACCAGCAGCTTATGAAATGCTTCAGTGGTTTTGGCTCAGGTGGGGTCGGCTTGGTTCAGTACAGCTTTATGTGCAATGTCAACATTCATTTCTTTTCATTTACTCATACCCGTAAACCTTGTATATTTTCAGATTTTAATAAGGCCCACAAAAAGGTGTTAATGAAAGCAAACTGTGCTGTCAGCTGCCTGTTTAACACACGCATCAGGACCGGGTTTATTTATAAGGAGAGCTGGAGACCTGTGTGGGCAGTGTTTAAATCCAGTAGAACGGGGATTTTGAGGCAGGCAGTGTGGCAGTGATTCATAGTTCAACCCAGAGTCCCTCTCTCCCCAAGTCCCTCATAATTAAAGTCTAAGCATATGGCCTTGTGACCACGCAAGCACAAAGGTATCTGCAGAACTTTTTTGGCATCTTATTTTGAGTCGCTGGCACGATGGTCCCTTCAGCCTTCCTTCAGCGCAGCGGAAATGAAAAGCGTGTCACCTTGAGTTGTCACAAGCCACATCTGCCACCCTAATTACCACGTGCTTAGGCTTATTGATAATTTGTTTGGCACTTAGGTTTGTAAGTGGTTAGCTATATTTGTCAGAAAAAAATGGCCTCATCAACACAGCCACACCTGCCATACTCCATATACTCATCGTTATGATACATATATTGTGATTTTGATCTAAAGCAGTCAGATGAGGTTGGTCAAAAGGCAGCAGAAGGTATAATTTAATGGTCAGTTAGCATAATGGTGCTGTGTGCAAAATGCCAGAGTGGGAACTCATAATTTTAGCATGCAAATGTTCACTGAGTGTAAGGCTCAGCATTTTTAACGGAATAGTTTAGTATATTTGCTTGCTAATTTCTGCCACTGTAATTAGCACCAGACAGAGATGAGACTGATGGGAATGTGATTAGCTTTGCCAGTTTTTGGTTATGAAACCAAAATACTACATAGTAGCACAAGATGAAAGGTCAAGGGATTACCAACATTTTTACAATTTACATTTTGGGAAACATGAGTTGAATTATCACAATGCATCCTATTTGTTGTCAAGACTTTTGAATCTGAACAAAAAGTGTCAACCCAATGGTGTCTGTACCAAGTTGTGTGTCAACCAATAATGAAAATGTTTAGATGTTATTGGATAAGGTTCTGGATGGTGGCACTAGTGTCAGGTCAGTTCAAGTCCATTTCATTTATGTAGCCCATTATCACAAATATTTATGATCTGCACAGCCTGTGACAATCAGTCTTGGACCCTTGCTTTGGATAAGGAAGAACTCCCCTTAAACAGGAAAAACAATTGGACAAAACCTCAGAGCAACTGAGGATTGATCCCTTCCCCAGGACAGACAGATGTGCGATAGATGTTGTGTGTACAGAATAACCAACACAATGAAATTACAGTACAGACAATCCATATGACATAATGGTGCACAGGATGGCAATGTATCTAGGAGGATGTCAAGCAGCTTCCAGGTGTCCCCAAACAGCTAGAGTGTGAGCCACATCCCCTCCTCTCCATCATGTCCCCTGAAAAGAGGACGGGTTAAACATATAAGATGCAAAACTCAAACATATCATTCACACACATAAGAAAATGGAACAAACAGAGAAAGACAGACAAAAGGAGAGGCCTGAAGACAAATCCAGATTCAACATGTGGAATGAGTATGGACTGCATAAATAATGGGTATAGCTACAGAGATGTCATGCATTGGTTTGTGGAATGTTGTTTAAAAACCTCAAATTGAGTTTTTTGGCCATTGCCATATCAGTTTTTTTTGGAGTAGTGGAGAAGTGACTATATTTGGATGAGAGGTTGCTGCTGTAGAGGAGAGGTGGATCTCATTCGCAGATTGTGCTGAGGCCTCACAGACAGCCTGACACTCAAGCGGCCCTACAATTAAATATACCTAATTTTGGACCTTAATGAAATGTAAATGGGTGAGATAAAAAAAAAACCCCTCCATACAGGAATGTAGAAATTATATATAGAGACCAAAACAGTTTTTTTTTTTTGTTTTTTTGTTTTTTTTTACACAGCTCTAAACATGTTTATTTCTGCTGCAAAGTTGGGTATTTTTCAATCTTCAGGACCCATCTGACAATAGCACACTGTTCCAGCATCACCATCTCCTCTGGGCAACATGTCGAAGTATCCTTGTGCAAGATACTGAACTCCAAATTGCTCCCGATGCTGCTTCATTGGAGTGTGCACGCATATGAACGGTTACTACCTAGTAGGTGGTACTCTGCCACCACTGTGGGAATGTGTATGTGAGTGGGTGAATGACACTTTGAGTGGTCGAAAAGACTAGAAAAGCACTACACAAGTACAGTCCATTTACCATTTACTCTTAATTATGTGTAACTTTAAACCATTAAAAAATTAAAGTGGGTGAGTTATATAAAATTCAACTTCTGTGCAGTTGTTATTAATGTTAGCTACGAAATTGTTTTTTTATACCAGGCTGTAAACATGTTTATTTCAGCTTTAAAGTTGGACATTTTGACATGGATATCTATGGGGACTAACTCGCTCTTAAAGTCAGCCTCAAGTGGCCATTAGAGGAACTACCGAAAACTTCAGTATCTGCGTCATTTTTTTCAAACCTCGGATGTGGCCACCTGTATAAATGCTATTTTGAAAGAACTAAGAATAACATAAAAATGTGCAGAGAAAGGAAGCCAGTGAGAGGAACAGGGACCACACTGCCTGCAGGGATTAGAGGACTCTCTGGACATAGCTGAAATCCTGTCTTTTTTGCACTAACAGTAGTTCACAGCAACACTAATGTTAGCTTTGGACATGGTCTAAATGTTGCTTCAGAGGCCACCAAGGACATTTTCTGGTTGAACATGGTCCATTGGAACAGTAATGTTGGGATTAGTGTAAGCATTTTGTGGAAAGTACCTGCCTGAAAAGAGACGAGCACAAGTGTTGAAGGCCTGTATTATGGTAATTCCTCACAGTAATTTTTCTTTTCCTTGAATTATGGAAAGCATTTGGCCTAGGCTCTAACCTAACCATCCCCATGGTGTCCGCTCATCGTTTCTGAGGGCCAACATTTGTTCCAGCAATTTTTTTTTCCCTCTTATCAGGATTGTCTGGGGAGGAAATCTGTGCTGCGCTGTATTACATTTAGTTTCCCATTAGATTAGAGAAAGAGCCTGCTGGATAACTCCTACTGTTCCCCGCCCTCCCGTCCTTTGCTTTTTCCTCACTCACTCACTCACTCACTCACTTTTCCCTCTCTCTTTCCCCACTAAATCATTCATTCCCAGACTTATCCGAGAGTGAAATGGAGCACAGGCCAGGCTAGTTAATGGGGTTCTATGAGCCATAAGATTACTTTCCTACCTGAGCTCATTCCTATGAATCTTCCTTAGAGAAGCGACTACAATAACAAACCACTTCCAGCCGTGTGGCAAAGTTACCAGGGGACTGTTGGGTGTTCAGACAGGCTACTGTTTCCATCAGCTCTGTGCTCTCAGTGTCTAGCATCAGCAAGCCCCTGCACTTGTCGGATTTTCTCTACCCAGCTTCCCGATGGGACAGAGTCACAAATGTTAACAAGAGAACTCAATGTACATTCCCCGAGCAGCCTAATTGGAGCTGGAGCAAAGATGGTCGGAGTTTTTTTCTTTTCTTTTTTTTTTTATTTAACTTTTTCTCAATGGAAATCACAAGTGATATTTAAGTTGTTTTTTTTTGCTGGCATTTTGGTTCACATCCAGCAACTCTGCTTCTCAGTGTGTTTTGCGGAGTCTCGTTACCTGGCATGCTCATAACCTGACTGGCCTATTTAGCAGCAGTTGTTAAAAATGTATCAGCACTTTGGCTGTGACCACGCTATTGGCTGTGACCAGACAGAACACTGACACCTGGACTGACACCTAAACTCACTGCCATTATCATGCTCACTGCCATACTAATAGTGTTGTGGCAACACCCAAACTGTAGGTCATGGTTTAGTCGAGTGGGGTTAAAATTCAGAACATTCATCTTTTTTTCAGTAGAAAGTCTATAGATAGAGGATGTAACATACGAAATTTAACCAAGTGCATTTGCTCAAGTATTGAAGTTCAGTACAATTTTGAGGTGCTTGTTCTTTATTAAGCACTCAATGCTATGTCATTTTATACTTCTACTCCATGGCTCTTTAGAGGGGAGTGTACTTTTAACTCCTCTACATAAATGCTCTGCAGACTAAGCAGTAGGGGTGGAAAATGTGCAAATCATAGGATAGCAAAGGAAAAACTCATCTTACTCTGTCTCCAATTATAAACCTGACATTACCCTGATATTTTTACCCTAACCCTAACCAGTCCCTAACCAGTCCCACTCCTCCTGCTTAAACCTAACAAATCCAACCAATGAAGGAAACAAGTATTAGCCATTCATAGGAAAAACAGGATGAATCATTCTTTTGCTTTCCTAGGATTTGGAACTTTTGGTTGTATGGCCAACATCTTCTACCTCAGTATTTGTAATTTTATATCACTGTAACAATATATGGCACCATTGATTGTTCTGTAAATTCAGTCAAGAAAAGGTTTCGAGTAACCGTACCATACTTTATCATATTTGAATATTTTCTTCTTTCGTTTGGAACGTTCATACAAGGAAAAAAAAACTTCCTCAGATGAGAAACTACTTGAATGAAAAACAAAAGACTCACAACAGAAAAACTAAAAAAATTTCAAAATGGAAGCTTGAAGGTACTGAGAACAATAATTTTGAGTGTTTCAGTTTTATGTGTCCATAACTTCACTCTCCATGTTTGCCAAAATCATCTTGCGAGGCAGCTGGATTCATGGGATCCCAAAATCATGTGAGAATTGTGAGATCATGTAAGAATCCAGCCCTGATTTGCTACATGGTGTACACCACAGTGTATACCATATTTCCCAACCTTACTACACAATTTTTTGCCTCTGTGCTGGGGATAGCTGTGGCCGGAGGCATTGTGCTCTCTTGATGTCTGTCCCAGTCTCATTAATCCAATTTCTCAAAAAAATAAAAAAATGAGGGATTTTCAGCATATTTGGTACAAATGTCCACATAGATGCAGGAATGAAGTGATTAGATTTTGGTGGTCAAAGGTCAAGGTCACTGTGACCTCGTCTGTCACATTCTCGTGAACGTCATCTCTTGAGAACGCCCTAAGTGAACTGTTTCAAATTTGGCAAACATCCACTTGGACTCAATGATAAACAAATTAAATTATGGTGGTCAAAGGTCAAGGTCACTGTGACCGCATCAGTCAAATTCTTATGAATGCAGTATCTCAAAAGCACCTTGAGTGAAGTTCCTTAGATTTGGCACAAACTTGTACTTGGAGTCAAGGATGAACTGATTATAAATAGTTATTTTTTACCCAAACCATAATCTTACTTCTCATTTTATGTTTTTAAAAAGTATTTTTTTGTGTGACTTTTTTGTCTTATTTGAGAGGACAGATATTAGAGAGAAAGGGGGAGAGCGAGGGGATGGCATCCAGCAAAGGGCTGCAGATGGAATTTAACCCATGGCCGCTCTGGTAAGGACATAGACCTTTGTACATGGGGCGTTTGCTCTACCAGGTGAGCAACTGGGCACCCCTTACTTCCAGTTGTAACAAAGTACTGTATTTGCCTTTACCTAAAGTAGTTTCAGTGACGAAATCTATATTTCTTGCAGACAAGGAGGTTTACTTTGAAAGGGCAAATATGCATGGAATGAAAGGAAATTGACAGGCCTTTCTTGAGTGTCCAAAAGTGACACTAGGGATGCCTACAATATATAGATTGAACGAACGCCACTGACCAAGCTGCCACATTTGCCGAATTGGGAGTAAGAACATGTTGTTTATTTTGAATAAGCAATTTAGTTCAACTTTTCAGAGATTTGAGAGATTTTGTGGAGAGGACTTGCCCCCCTCCGGGACCTTGTATGTAATTGCACAACAAAGTCATTCTGTGTGACAAGGTGCTGGAAAATTAGAAAATTCAGGCGCATGAAGAGAATGAGGGGGAAAAAAAACTATCCTACTTTCATGCAGCTTAACTTGGTGTTTTATCTTTCCATTTGAACAATGAAAAAGCAGACAGGCTAACAAAGACAGATTGCTAAGCAAAAAACTCCAATAGTTGAGAATTGAACTCTGGTCCTCATTGGGGGATTCATAGAAAGACTGGAGAGTTTACATCCCAATGGACTACTTCATAGTCTCTCACAGAGCCGGAATATTGATCCGATTTTGCTTTGATTTATGTAACTGCTATGCACTCAAGGCTCAGCATTGTCCTGCCTATATGAGTCCAGAAAATAAAGCTTGAAGACAGCTCTGCCTTCATTCTGCGACAACACATTCACAGCAGGAAATAAAACAGCTTTTAAAATTTTCAGCTCTCATGTATAACATGCAGCTCCGTGCCCTTCATGAGTTTTACATTTAACATCGCCATTATTCACGCAGTTAGCCTTATTAGACTCCCCCGCCATGCATTTAATCTGCATTAGTAGAGCTGTGACCAGTGTAGCCCATTCTTTATCAAATTCTACAACTGAGGAAAAGTTTTTCTGAGTCACTCTGAGCTCAAGTGTAGAACTATATAAAAAGGATCAATTTTAAAAGTATAATTCATGTCATTTTCATTGTAGATATAAAAAACAGTATGTTCACTCTGAAAACCTATGTACCATACAATAAATATGTGCCCACCTTAGAATTAAAATAGGTTCTATCTGCGTCCTGAGCAGTTTTGAGATATTGAGCTTCACACTTTTTTGCATTCCAAATAGTAAAAAGGACCTTCTTGTTTTTGTTAAGGAAGTCAGTCAGAGCAATAAACCTACCCTGACATGATTTTTAGGTTTGCTCAATCTCTATAAACTAATGGATCAGATCAGAAGCATCCTGGTTTCCGTTTGTAGTTGGAGTAGTTTTACCCAACATATGTGAGTGAGCTTCGGTTGCATGAAGGTACACAGTCCATGTTTAATGCAAAAGAGGGGTAATACATTGGCCGAAGGGCTATCTTTGAACCCGTTGGCTGCCATTTGATGACTTAGCTTTATATTAACTTTTTTTTCCAATTTATCTGCAAGAGAGATTAATTGAAATGCTGTCTGGACCTGTTCAAGTCTTGGCCTGGATATCCCCCAGCTATACCAGAACCCCCGAAAGAGTGGCCATTGCCCCCAGAAGCTATCCAGTCCAATAGCCAATAGGGTCAGGTATTGAGGTCTGAGGAGCCAAACCAATTTTTAGTTGAAAAACTGAAAATAATTGGGAATAAGGAGCAACAACACCTGAATTAAACATGTCTCCCTAGTTCTTATTTAACAAATTAAGCAAAAACATCAATAGTTCATTGGGTAAAAGATAGCAATACTGATCAGTAAAGAAAAACAGTAACAGTAAAATTTTGTCAAATTCAAAACTTTATAATTCTCAAAAAGGGTTGGAGACACAATCTGTGGTCCAACTAAACAAAAACTAATTCAACATCAGACAGATCAATAACATCCATCATAATCATTTGACATGATTGGCATGAATAGTGAATAGAAACTACTTCTGATTATTTATATAGTTCTTTTGTCACTTTGTAAAAGAGGTTTTGATTCAAGTATCTGAGGTGTGTCCCATCTTTCATTTTATTGTTCACAGTGTTAAACATGGTAGAATAACCATTCAATATAATGCATCCAATAAAACACCACCACACATGTACAGCCACAAGGCAACAAATAAACCACTAAAGTATCTTTTTAAGGCAGTGTTTATTACATGGCTGTTGTATTGCATTGCTTCACGTTGCATCACACAGGTGTTTCTGGTCGCTTAGGGTATTTTTATGTTGCTGTTTGTCAAAGAACTTCACAGGCCAGACTGTTGGGTAGTTCAAAGAGTTACTTACTCTGAAATCCACCTTTTTTTAGTAAATGATGTGTACACTCACCTTATTACACTATTAATTCACCCTGGTCCCAGAGGTCTTAAAACAGAAGTTATTTTCCTTTTGCAGAAAAAAAAAGTAATTCTTTCCTCCAAATGTCTGTGAAAAATCTATGGTCTCCCCGGTACAACTTGCCCCCAAACTGTGAGGCAAATTTATCCCCTCCCATTGCTCCACTAGTGCCAGAGCTTTAAAAATTGCAAAGACATTAATAGATAGGGAACATACAATCTATAGTAGTAGACATACTACTACTACTACCAATACTATAAAACTAATAGAAATAATTTATTGTGGTAATCAGTGTGTCATTTTTTAAATTTTTTTTTTTGACAGGGGGTGTGTTCCCACTAAAATACGTAGTAAATTTTCTCGTTGAAATAATGCATCAAATTCATCAACTTGTTACTTAATGTTGCAATGGCAGCCATTTCTATATCCATCTGGAATATTTTCAAGTATAAATATCTTCTACTCTTGTCAACCTTCATTTTGTTAAATAAGGGAAAATTAACTTGATAAGCCTTAATTGTTCTTATTTAATTATATAAATTTGATTATAACACAAATCTGATGCTATTGTTTTTGCTGTTCATGCATAACAGTCTTGCATTTTGACATATTTCTCAGTTTTGAGATCAATAAAGTATATCTATCTATCTATCTATCTATCTATCTATATCTATCTATCTATCTATCTATCTATCTATCTATATAAAAATGTTGCAGACCCCTCCTTTGATTGATGCCTGAAATTTGACTGAAGTCCAGCAGTGAAGTTCTTGCATTTGTTTTACCTTCCCCTCATTGCAGACTGGCAGGCTCCACTGGGAAAAAAGTATGTGCAGCTGAAGATGGTTAAACTCATTGATCAGCTTGTTTGACTGGCATATGGTATGTTTTCATATAATTTTTGGTGGTTTAGCTGGTCATACCAGCTTCTGATGGTCACTTAAGCTGGTTTATCCATTGAGGGTCTGGAAGGATTGTCCCAATGCAGAGGGGGAGATTTTAGTCTCTGCCCTTTGTAATTCTGTTTCCAGAGGCACTTAAAACATAAATTTATCATAAAATATAAAGTGCAAAGGAGAATGATGCATCTCATATTCACAATGCAGAATCACAGTACAGTTTGAGTGCCTCAAAATATGGTTTGTTGCAGTATTTGAATAGATGTCTTTGTCACTCAGCCTTCAGCCTTCAGCCAAAGTTATTGTTGTTCTGCACCAGAGCTGTACAGAAACACAGTTAGGCTCATGACAGTGTTACATGTTCATATTATATTATTGAATATTACATATTAGCTCCATTATAAACTACTCTAAAGCAAAAAAATAATAATAATAATTTTGAGGCTTTTTAAACTTTTTTTTCACAAAGGAAATCAGCTGCAGCACATAAGCACAGCCCCGACCAAGCTGCTTCCCTTAAAAGGCTCTGGCAGCGACTGCATGGAGAGAGCCTGTGAACTTGGGATGTTTGCAAAGTGAAGTTCAGTCAAATTAATCATTCTGTCAGACAATGAGAGCAGAGCACCCCAGGGCTAAAAGGGAGACAAGGCCTTTCAGCGAGAAGAAGAATACGCTGCGCTACTGTATATGTTTTGGGCTTGTTATTCATTTTCACTGAGGGAGGCGGGGGATGGGGATGGGGATGGGGATGGGGATGGGGAGGTTATGTAGTGGTGTGCTCTCGCTCTCTCGGTGCCGGGGAATATATCTATCGTTCCGGGGAGCCATTTCCCATAAGAGGGGATAAATGGATGTAGCTGAAGGTGAGGACAATGCAGGAACATCACATTTAGAGGCTTATTCATCAAGTTCATAGGTGGTGTCAGGCCTCTGCGAAATGTTGCATTTTCACAGCATGCTTGCAAAGGAACTGTTAGTGGCCTTGCTCACATCCCAGTACTCATCATGCTTCATATCTAATTTGTGTCGACATGTTTATGCTCAAAATGGGTCATACGGGGTTACATTTTTACCTCAATTTAATGTTGTTTTTTAGATAATTGTTCCAACTTCCATTAACTTTGACCAGGACCATTCCCAACCCCATCTAAGCCTTGTCTTAAGTAACTGAACTAATATTTATCTCTTTCAGATTTTTGGACTTAAACAGGCAGTTCACCCAAAAATGAAAAATACATATTTTTTCTTTTACATGTCGTGTTATTTATCAGTCTAGATAGTTTTGGTGTGAGTTGCTGAGTGTTGGAGATATTGGCCGTAGAGATGTCTGCCATCTCTCCAGTATAATGGAACTAAATGGCACTTGGCTTCTGGCACCTAAGAGCCAAAAAAATCAGTTTGAAAAACTTACCAGCAATGTCTCTTTTCAGAAATCATGACCTAGTTACTCAAAATAATCTACAAACCTTGTTTCATGTAGGAACTATTTTCTGTCTACCAAACTACATACACCCACCCACAGTATCACCACGCAGAAGGAAGCGTACATCAACTGTTGGCTACCACTGAGTTAGGTAATGTTACAGCTGAGTCAAGGAGAATGCCATTATAGTTCACATCTTGCCGCGTCACAAGCAAGAGCCTTTCGTCCATGAGTAGGTACTTGTCTCCATCTGCACTGTGACACAGAGGGTGGGTGTAGTGCGGTAGAAAGTTTGGTTGTCAAATGTTTCAATTTTTGATTTGCGATTGATTACAGAATTGCAACAAGTTGCACTTCAAATCACGTTTTCACTTCCATTGTTTTGCATTTCAAAACTTACCAGATTGTCTTAAGGATAGCAAAAGAATGCACTAGGACTAGTATAAAGTGAGCATGTCTGTTAAGGGAAGACTCATGAGTACACACAGAACAACTTTTCATGCAGATATCTTGAGGTCAGAAGTCAAGGGACCCCTGTAAAATGGTCATGCTATTGAACCATCGCCAAAATTTAAGCTAACTTTGGAGCATTATTCAGCCCTCTTACTGACATTCTAGCATGAAAGGGTTGGTACCACTTGATTCCATAGTTTCATATGATACCAGTATCATCACTCTAGCTTAACCCTTTGAAACCTTAGCAAATTGGCTGGATTTCATGGGAGGACGGCAACAAACAACTTGAGAAGAAATTGTCCAAAAATTAGCAAGAAATTACTAAAAAGAAGAAAATGACCTGAAAATACTATGATGAGAAAAGTAAAACAAAACAAAAAAACAATGAAAACCAAGAAAATGACCTAAAGAAAGTGCTAAAAGAGTATTTTTTAAAATTTTCTCAGTTACATCTATTTAAATGTGTGATTTAGAGAAATAGTAATATAGTTTTACGGACATTTTACCCTAATTTTTTCATTATATCTATATTTTCACTATATCTGTAGAATATATATATATATATATATTCTACAGATATAATATTTTCCCACTACTGCTTTAATAAACTGATTTATTTTGTTCAAGGCATAATTACATCAACCAAGGAGGTTATGATTTCAGTCTGTTTTGTCTGTCTGCAGCATTACGGAAAAACTACTGACCGCATATGCATAAAATTTGGTGAGAGGGTCTTGCTCAGACAAAAAAAAAAAAAAATACAATTTGGAGCAGATCCAAATGCTGAGGCAAATTTTTCTCACTTTCATTAATATTGTGAGAAGGTGCGTTTGGCTTTCCACAAGCTTATGTTATGTGAGTTTAGATAGGTTTGCAGAGCTGTATTCATCTTTATATTGTCGTATTTTCATGTCTCACATTTTGTATCTCATACACCTTTCAGAAATCTCTCATCTTTACACACATTGCTTTCATTTTTCCTCTCTCTTTCCTTTCTTTCATGTCTGTGGTTGCAGGGAAATGTGTCTTAGTTACAAGCATTATCCAGATACCTTCTGGATGTGCTTGCGAAATCGGTGGGGGCAGTCATGGTGATGTATGGCTATAATCCCATCGCTGCAGCATGACACGGCTGTCAGTTGCCATAGGAGACAAGATGATTTATATTTCACAGCGTTGCTAATGGCCCCACATAAGTGATGTTAATGTTAAAGGCCTGATTCTGCATTCTTATTAAAAAATGAGGAGGCTCCTGCCTCTAATTGGAACAAATGAAGACAGACACTTTTACCGGCTTAGGTTTCATAATGTCACATTTGCAGTGATGAAATCGTTTTATGTATAACGCCATAACCAAAGGAGAGGGCAAGGAGATAATTTATTCACTCCATGTCATGTTCACTAAGAATCTGTGCTCTATCACTCCATGCTCTATCTATAATTGATCTGGTAAAAAAAAGAGGCTGATTGGTCCTTTAACGCTAACCTGTCCTAGAACAGCTTGGTCTTTCCCACTGTGATGCATGATGAATGTTTCCTCTACCTCATGTGTCCCATTGCAGTTTCATTTACACCATGTGTTGTTGTTTATCTGCCACTAAACAGGTTGCTTGTCACCAGACCAAGATGCATGTGCAACATTTGATAGACCCTGCAGTGCATCAAAGTGAAAAACATTCCTACATGGGTGACTTCCTCAGGCAACGGAGATGGGCATTATTGATCTGAGCTCGAGAAAGTATTGGTAAAAGCAAAATCAATAAACTGGGCTTCACAGGAACACAGTGTTAAAGCTACATTAAATAATATTTACAGTATGACAGTATTGGCTTTAGCTTAACTGAATAGTTTGCATTTTTTTTTTTTGTGAAATCTTATTGGAATCTGCAGTGATTGAGAAACTGATTTGGGTAACTCTAAATTCCCTACCCTTCATTTTGATTTACCCTTCAGTGAATGATCCTCTAGACCATTTTAACCACAAAAATGGGAATGTCACCAATGTCATTACACCTGCAAGGTTTTAGTCATCCTATGGTAAAAAACAAACAAACAAAAAAAACACAAAGACAAATTTCCTGGCCAAAAACATCAAATTCACCTTGGCATTTTTGAAGATAAATTCAACATGCAAAAGTTGGAATTGGGCTATCTTTCTTCTCTAACACCATCAGCATTAGGCTGAGCAATCTTCCCGCACCATCTGAACTCGTTTTTTACTTACAAACACAGAAAGTTTATTGAGTTATTCTGTAAGAAATTCAAAGTGTTTACTCAACCATTAAAAGTCCAGTGTTGTTCAAAAAATTAGATTCCAATCTGCACTCACATGGGAGGAATTTGGTTTTTAAAAAAAGGCTCATTAGATTGCTATTTACTGCAGAACTTTGGAAAAAAATCTTGCAGCAATTAATTCCATCCAACAGCAGTCATGTTTCTTTAACAAAATTATTTAAAAATGTTTTTAACTGTTTGGTGACGATTTACAGCGAATCCACCGGTTGCAGAAAGGTTGATTGTATAGAGATCTATGAGAAAATGACTCTACTTCTTATTTGATTTATTGCCTTAGTAAACATTTTCTTAATGAGATTATGGTCTCATTAGGTCCCTAGCTGTGGGTTTTCTTCAACAAAGCATGATGCTCTTTCTGTAAATTATGGTCCCATTTGGAGGTAAATAGATGATAAAGCAGGGATAAAGTGGCTATCTACTGATTGACGAGTTGCTACCATGTCCTCACAAACGGCACCGCCCTCTTTTCTCAATATGGTCCACTTAAAAAACCAAGATGCTGACCGCCACAATAACAAACTTGAGGTTTTAAAGGGGAAGACCATAAACCAAGGGGTGATCACCTTAGGCTGTATATAAAGATGGATGACGTGCCCCCATTTACCCCCGCTATTCTGAAGTGAGATTAAAATATGAGATATATAAGATACGGGTGTTGCCATCTTTCAGGGGTGATGTCATTGAGGGCTGCATTCACCACAGTAGCAATATACATGGTGCGGGAGTAAGCGCCGTCTGACCAATCGCAATCAGCCCCATTAATAGCTCATTAAAACTGGACTTATCGTGAAAATAAACACTTGAACAAACATCAGGGTAATGAGAGAACTTCCTTTAGTGACAGAAACCATCTAACCATCCAACTAAACCAAAATTTAGTTGTTGTGTACGTTGAGTTTTTAGTTTGGCCTGTGTCCCATTCACTAACATGGTGGGGCGGGCTTTAAGACCTCTGCTGCAGCCAGGTACCAAGGGGCGATCGAGATTGAAAAACTACAATTTGGGGGGGCTGTCATGTTGTCAACATTTATGGTAATCACGTTAACTACATCCACTTTTGTACAGTCTATGGTCTAGACAATTCTGTGATCACCAACTATACCATTATCAAACCATCCCATTTTAAGAACAACATTGCGAAAGTTTTCTACACAAGCATAGTAATTTTTTAACCCCAAATGATACTCTTCATATGCTTCAATCAGCCACATATACCTTGTTCTGTCACAAAAGACTATAGTCTCATTGATTCTTTTCTCAAGGGGATTAAACAAATGAATGATTGGATGTGTCTGAACCTTCTCCAGCTAAATGAAGACAAAACCGGAGGGCTGAATATTAATGTTCATCTCCAGAGAATTGGTGTCTGAAAACCACCAATCAAGTCAGGAATCTTGATATAAACTCTCACTCAGAGTTTAACTTTAACAGCCAAATCAATACCAAAGTCTGCATTCTGCCATCTAAAACACATAGCAAGAATCAGAGGATTGATGTAGGCATAACCTATAGGGAAATTAATCCTTTCATTTCTACACGGTTAGAATACTGTAATGGTCTTTTCTCAGCTGTTTTTTTAAAGATCTCAAGAACAACTTTAACTTATTTAGAATGTTGTTGCCAGAGTTTAGTTACTGTGTACCAAAGAGTGGATGTTAGTCTTTGTTTTTGAATATAAAGCCCTTCACCTTCTCATACTGTCTTAAATGTGTGCAAAAACAAAACAAAAAACTAACCTATGGTTTCAGTTTGATGGATTTGATCAAATCTTTATTGAATCTGAAACCTTTCTAGTCCATGTAAAAAACATTCCAGAAAGCAGTTTATGTGAAAACTCTGAGTATGTTAACCCTGAGATGAGGGGGACTCTGTGATATCTGTTCCAGAGAGAGAGTTAAGACAAACTGAATCAATCACTATGGTAACTGACTCTGTGAACATATCTGTATGTCTATATTTCTATAAGAAACACCGAGTTTCAACCTGTCTCCTCCCACCAAAATATAATAAAACAATAAAATAAATCTCCAATAATAAATTAATTTTAGAAAGCATCCAAAAAGCTAAAATACTACCATACAAAAAAAAACAGTAAACAAAATCAATAATAAAATATCACTTAGCTAAATGAAAGAAATCATAGTAATTCTCAGTTCCATGAAGAAAGTTAATATTGTGTTAATGGTGAGTGCCTTATATTTATATTAAACGATAATTTACTCAGCAGGATATTAGGCGAGAGGACATATATGTGGTAAAACAGCATTCTGTTGGGGTTTTAAATGACTACATGTTGAAATAGCCACTATATTTACTTTGTTTAACATCAAATATAAATAAAACCAAAGTAAAGTCGGCCTACAATCATGGCTGAGTGAAATATTATGTCTTACCTTTCTGAATGATATTTTTATAATTCATCTTCAGTTGCTTCCAAGTGCATTTCCCCCCCTGTGGGATTGCACCTAAATGAAAATCAAAATGTATTCAATCCACCACTTTTTCACCTGCATGCTATTATTTTAATAAAGTGCAGTTAATATTAAGTCAGTGGACACGTGCATTCAATACACATTGACACAAATGACACGGGCAGCGATTTTCTCCCATGCTGCTTTTCTCTCCTTAGCTGCTGCAGCGGTGTTACTTTTATTTCTAAATATGGGTTCATACTCGCCGTAGGCAGCATGAGGACCTCTAGTTCAAGTGGGGTAAAGTAGCTTGGTTTCTTTTTCTCAGTGGTTGCCATGGTGAATCAAGGTATCAGAGCTACATTGATAATGGCTTTTTATTGAGGTTGTGCTCAACTCAGGGTGAACATGCTCAGAGTTGATTGAACTATTTCAGATCAGCAGTTCTGGAACTGGAATATCCCCCTGATCCTGGGGAAAAACCCTAATGACCTTGATTATCCTTTGACTTGTCCTCTAGTGTTAACTTTTCACTTATCCTGCAAAATCTTCCAATATCTGCTAAATGTATTCGCACAAACTTTGGTTCAGACATCCATTGTTTCCAGGAGATTAATCGGTTAAACACTGATGTGATTTTGAGTGACATGTTTCAACAGCTGTTTAGCAAATTGCCATGAAATTTGGTACACACCTTCATGTACCCCTCTGGATGATGTGTGATCATCTTGGTGATTCCCAATTTAGCTATCTATATGTGCATATGTATATATTGTAGATACTACCGGTAATAATTTAGTTTAACTGTTGATAAGATAAACGAGAGTCTATTTCTGTGTGTAATAAGTAGTATATATTATGGTTAGAATTGTGAATGTTGAGATATAGGTATGTGTATGTGTACGTTGGTACATATACAACAAGCCTTTAATTTATATAGGGTAGTTTTTTGATAACAGTTGAATTATGTAATAAAGGGGAAGGATTAAGTTTGTTTATACTTCTTCCTACTCCCTTTCACACATGTAAATCAATGCAAAAAAGTGAAACCAGAAAATCTCTTTGTTTGTCTTGACAGTGTTGCCTCTTCCCAGTCACAGAATGGTGTCCTGTAAAATTAAATACTACAGCTGATATATTCCGCTGGTGGCAAAATTTGTCATTTTTACTGCCTAACTTGGAAATCAGTGCTGGCTAAAAATGAAAAATCTGCTTCCTGAATGTAATGAACATTAGTAATATAAATACACAAGGAGAGATGAGATTTGATGTCAGCTTTGGAGCTCAGAGAGTATGAAATCAAATTTGAACCAGATCAAGTTGACAAAAATTAATCCCAAACAATTGTGATAATTAGTCATCATTTATCAAGAAAAAGCAAACCAAATATTCACTAAAGACTGCATGAACAAAATCTCTCAGATTCAGCCTCATTGACGTCTCTTTCTTGTTGTTGCTGTTGTGTCTGATTGAGCCGAGGCTGTGACATCAACGTAATTACTCCTCATTATGCATTAATCACGCCCTTCTCGTTGTCAGTGGGATATTTTTATATGGGATAAAATGTGAATAGTGTTAATCACAGAAAATTGTCCTCTTTGTGAGAGGTTGTAGATTGTAAATCAAGACGTTGTTATGCCATTGTATTGTCTCACAGCTGTTTTGATCGCTTCATGATCTCTGTTAAATGTTGACAAAGCGCTGAGGATCACATGCACATTTCATTGTGTTTTTATTGCTTTTAGTAGACAAGATGGACAGTAATGAGGTGTCAAATCTGAGATTCAGACTTCATTTTTATTACAAATATAGTCTTTGACTTGGGTTTTTTTTTATACATCATCTATATGTGATCATATTCAGTATCAGGCAGGGACCTTGTGCTTCAAAGAGGATGCTGCAGAAATTGCTGAAAATTGGTTTTCGATTTGACACAATTTCCTAAGAGAGAAAAGTTGAAGGCGTCTGGTTGAAAATATTTGCGTTTAATATAAATGTGCCGTATGTTCAAGTGAGATGTCGGCCTTCGCTTTCATCAAATGCTGAAGACTTCAGCCGACTATATCGCTATTTCTGAATAGATTTTATGTTAATGTTGCCATTTCCTGTGTGTGTTTTCTGGAGATGGGGCTCCACTTTGATCTAACACTGGAGACTTTGCTTTCTACTCTCGCCTGCCATCTAATATAATATTAATATTTAGCAAATATTCCTCCTGATACTTCAGGTAAAGTAAACAAGAATGAGATGTAGAGCCGTCCTTTGATCTAGCGGCGAAGACTGGAATCTGTTCCTCTATAGGAGTAAAGAAACACATTTATAGTACATTTTTTCTGTTTGTTTTTTACAGGTGTGGTGGAGATCTCCCCTGAACTTTGCTATATTTTAGCTCCAAGGCTTGCTTCCATATCAATAAATGTGTTTTTTTATGTGTTATTGCAGGTATGGTGAACTACAGCGAGGTGTCTGGCTACCCCCTCGTTCAGCACTGGAGTCTTCGTTCTGTGCTGTACCACGTCAAACTCAATCAGTGGGTCCTCTCTCAAGGTAAATCACTCTGCACTTCTGGCTATTCATTATATATATATATACATATATATTAGTGCTGGGCCGTTAACGGCGTTAACGTGGGATTCTTATCGCGCGATAAACTATTCACTAAGTTGGGTCTATACAGTGAGCAAGGCACCAATTTCACTTTGTTGTTTAAGCGCGGATGTATACCTGGTCGAATTACGCGGAGGCGTGAAGAAGGCGGAAGCTGGTCTGCCTGAGTGACAAAGCTGCTGACTGTTAATGGTCTTCTTCATGACCTCTAATGTAGGCCCACAGTTCAGTTAGGGTCATGTTATCAGAGGCTGCGCCCTCTGCTGTTCATTCCAGTTAGCAGGAAAAAGCTTTTTCCACATGGAGACAGAACCTGTGTTCCTAAATGTCTGTGTTTAACAAAATAAAAAAAAGTTAAACACCAAAGTAAATCTTATGAAACATTATTTTTCTGTATCAAATATTATAGTAGTACAGCTTTCTCAAGCAGTTTGTGATGCATTTTCATTATTTAGATAGATAGATATTATTTTGAATGTCTTTGGCAAAATTCAAATCTATAATTTTAATCTAGATTCATCTAGATTAACTACAGGATTGCAGTGAGATTAATCTAGATCAAAAAAATTAATCTATGCCCAGCACTAATATATATATATATATATATATATATATATATATATATATATATATATATATATATATATATATATATATAATTTGTTATTACTGGTAGTTTATTGATGCTGGAGGAAACCGGGCCCAGGCCTCCGTGGCATAAACTCTCACGTTCTCGGCGGAGAAAAACAGCACCCTCGGCTATCAATTATTTATCACGTTGTAATTAACGTGACACATCAGGGTTTGAAGCTCATCATAACAGTTTGGGTACTTTGTTTCATTTCTTTTTTTTTTTATCAGCCATGTGATTAACGGGCAGGCTGTCACATTTCAGTTTGGCAGGCATGTATATCTTGTGCTTAAAAGCTGCATAGCCGGATTTATCTCACATGGCGTTAGTGCTGGAGGAAGGTCTGGCTGAACCCATCGTTATTTCACACGAAGGGGAAAACAATTCTCTGGGTTGTTTGTTACTCTATAAACGACTCACAGTCGTCATGATTGGTGTTAAGTCCAGGATGCAGTAGAGGTGCACTTGGAAAATGGGGTCAGGTGGGAACTTATTTTGGGGGCAAGTGCTGGCATTAACCCTTAGGGCCCGCTTTAATATTACACACAATCGTATGGCTTTGTGCACAAATTGCCCTTTTCAAAATCAAGCTTTCAAAAATATTACACATCAGTATTATTTCATACTTTCATTCATTTTTTCAATCAACTTCAGTCCTAATCATAAATATTAAATATTCATCGATTTTCAGATTATTAACTCTTTAAATGCCAGTTTTTTGTCTTGATACCACTATGTTTTTAGGTTAAAAAAAACCCACACATACACACACACACACACAAAAAAAAAACAACACAAAAAATACAATATTTTCAATATACTAAATGCTAAGAATTATTATTTTTTGATTATCACAGCAAGGATATTTCAGTTATTTTCAGCAACATTGATTATGACAGTGCAGCTAGTGGAAATAGCATATATTTTCTCCATCTGCCAAACATGGTAAAAAATTATGTCATCAGGTTGAAAATAGTAAAAATTCCAAATTTCAAAGCAAAAGCCCAGAATAACACCCAGAAATAATACAATGCATATTTTAATACTCTGATTGCAGTTTTAATTGTTTGATTGGCACATTTTTTGCACTTAACAGTATGAGTGTGACAATTTTGTTTACACAGTTTATTTATTATTGTAGGAGCTGAGCAGGAAATTCAAAGATTAAACAAAAACACACAATCTTGCCAAAAATGTATGTGCATAAAATGCACTAAACAGTAGAGTAAAGAATAGCATAAAATGGTACTCAAGGTAAAAGTACCTCAGCATTATACTTAATTGCTCGAGAAAAAGTACATAGTTACATCCCATCACTGATTTGAGACCCTGTCCATGAAGTGTTGGAAAATAAAGAATAAAAAATTGTCTGCAAAAGAATACACATTTGTAAATCTGTTCTTGTCAGCAGCAGTTTTATGGTAATAAAGTTCTTGAACACATAAAGACCATCATCACAGGGCAATTTTGCAGTGTGGTGTTTAAAGGTTCAAGTTGGGTCCATTATATCAAATTAAAGCCTTGTTGAAACAGTCAATTACAGAGCGATTGTGGTTGTTGCTGCTTAGAGCACTACTCCGAGCAAACCCTGAAAGGCAATAAATGGGTCGGGGTCAAGTTCTCTTTAATCACAAATTAGCAAAATGTCACTTCAAAAGGGCACAAACTAAAAAGCTGCTCAAAAAGCAGCGCAGCCAAACAAGAGGACCACAGAGCAGCAAGACACGGCGCCCACTGACTTCTAATTGCTACCTCAAGTCCGCTGTTAATTTTATAATCACTCCTAATCATTTTTAATATCCAATAGATATGGAGGCACACATAGTCTGTTGTGAAGACAGATGTATCCAAACAAGGTGAAAATAAACCGGCATAAACATTTGTTTGTCTCGGTTACAGCTTGAAAGCTGAAGTGGAATGCACAGGTATTCAGCAGTCGACTTAAAGCTGGGCTTTCCAGGGAGCAGCCAAACCCAGAGCCTAATAATGGGATGCTAAAGTTAGGTTAGCACCTCACAGAGCAATGCAAATACCTAGTCGTTAGTGTCATAGCCTGGAGGAATGAATGTTTCTTTACTTAACCTGAAATAGAAAAGCCTTAAATAGATGAACACATCATATAATGACAGGGGGAGAGACAATTAAAGATTATAGAATATGCCATCACCTGGGTAGAAAACAAATTGTTAACAGAGCATTGCTCAAAAATACAGTTTCAATACAATGCCACAATCCAGTTTCCATAAAGTTTTGGCATTTTATGTTTCTGAAATCCACAATTATGTTAAATTTGCATGCATCATAACAACATTTCTAGTAACCTTTGATTACTTGTATTAAATTGATTTTGTATTGGGATATGGAAGGGAATGATAGATAGTGTGACACGTATACCTACAAGCAGCAAAAATAGCCATTTTTTAGGAAAACATTGTTGGCATTTCCAGCAGCAATTATGTCACCAAAACCATTTTTTTAGGAAACATTTGTGGTATTGCCACTAATGATTGTACCACCAAAAGAGGTTTTTCTCTCAGCAAGACATCGGCAACAGTTCCAGTAGTAAGTGTGTCACCAAAAGGAGCTGTTTATTCCAGATTCGGGGCATTTCTAGTCATTATTGTGCTACCAAATCAAATTCTTTTTAAAAAGACTCGACTGCAGTTTTGACTCTTAAACCAGTAGTTTTTTTTGTTGTTGTTGTTGTTTTTAAAGACATGAGCAGCATTTTCAGCTGCAATTATGTCACCAAAACTATTTGCAGCATTGCCAGTCATGATTGCGCCACCAATACAGGTTGTTTTCATTTTTAGCAGCAATTGAACCAACAAAATTGAGTTTTTTAGTCCAAAACAGGATCTTTTCCCAACCACATGTTAACTACAGCATTGGTGAAACGTAAAGACACATAGTTTAAGTATATCCCCAACATAATATCATACAAATGCTACATATCCATGGTTTGCAGAGAGTTACAATGCCAACATTCCATTCTGGTGCTTGGGTTGTGCCTTTGCAGCAATAAATACTCAAGAGTCAGTTTAGAAGGTTGAGTAATGTTTATATTACAGCATCCCCCACTTTACAAATGTTAGCTTTTGGAGCCTATAAATACACAAGTTTAACACAGCATGACTCCTTGTAAAATGGCTGAGTGTAAGCTGAACTGGAAACCACAAGTACATATGATATCTTTACAATAGCAAGACCATAAAATGAAATGAAATAATAAAGAAACAGTAATAATTGGCCTTTTTTTGTATGTCATACAATTACTGTATTACAGGTAAAAACCCTACAATGTAACAAAAAGTGTCATTCATAGAAGAGATGTTTTAGAAATCTTCCACCCAAAGCCAGGACAGTTGTAAGGACATTTTTTCTCTTCATTTCAGCCCTCTGTGCAGACAAAAATCTTGTTTTTCTCCCCCCAAATCTTCCAAAACAGTCTCAGAGTGTATAAATCTTTAAATACCGCCTTGGTGTCTTGAGGTAAAAGGAGCCCATTGAGGATGTGTAGACTATCTACCAGAAATTTTACAATGACAGCCTTTAGTCACTACAAACTTTTTTTTTTACTTGTTCATGTCAATACAACTGACAATACCCAAAAATTAACAATAAATTAAAACTACAAGAAAATCACACTTTTTCCTTTTTTTTTTCTTTTTTTTTTTTTTACAAATAACAAACAACAAATAACAAACTAGTAAATGATCTGGAAAAAAGTGCTTAAAAATGCTAAGAATTCAGGGAAATAATTTTGATCATGTTATTATGATCATGATATCTATATCTATTTATCGATAGATCAATAGATAGATAGATAGATAGATAGATAGATATAAATACACACACACACACACACACACACACACACACATATATATATATATATATATCAAAGGGTTAAATCACCATTTCATACTTGATTCCTTATGTTTTAACCTGTCATAACTTTCTGTTTGGTATTGTGCAAACAAACAATGAAATGAGATATTGCACAGACACACTACCCAGGTGGGTTTTTATCATTTTCATGTGTTTTTCCACAGTACTGTGTGTCCCCTTATCAAGCAGCAGTGGTAGTTCATTACATTAAAGCCCATATGCTCATTCTCATAAGTGCACATCCATTATTTTCTGTACTCATGTGCGTGGAAAACTGAGTGTGTGCCGCTGTGTCATTTTTCCCAGAGAAATACAGATTCAAACAGTTCTATCACAGAAATGAGGTCTGCTTTCAGAACTATGCGCATCATTTCAGTCTCCTTGTCTTTTCCTCTGTCTCTCTGATAGCCTGTCATACATCACAAAGCTTTGTATCCATAGCAAGACCAACACGTTCTGACAGCGCCTGCCATGGAAACTTCACAGAATAAGATAACTGTGGATAGGTATTTAGTCAAGCAATACTTCTTCTGAAGGCTGCTCCTGGCTGCTGACACATCCAGGATTATACTGAATATTTCAACGGCTTTCTCAGTACTAAGTGTATTATTCTATGAAAAATATATTTGCCTCTTTTCTTTTTATTTGCCTCACTAGATAACTTGGGTTGTTCTGTTGGCGGTGTTTCAGGGTAAAGTAAAAAAAAAAGCAAAACCTGTTGAATTATTACAGCATTCATTTATTCTGCCTGGCTGCCTGAAAGGAGAATGTCATTCAACAATTTGGATTTTTGTCATGTTTTTAGTGCATGCATTATTCATAAAGCCATCATTAATAGTTTCCATTCTGATAGGGGCAGCCACCTTACTGTACTGACACCTCTTATGCAGTTCCAATGGTGCTGCTGTGGTTTGAAAGTGGCTGCCACGTCTGCTGAGGATGCAGTTTCTATTTTCCCTTCACTCAGAAGCAACTCGGCAGCCTTTTTTTTTTTTACTCCAATTTCCCACTTTAGCTCATCATATTTCAACATCCACCAGAGGGGGGAGGCTACTGATTTTTACGTCTGATAGCAAAGCCCCCATCGCTCATCCTCACTGCGCTCTCTGTCTCTCACTTCAGTGAGCCCCTAATTTAATTTTAGAGCAGAAGTAAGAACGAGCGGAGCGTGAGTGCTGAGATATTAATACTGCTTCTCCTGGAAATGATAATGATAAATTGCTATTGCACTTTTTGCTTTCCAATATTTACTAAGCTAGAAATCCCACTGCTCACATGGTCATTTTGTTCAAGTGCGGTCAATGTATCATATCAACCATGCATCCTCGTGCACTTTATGTTCTGCAGCTCAGTCAGTCACTCACATTTAAATGACATTTTGGGACGTGTTCTTCACTTGTTTTCAATTTGGTCACCAATAAGAATCCACAGAGATATATGCACTTTTAAAAGCCATAGTGCTATAGTTAGTTTGGAGACATAATTTCTAAGTGAAAATGTTTAATATATATGAGTAACCATTTCTTTACATTTTATTACTCTCCCAATAATCAAGACTTAAAGGAAATCATAATAGCTATTCTTTATTAAATCTTAAGCATCTTCCTATGGGCAGCTTTTAATAATTTTACATAATTTCTTAAAATAAGTAAATTCAAATCAAACTTGCTCAAATTATAGTCACTCCACACTCTTTTCTTTTTTACCTTCACCCAGCTACTTGTCATTTGCACATTTGCTACTTATGCATAACTTTTATATGTAAAAGCGTATGATAAGATGTAAAAAAAAATAAAGAAAATTGTTTTGTCTTAAAATTGAAAAAAATAGAGTGGATGCAGACATAATAAAATTAAAGTTATTTAGTTGCATTGCCATTTTAATTGACTGTTACGTTTAGAGAGTATATCCAAATATATAAATTTGTGTTCATTTTAATTAAATTAAAATCATCTTGATGTACATCAATAAAAGTATTGCAAACTGTTACCACAATTTTAAAAAAAAACTTTCTTTAATAGGTATTATTTTTACAGTGTGGTTTGCAGAAGTCCTTTTATTCCTCCATTGTGGGTAAAAACCTGTCATTTCAGCTTAGGTCTCTCCGAGGACACAGAGTCCCTAAGGGAGAGTCGCTGTCTAAATTAGCTATAAAAAGAATCCTTAACCCTGAGGTTTTTACTGCCACTTATCCCTGTCTAAATAAAGAGGGGGAAAGCTAATCTTTAACCTCTGAGTCGTTCTGACGTCTCTGTGCTACACAGCAGAGGCTGGTGTTGTCATTTCCAGTCAGAAATTAGGCAGCACGTGACACAAGTGGCATCATATTCCCTGAAAGAAACTCAGCAGGTTGTTTTTTAGAATAAAAAACGTACAGCTGAAGGCAGATCTCTTATTGTCAAAATACTGTACTTAAGCACTCACTTTGAAGGGGAAAACTTATAGAATCTTTACATAATTATATAAATGCTAATCAGCATAACCCAACATGATAACATCCATGTATGGTACAACCATGAACTAAATATGATGATGAATGACGCGTTTTTTTTTTTTATTATTGTAACATCATGTGACATATGCCGAAAGCATAGCATGCTACAAATACTAGCACACTACATTGTTATTAAAATAACTCAGGGTGGATTTTTGGATTTTGCTTGACCATCCACCCTTTGCAGACTTTCTTGCTTTTTATATTATGATAGTTGCCTGCGTTGTCAGGAACTACTGTCGCTCGGTGCCTATCATACTAATGCTACTGGTGACGCTGTGCACCAGTGTCTGACACCAAGGGCCACACCTCAAGCTTTGGTATTTGATGAGTTGGAAGTGAGACCGGGCTGGAGAAAGCTAAACATTAAATCAACGAAAAATAGTTGAACTTCACAATATGTGCCGAGAGTTTTAATTTAACCGGGAAATTCTGATGTGACTGCGCAGATGTATAAAGTGAAGTGGGATCCACGATGGATGGGGGTCTTGTTCATTCTTCTGAAAGTTGCTCAGTGCCACATGAAGCCAAAAAAAGTGATACTGATGCCCTGCATCACTGGGTCCATCGAGCTCCTGTACAAACCGTACTAGACTTAACTCGCAGAGTGGCTAACTTCCACTGGCCAAGCTGGCTACTTCCGTTTTAGCCCTCAGCTAACTCAGATGGGGATAAAATGATTTAATCGTGCTGCTCTTCTTCTTTCAAACTGCTATTTGACTGAATGAATCAAATCCCGATCGTATGGGTCGTGGTGTTCATGTATTCACTGATTTGAAAATGTCTCTTTCCCAATATTAGTCTATGGTAAAAGCATTTTTGGGCCCATGGCATCACGTGATGGACCTGGAAGTTTTAGTTCGTTGGCTATGTCAAATTGCCTTCCAAGTCTCATAACTTCCTTGGTGCCTGGGTAAATGTAATGTCAAACATAAACAAACCCAAACAAATGCTTTCAGTGTTTCAGATATAATGATGTTTTGGCCAAACTAACATCTGACCATTGTCAAACCTTCGCACCTCTGCAAAGTAGAACAAGGGGAAAAAAAGAATTGCTGACTTTAAAATACATAAAGAATTGTTAAATAAAGAGTAAAATAGTAAACATGAACACTCTTGCATTCTGTTTGAAACTGTGGATGCTCACAGTACTATACTTTTTGCCTCTCACAAGTCTTGCATACTGCATTATTTATTTAGTCACACCAAATCTGATCTAAATCAGGTGAAATAAATCCAAAATCAAGAGGATTTCACTGTGTATTTTTTCATGTTTTCATGTGAGCCAGTGCTACTTCCTGTCCATGTGTGGTCACTGTGGATAATCAGCACGGTTTGGTTGAAAGGGTTCATGAATAGTAAGCAGCTGGCTCAGATGTCAACTAAACCCGTTTAAGACTTAGTGCCAGACATCTGACAGACACTGTCACTTTACCCACTGTAAATCCAAACACCTGCAATATGTGCAATATGTGTTAATGAAGTGAGACAAACCTGGATTAAAAAGGATGACTGAAGTCTTTAATATTCACATCTGTCACCCTTAAGAAGTTTGCTGCTGCTAGAAATTGCACTGAAAACATGTCATTATCAGATTATTCTGAGAATTATTGAAATTACTATGAAGTAATGAACATCAGACTTTATGTGACAAACTGAAATTAAACTTTATATCATCATGTCATATTACAAGATGTCCTCATAGAGTATAACTTTCTGTCACAGTAGTGTGAAGGTTGATGGGATTGTTATCTATGTGTTCTATGTGTTTTCCTGATGTTTAGCAGGTATAACCAAATCTCGATAAACGACCAGAGTATTATTGACCAATCACATCTGAGTGGGCTTTGACTGTATGCAGTTCAACAGTCCATGTATAGAACAAAAAGAGATAGAATGTATTGTCCGGATTACAGCCCCTGAACCCATCGGCTATCATCGATGATGATTAAGCTGTCTGAAACATGTCTACATGTATATGCAGATATTTGTAAATAGAAATGCGTAAACAAACAGAAAATGGAAGTTATGGCATGGATATCTGTTATCCAGATATCTGCTGGCTACACCAGAACCTCTGAATATTTGCTCTTGCCCAGAGAGGCTAAATCCTCATCAGCAGGTGGTTCTGAGGTTGGGTATAGCTTGATAACTAGGTGCAACTTAATGTAAGGTCTGTACAAAATGATGCACCAATCCATCTAGTAGATGGTTTGATATTTTCCTGGATAAGTGAAAATTTTGACCTGCTAGCAGTGCTACAGGAACAGTCAGGGAATCCCCAGAAATCATCAGGATACATCAAGATAAATGTCTGCGTGAAAGTCAGTGGCAATCACTTTAACAGTTGTTGAGATATTTCAGTGTGGACTAAATGTTTTGAGACAACTGACCTTTCTATGTCTAGAGCCATGCAACATGTTCTCATCCCAAGTCGTCACATATTGACGCTTTGCATTGGACTTCCATGTCTACATAGTACACTCTAGGTATCCATCTGCGTCTGCTACTAATGTTCTGGGATGGCGCTAGCATGATGTCAACACAAGCACATGGTGGAATTACACTTCACATGGTTATGTTTAGGTAACAAAAGTACATGGCAACCAGCACTGGGTCATAAACAAATACGCATGCTGCCAAGGATTGTTAGGATAAGGTAACAATGGCGCAGATGGTTAGTATTATGGGAGGTAGAACCGCTTCAACCTGATGTGATCCTGTCATGTATCATGCAGATGTCACAGGTTCCGTTCAGCCAAGTTTTCACGTAACGCCGCCTGTCCGTGATTCAGGCTGCTGCGGCAGGGGCCATCCAGCCATCTTGTGGCATAAAATAATCTCAGCTGGTGCCGTCCAAGGACATATCATGCACACATGAAAGACTATATATATATGTGTGTGTGTGTGTATACAACTATAGTTTACACTGTAATAAATTGTTTTACAGAGGTTAATAAAGAAGGGGAAAATAGATGGTTAATCATACAAATCTATTGGTCGCTAAGAATATTTGCATTAAAAATGATCCCACAATTCTTCGAAAAATAATAATGTCCCCGACATCTACTGCTTGTGAAATATTTTTCAGACATATTTTTTTTTGTTTGCTAGCACTACAACTCACATTTTAGACTTTTTTATTTAAAGTAACCCCAAATTAACATAGTAACCCAGTAAGATAAATAAAAGAAACAGAAGGTGAGAATATACAAAGTGTGGGACATTAGCAGTGGGGATATACAGAAATTCCACGGCTGAATTTCTTATTCTGAGATTGAAGTAGTTGTAGTATGAGTTCCCTTTAGTTAGTACCAAGGCAGCACCAGTATTTATCTGTGATCCATGCAAAGCCTGTGAGGCTCTCCAGCTTTGTGTGCCTTACTGATAAGACAAATCGAAAAAAAACCTACATCTTACAAAGATGCATTTTCAGAGTGTACCAGAAGACAGGGAGTGACTGAGCAAACAAAATACATTCCTATATTTTTCCTCCTAACCTGAATTTTTCTTTGTTTATTATTTATTTTTTATTCCATTTCATCATTTTTCTGTATTCTTTCTCCTCCATCTACCCAGCTTTCAGCTCTGCCATTCATTCTCTGGACGGGGCGACGCAGCGGAGCGATTTTGTCTCCATCCTCAGGGAGTTTGGGAACCACTATGTGCAGGAGGCGGTGTATGGCTTCCAGGAGTCCTGTACCATCTGGTACCCCAACAAACAGGTCCAGAGACAGCTGTGGCTGGAGTACCAGGACATCAGCAAAGGTAGGACACACACTCACAAAAAGCGAGTGTTAAAGATATAAATGAATGAATGAACAGTGATTATTTCCCTGACAATCAAAGGTGAGTTGAGCATGAGTGTCAGAAAGTACACTGAGGCTCATAATGCTGTGCATTTGTGTGTGGACCCCATAACTAGGCAAAATGTGAGTGGTCCCCTAAGGGAAGAAAACAATTTTGTGTGTGTAGAGATGGACTGGATTACTATGTTATAATCTTAGAATTGGCAGGACTCTTGATCATAATTCACTTGCAGAGTAAATGCTTGCTAGGAGAAATGCTTAAACCTCACCTGGGACCTGTTGTAACAAAACTGGTCTCTTGTTCTGTTTCTTTTTGGTTTTACCCTGTTGTAAAGAAATGTAATGGAGCCCCAGAGTGGCAGCCTTGCAGGAATGCTCTGGAGGTCCTTGTCTGAACCATAAATCTATTTTTCTTTTTTTTTCTTTTTTCTGTTTCTTTTTATGGAAGTACTTCTCGTATATTTCTTTGGTAGATCTCTTTATGAGGTTCAGGATGTTATGTGGGCACCATAAACCTTGCAAACACACACAAACAAGCAGTACACTTCTCATTAATATTTAATCCTTTAAACTGATATAACATGTATTAACTAACATCAGTATTATGTATAATGTAAAGGCTTATTCTGACAGAAAGACATTTCACATAAAATACACAAAGAAAAAAGTGCAGTATGCTATTAGTTAAAATTTTTTTTTAAATTGTTTTAAATTTCTACTTTTTCTATTTAAGGAAAGTTCACTGTAAAAAATGGACACATTTTGCAGCCATTCTCAAAAGACCTTTGGGAGCTGCTGATTTAGTCAAAGTTTGTTTACAGCTGCTTCTGTTTAGATAATATTTGAAATTTGTGAATTTTGGCTTCTTTTGTTGATTTTTTTTCCTGTGAAATATTATCATATTTCTCGAAGTTTAGTGTCATAAAAATATAGTTATTTATGACAAAACCTGGTTCTCAAACTATGGCGTTTGTACTTGTAGTGTTATACCAGATATTTCCAAAAAACTTTAGATTTGAAAAAAAAACTCAAATTTAAATTCATATAATGTAATCAATATAATATATTTGAAATGAAAAAAAATCTTAAGGTTTGAGATCCCTGAAATTTATTTTGAAGTAAATTTTGCCTTTCTATGTTTTTTGCTTGGACATATAGTCAGTTTATCAAAATTAGGGCAATGCATATGTCCATAATAAGTTACAAGTTAAACTGTGATTGCAATAGTAGGCAAAGGTAAACTGAACGGTTTGAGGGCTATGCAAACATGGCTCCAAATGGGAATGATTAGGAAGAGATTTGCCAATCAGGAGGAGATCATTTTCAGCAGCCCTGTTGGATCTGAAGAGAACAGTCAGCCAAGCCAAAACCACTATCAATAACTTAAGCGTTGCCAGTAAAGTCTCCACAGCACCTGATGGATGTATGAGCACTGTGTGGAAGGGTTTTAATGCCAGATCGAGTACTACTGCTTTTTACAGCGTGCTGTGATTGACAACAGTCAACAATAAATAATCTTCACATTAGGAATAAACCTGCCACCTGCCTGAGTGACCATATAGCTGAATATGGAAGGCCCACGCTACTGTATGTTAACATCAGTCATTGTAACTTGGAGAGCCTAATATTTTCTCGAGTGCTATGCTGTGTTAAGTTTTTCGTATTTGCACTACTTTTTTAGAATTCCATTCAACACTTGGCCCCACTCATTAGTGGATTTTTGAAAAATGTTAAAAGTGGTAATCATACCTCTAAGAGCCAAACAGCTGATACCTGCTCAATGACCTGTTTCCAAAAAAAAGTCACTATAAACACTCATGTGTAGCAGCAGTTCTGTTAAATGTAATTACAAAGATTATAGACATCCCTCTAAATGACAGCTACAAGCTTTAATCAGTTTCATTTAGAAGAGATCAAAATATGTTGGCATGTTGCATCTGTGTGTTGTCTACTCTGTGTCAAACACATTACAAACCATTCAATGACACAACCATCTGTTTGAGTCTCACACTGAAGAAGTATGTGTTGTACATCATAGTTTGGCGCGGTGCTATAATCAGCATTGTTCTTTCTCGGGCAATTACAGTAAACTGCTCAAGCGCTCTCCAGAAGCACTTGAAGCATTTCTTGCTTAAGTGAACAATCAAAGAAGCAACGTCTGTTTTTTTTTTTGTTTTATTACTCAAAATGCCAGCATATGTCAGCGATCCGTCTTGTTGTTACCTGTGCTCGTTTTCTCAGCGAGTCGCAGCGGAGATGAGTAATAGCCCGTCTCTCCCTGCCGATTCACCTCGACTGCTCCAAACTGTCCGCGCTCATTTCCTTTGTTTGCCTCGGCCACTTTTCTTCCCCTCCCTTACTTTGTCCAAGGACACCCCCGCTGCGCTGCTCTGTCTGCTCCCAGTTACCTCTGCACTGACAGATGGCATTAGATGACTGAGTTTTCTCACCCCTCATGAAAAGTGCATTACTCTTCATTTTAAGCTGCCTTTGACACACCGGTTGCAGACGCTGCTAAATGATTCAACAGAATCAAAAAATGCCATGCTGCCCCTTTCCAGCTTCTTCTTTGTAAACGTTTTTTTTTTCTTTCCACGATTCATGTTCAATTGAAGTCTTTTTGCTTGGGTTGTTGGAGTGAGCCTGCACTTTTCAACAACTTCCCTGCAGTCCACAAGATAATACATAACTTTATACAAGTTTGTTTATACAAGTTTGAATATTAGACATAAGCTATATTAGTAAACTTGGAGGGATGAAAGAAAAATTTCATTAAAGTGTGTTTAATGCTGATATAATAAATTACAGACCACACCATTAATATTACTGGGACATACCCAGAAGAGAAGAAAATATAAAATAAGATCTCTTCTTTCTTAGGTAACTGAGCTCAAAATGGCATCACTGAGACTTTGACCATTTTCTAATAATTCTTAAATTCAGCCCTGAGAAACAGCCTTCCTTTTGTTTCAGCTTGATCCTAATTTAAGATCTTAAAATGGATTTTTTTTTCTCTCTCACTCATACACACACACTTTAGTAATCTATATTTGTGTTAAATAATGCACTCTTGAGATAACAGTAAGATCCAAATGAGAACTTCATTGGCTTATAAATGAGCCTGCTCAATTTTAGAATTTTTTTGGAAAAGCAGATCAGAATTGAATAATCTCCAAATGGGAAGCTAACTTATTTCTGATAAAACAGGAAAAGACTGTATATGTTGAATATCATTAAAATCCTAACCAGCTTCCAGTGACACTTAGTGTCGTTTCATAAGATTTTTTTTGGGGAAGTTTTTAGGAAGAGAAAGACATTGTTCAGTTCCTTCCATTTAATGAATTCCAATAACCTAGTTTTAAACCATGCATAGCAGGGCAGCTCAACATGCAAAAATTGTGAATGTGTATCTGAAAGCATATAAATTAACATTTTCAGAAAATAAAGGTTTTTATAAATCAGTGCTGAATGAATATTTACATGGAGTTGAGTAGTTGTTTAAAGGAGATTTCTCCGCAGCTGCTGGTAAACCAAAACTAATTAAACCAAAATATATGTTCAGAACTTCATAATTTCCATGATTAGTTTTAAATCATAAAATTTCCAAAGAAGTTTCTGGAAAAAAAGTAGAAAAATACCCACAGGAAAGGAAAATTCAAAATAAGATTTCCTCTCTGGCGAGGCTGTTTTGGACAAGAGATGAAGAAAAGGCTACTGTGAGCAAAAAATCTTTTGTTACAGATTCTAACAAAAATAAAATTCTAACCAATTTCCAGTTATACTTGATAGTACATATCCTGTAGATTCATGAGATTTTTTGAAAGGAGCTGATATGAAACTGTTATTTTGGGGAAACTGTTGTTTTTTTCAGAAGTGAGACACTATTCAGTTGCTTCCAATTAATGAATTCCAGTCAAATGCTAGTGTAACCTGTTTTAGTCAGTGTAAGCAGATTGGCAAAACAAATTACGTAAATTGATGTGTCTAAAAGCATATAAATTAGAATTTATTCAAAAAATAAACTCAAATAAAATGTCAGTACCTTGCATTTTTCCTATAATTACTTTCAAATATCCAGAAACACTTAATTTACATATTCTGTAGTTTCATGGGTTTTTTAGGAAAGGAACTAATATGGAGCTGTTACTCTCAGGAAAGTTTTAGGTAGAGAAAGACTTTGTTCAGCTGCTATGCTTCCAATTAATGAATTCCAGTGAAATGCTACTGTAACCTATTTTTAGTCAGTGCATAGCAGGTTGGCTGAACATGCACAAATAGGAAATTTGTGTATATGATAGCCCACAAATTAACATGTTCAGAGAATCAAGATTACAATACATTAATAATGAATGAATATTTACAGGGAGTGGATTAGTTGTTTAAAGGCGATTTCTCCGCAGCTGCAAAGTTAAGTAATTAGGCTTAAATAAATGTTCAGAACTTTGTAGCTTTCCTATGATTATTGTCAAATTATCTTTTTTATCTTTTATTATTCTTTCGAAGTCAAGTTCTGGGGGGGTTATTTTTATGTTTTGTAGTTTCTTATGTTTTTTTTTTTTTAGATAGGACCTGATATGGAAGTCGTTATTTTTGGGAAGATTTTGGGTAGGGAAAGACTTCAGTTGCTGTGCAGCCAATTAATGAATTCCAGTGAATTGCTCATGTAACCTATTTTTACTCAGTGCATAGCAGGTCGGCTGAACGTGCAAAAAATGTGAAATTTGTGTATCTGAAAGCATATGAATTAACATGTTCAGAGAATCAAGATTACAATAAATTGATGATGAATGACTGTTTACTTGGAATGGATTAGTTCTGTAAAGGACATTCCTCTGCATGTGCTTCTCAACTACTCAACCAATTAAAGTTCAAAAAATAGGTAATATTTCTCTATAATTAATAATAATAAACTTTATTTATTTAGCACTTTTCAAGCTGAAGTGTTTCCCCAAAAAAATGTTTACAGAATAAATGCCAGACACCGATGCAGACCTTCACCTGCCCCCTAATGATATAACCAAAACTAAGCACATTAACACACAAATAATAAAAAAAAGTGTGTACAAAAACATATGAGGGTACAAGTTTAAAAATACAATTTCCTGATAAATATTTAAAATGTGGAGAAGAGATTTAACCTCATTTAAGGAGAAAAAAACTGAGAGAGTATAGGCAGATAAGAGGCTGATAAAAGAAATATGAAAGACGTTGAAAGCCAGTAAAAGAACAACTCTTGAATTTAAAACAAAAAAAATGTAAAGTATATGAAATGTTTAAAATAGTCATATTTAATGCAGCTGTATTTGTATGGCACATTTCATACACGAGAGCAATTCAAAATGCTTTCAAAGTTAAGTAACAAGCTAAGAGTTAATTCCACGGAAATAAATACAATTTAAATGCATGTATAAGTACTTCTACTGCACCTTTACACTTTGTCAATAGCTATTGATCAGGCTATGGACATAACAGTAACAAGAGGACATACAATACTTTCCTCAGTCGACATTCCTGTCGTTATCATGTTGGAGCAACAATAAAAACATCAGATTTCGTGCTCATGGGACTGCAAATCTGATTGTCTGAACTGTTGCAAAATCCATCCAGAATCTATTTTTCCCTGACAAACACAGAGCGCGGTGATTACATTGGGCTGTGAAAATCCGAGATGATTCAATCTTAAGTGGGTAACTGTTTCAAGGCCCGACCCAGGACCATCCCTTTCTATAGGAGTGGAAATAGATTCCATTGGCAAAAAAACTTGAAATCGGAGTCATCTTTCTTAATCTCTTCCTGGCTTCCTGGAAACGTCCTGGCCTTTTGGAGGGAGTAATGAGCTCACAGGAGAGTTTGATGATCCATGTCCTCGCCCTTTGCTCCAAATACAAGATGTGCCCGACTCCCTCCATATTCAGTGAGGAGTTGGGCTGATCATTTGCTGTATCTCAGCTGCCTCAGGCACAGCTGCTGCCTACAGTTACAAGGCTTATTTATGTATATGGTTAATGATTATGTATCAAATGGAAACAGAATTAACATTCCTTTTATGTTTCTGTTGAAATGAATGAAGTTTAAAAAATACAGGAAAAATATTTTAAACAGCTTTTTGGAGATTGAAACCATACTAACACACACACACACACTAATCAACCCATTCAGGGTTGCTGATATAAAAATTGTAAATGTAAAAAAAAAAAAAGTAGTTTTAAGATGTAAATTTGTGTTATTTGAATCAACCAACACTTCTCCATAACAGAACCTTTTTAAAAACATGTTCAGAAAAAAAAAAAATGTGTTGAAAGAAATGTGGTGAATGTATATTTGTTAAGTAGTGTAAAGCAAAAAAAACAGTTTGGAAATTATTTTTAATGGAAAAGAAAAATTCTCATCAGTAAACTATGATCTGTAACAGGTGAAAAACTTGATTACACTTACAATTATAAAATTTATATTAATTGAGCTACAGATTTCTGTGGAAAAAATATATACTATATATATGTTCCTTAAAGTTGAGCATAACAGGAGGGTTAAAGGAAAAAGACGTACTTTACTGCATATGGACTGCATGCATAGAGAAATGATGCTCTCCTGTTAACAGAGAGTTTGTTGTGCTTCCTTCATTTGTTTAACTCCAGCACCCCGACGCCGTTCATCTGTATGAATTGCAAATATCTGGCGTATAGGATGAGGAAAATCTCATTCGCCAAATCAAATATTGTGTGTGCTGCCTGGAAACAAAAGGGGGAAAAAGCTTTTTGTGAATTCCTATAAATTCAAAACGACACTGTTCCCTAAAGCAACCGCTCCTCCGGCGTGGATTTTCACCCTAATACAAAATCAATAAAGATCCCAGGTACTGTGATATTTTGTGGCAAATTGTGCATTGACTGTGAATTATAACTCAGCAGACCACAGCTCTGCAGGTGAAAGGAGCAAATAGTCCGCCACGGTCTGTAAAGTTAATTGAAGACTTACACCAGTTGTTTCCTAATGAGGCAGGAGCTTAGATGGATACACACACACACACACACACACACACACACACACACACACACACACACACACACACACACATATACACACAGCACCTGACTATCATGGCTGTATCAGTCATGTTTGTAGAGATGGGGCCATAGCTCATTAACCGTGGTCAGTCTGTGTGCGTGCATGCGTGTGTTTGGCCGTGATGCCTTGTCTGGGTGATTAATAGCGCTTTCTTCCCGGGACTAGGTTGTGATATGAGTTTCCTATTGTCAGACAAATGACCTCAATTACCACGCCACAGATCAGACATGAACAGCAAGAAAGCCACCACTGCTCTGTTCATGTCGCGACGCTTTATTACATCAAGGAAAGCATTTGATTGGAAGGTTAAAGAGCTTTAAAGGCTGTTAGAAGCAGCTTTAGTTACCATGTGGACAATCAGTCAATACAGTTTGGTTGTAAACTCCACATTAACTGGGACGGACTTTAGAAATGAATGCTGTTCATAGAACTCCTCCGTATCTAACTTTTAAAGTCTCTGATGTGGTGCTGCGTTTCCTTCACCAATCTTGGGACCCATTAGCTACTGGTCTCTTAATAATGAGGCTCTGTGGGCATTGGCCAGAGGTCCTGGTGTAACCTGCAGATATCTGCTCCAAGACTTCATCTTCGGTGCACTGGCCATTTTGGCTAATTTCAATAAATAGATATATACATATAAATGTGAATACATTATGACAGAGGGAAGCCTATAGGTTACCATACTGCACTTTGGCCCATGCACTCTGCCTCCTTTGCTCTCCACATGAAATGTATACCTGCCGCTAACTGCTACTTAGACTACAAACTAAGTGATCTCCAGAAAGCTTTCAATACTAAAATATTGTCCAATTGCAACTCAGTTGGCAAAAAATATTGGCATTGTATATTTTTTGCAAACAGATATGTTACATATATACGTTTTCATGTAAGGAAGACATGATTGGTAAATACTATTTGGACTACACACTGACGACAAGTGAACCCCAGAACACTTTCAATACCATAATCTCGTCCCATTGCAACCCCAGTCACCAGAAAAACATATACACACAACACATATGTACATTTTCATGCAGGGAAGATGTCAAAACCTAATTTATTTGCATTTCAAAAACACTGTGGTTAAGGGGTGGGTATGTTTAGGCACAAAAACACTAATTGTGGTCAGGAAAAGATCATAATTGGGCCTAAGGATTAGGATAAGAGCTGTATACCAGTAAAAACAACTGCTTGCTTTTTTTTTTACTACCACTGCACCTTGAAGAGGGTGCAAGCCAATTGGCCTTGGTGTATTTTTAATGTTCCTAGCCCCATAAATGAACGCCTGGACCTGAATCTTATCTAGCACTTTTTTTTGTTAGAATTTCCCCTTTTTTCTTTTTTTTTTTTTTTTTTTTTTTTTTAAAGTATTACCTCTCATTTGCGCTTGTGGCTTAAGGCACACGAAAAGCGCTCATTCTTTTTTTTTTTTTAATGCAGTGATGTCTCAGTACAAAACAACTCTTTTCATCACCCCATCCTTGCAGGAAATGCATTGATGCCTCTTTAAAATGCAACCACTATCTGTGAGACTATACAGGAAACACATCAACGTTTGTTCATCTATAACTGTGATCTGCAGCTTGGCAGGTTAAACGCCATCCACCATCAGTGCCCCCACCCCTCCCTCCAGTGACAAGGTCAGCACATACAGTATAATGCGTCAATTTGGAAACTTCATGATAAGTACAACACCATGTTTTTCTGGCAACTAACAACTGCCCTTTGTACACATGATGAATGAAAATCCATTATTAACACTACTGATGAAGGGATGCTCTCAATAAACTGATATGCATGCAGAGTCAGAGACACGAGTCCAAGTGAATTCTCATGTTGCTCTGTGTAATAGGACATTGTTAGCATTCATAAAGTCACAAAATAATTGAATGCAGCATGTATTGATGCTGTTGTACAGCTGATCCACAGCCTGACGTATATTCAGTGTTGTGTAACAGCATGTTCACACTGACACGTACACGCCCCGACATGGTATCTGTCGCACAGTCGCCTTGCAGTTCACACCAAAAGCGCATTTCTTCGTGCAGGTCAGCAAGCAATTCAGCTCCTCTGCTGTGTTCTGACCACAAATAGAGCTCTATCTGTGTGTGTGTGTGTGTGTGTGTGTGTGTGTGTGTGTGTGTGTGTGCGTGTGCGTGTGTGTGCGCATGCGTGCGTGCGTGCGTGCGTGTGCATATCCATGCTCATCTCTTTCCCTCAGTATAAACAAAAGTGACATATTTTTGGAAGCATGGGATGCATATTTTATTATTTATCATAATAAGATCACTTATATCACATATAGCATATCCTTTACGTTATTTATAACACATTATTATTATTATTATTGCTTTCTTCAGATTTGCATGTGCCTTGCAGGAAAAATAGACAAGATGGTAACCAAAGCTGGTGGTGATGGTAACTCTTTAAAACCTAGGTTGACATCAGTTTTGCTGCATTCAGACATGTTTCACAAGCTAATTGACCCTTTGAAACCTGAATAGATTAGTTGAATTTCTTTCAAAGATATTGGGGGGAAAAGGCTATGATCAATCAAATTGCAAGAAATAAGTAAAGATTGCTCATAGATTTACTAAAAAATGTTTTTAAAAAGAGGGTAAAACTATTAGAAAATGGGGGAAAATGTCTAGAAAACTATATTATAATTATAATATTTTTAGATTTATAATTATGTTACAACATATATAAAATAAATATGTCTATGTATTTTTTTCTATCAATTTCAAGCACTTTATAGATCATTTTCATGTTTTTTTTGTTTGTTTGTTCCCCACCTTCTTATTAATTTTGCTTGTTTTCAGGTAATTTTCTTGTAACTTTTTTTTTACTTTTTTTGTAATTATTGTATTTTTTGCCATGTCTAATATGCTTGTTGGCTTCTGATTTGAAATAAATTAAAGCATTTTGCTCAAGTTTCAAAGGTTTAAAAAAAATGCAAAGGAGCGCTGAAGCCACTTTGTCTATAGATTTTTAAATCTGTTATTTTAAAATGTGTATTTAACAAAGTCTGTCTCAAGATCTGCATCCAAACTTGTTCAAAATTCTTAAAATAGAGGCAAGGACATGTTGATCTCTCAAGATTATATGTTTCTATACTTTATAGTTTTACTCATGTCATTAAATACTGTGTGGGCTGCTAGAAATGTTTCAAGAACTGCCTCCAAACTTCTTTAAAACACTCATAAAATGGGGAAAAGGCTCCTCAAAGTGCCTTTGGAAAACACAGAGCGGCCGTGAATATGATTAGCCTTATTTCGCTCGCCTCATCTCTCTCTCTCACTTAGTGAACTGTCACGTGGAAAAAAAGACCAGTTTACTCGGAAAATAATTAGATGCTTTAGAGTTCTGTCAAAACAGTCCAGCAGCAATTAGAATTTGAATATGCTTCAAAAAACACCTTAAGGTGACATTATGGAGCTTGTTAAATTGTTAAATGTCAGATTGAATTGAAAATAACGTATGGGGACAGAAATTTTCAGACACAAGCAAAGGTTCGTCTGCAGAAAACGTAAGAAAACAGCAAATAGAGTGTCACTGATGCTTTAATCTCTTCTTATTACTGTTTCTTTCTTTATCTACGTATAAACTGAACTTTTTCTTCCTCTCTGACTCTGGCTCTCCTTACTTTCTCTCTCAGTTATATCACTGTGACCTCTTTCCTCAACCTCGGCGCCCTCCCCCACCAAGCAGGCGTCAGCTCTTTACCAGCCTCTAGCACGACGTTGCGTGCTGGTATTCGTGTTAGTGTGATCACCCTGCCAGCAGCCAGGTAAAAATAGGTGCCTTATTTATTCTATTAGGGCCTGTCATTTTAACAAAGAAACAGCAGAGGAAGTCTCGCTCTGGGGCAAAGAAGAGGAGCAGCGGGGGAGGGGGGAGGACAGAGCCGCACAAGAAATTATTTGCAACTGGCCCTGATCTGCGTGACCATTATACACCCGCACGCAACACACAGACCTCAGAGTAGCACTGCCACCACCTGCCCTGCCTGGTTAGCAGCTGGGGATCATGCAATGCTCACTGCTATATATACTTGTTTTTCTTCCTCACGCATGTGGCAATCTGAAAAAAATTCAAGATTGAAGAAGCAACGCTGGTTTACTAAGATGTAGGGCTGAGAGATGTGGACTAAAATCTAGATTAATTAACCATTTGAAATCTGAGCAATTTGGCTTGATTCCTGTAACGGGTAACTGAGCAATCAATGTTCCAAACAAAAAATCAACAAAAAAAAAAAAAAAAAGTGTAAAAAAAGTAAAAAGTTACAAGATTTTTTTGGAAAAATTATATATATATATATATATATATATATATATATATATATATATATATATATATATATATATATATATATATATATATATATATATATATATATATATATATATATATATATATATATATATATATATATATATATATATATATATATATATATATATATATATATATATATATATATATATATATATATATATATATATATATATATATATATATATATATATATATATATATATATATATATATATATATATATATATATATATATATATATATATATATATATATATATATATATATATATATACATATATATATATATATATATATATATATATATATATATATATATATATATATATATATATATATTGTTTTGTTACAACCCACAGAAGTTATATCTAGGGACAAAGGGAGCCAATACAGTGCTGTGGTGGTAAACAGGCCAGAAAGCCGTTTATTGTTTAGATGTTTATGCTAAACAGCAGTAGCAGACAACATGTGAACACAAAGAGAGGGCGAAGGGTGACCAGTGAGTTAACCAATACAACCTACAACAAAGAATAGTTATACAGAGCACACAGCACAGAGGCGATCTGCTCACATGAAATCACAACCGCTGCTACCAAAGGCATGGCGGACTTAAATGGTCATTGGGAAAACACATGATTGGAGCAAGCCTCATAAGGGGGGAAGGTGGAACAAGTGGCACCACCCGATTGGTTAGCAGAAAGGCATGCAGCAGGAGGAGGAGAAGCGAGCCGCGGGCAGAGGAACATGCTAGGTTACGGGAGGAAGGAATCCCCGATGTTTTGGTTAAGCTCCAATGACGTCACCATCCCCAGTCACGCTGCCTGAATAATTACACTGGAACAACCGCCATATACATAACAATCAACGCCAGTGCCCGTAACACCTGTGATACCATTTCAAATATTTAATTTAAATTATCTTAAATATATTTTTACTTTACTTTAGTGCTGCATACCCACATCATTTTCTCATAATTATCTCTTTTTTAAAAAAAAATTGTAGGTATTTTTCTGGTGAATTTATACCCATTTCTTGCTTATTGCCTTTTATTTCATGTTTTTTTAAATAAATCAAACCTGTTTGCAGATTTGCTTGTGAAAGGTTTCAAAATGTATTTGCTTATTTTTTTAATCCATAAATACATGACATTTCATTTGTTCTGCTGGCATAATCTCATATATATGTCTGGATCAATTACATTATAACTAGTAAAAGGTTCTTAAAAGCTGCACAAGATGCTCAGTATTCATATGGAAATAAATATGTGCAGATTATAGGGTTTTCAGCTGCAATATGCAGCATTAATTTTAAATGAACACTGAATTATCTAAAGGGGTTAAGACTCTACATGTAGAAAACGGGGTATAGATAGGCGTGGATACTATGGAACAGTTAACACTTTCATCTGACTGACAGTGTGTTGGCAGGCTGGGATATTTTGACCCAACCAATCAGCAGTGAGTGGCATATCCGTCCGCTTGATGTCATTTTTTCAGCTGACATGAAGGCCGCCTTCGCTGTTGCTAGGAGCAGTGAATTAAACGTTTGCCATGTTGATTGAAGAAATGTGTTGATTTAAGAGTTGTTATGTCTGTAATATCCCACCTGCAAAGCTCTGATAGGATGTAGTTTTTTTCCAAGCGGGGAAACAGAAGTCAATACGTGCAACAGCAGACACATTTAAACAGCTGAAGAAATGTGGATATGGGCAGTAACAAATTAGGACAGGACTAGTTTCAGTGAAGTTCTTTGCCACCCCAATATAAGCTCATTGGAACCTCATGTGGATCTATTTTTCTCATTATCAAACAAAAACAGATATATATATATATATATATATATATATATATATATTCTTTGGCAGTTGTCCAGTGTTACCCTGTTTGTTGACTGCTCTTGCAGCACTCCCACTGCTCTCATGTCAAGGCAGATAGAAGACTAACAAAATGTGAGATGTTTTCTGACCAAATGTCATATTGTGAGCCTTTATCCTAAGGCTATGCAGTCGACAATAAATATTCCACACATTCACCGCTCGCTCGTGGTCTCCAAAGGTTGGTCCGATTCTTGCACTTCTCTTCCAAGGCCGTGCTGTTGCAATATTTTAGCCTGGTGTCTTTTAGAGTAGATCCCCAAGTGTCAGATGTAGAAATTTCATAGAATGCTGGAGCAGATAGTTTTCCCCCAACATCGTTGCCATTGTTGCCCAACGGGAGCAAAAGGAAAACAGCCCTTAATGTAGTAAAGCAGGTAAATAATCAAAAAAGGTTACTTTAAATACCCAGTAGTAAAAAGCATAGATACTAGACAGCATTCACTCTATAAACAGAAGAAATGAGTCTTTGTGTAGGCTTGAAAAGTGCAGTAATAATAAATTGCTTATCATTTTATGTTACCTTTTTTTTATCACTGTGTATTCTGATAGGCCACAAGCCATAGCTGATATACACAAGGGACTTTTAATTCCACTATCACTGTAATTATCGCTTAACACAATAACAAAAGAGGTCAGAAAACTTGTCTCATAGCACAAACATGAAATTTCTTTAATGAGTTCCATAACCGCAGAATACAATAACAAGATATCCCATCTGCAGAAGCAATATTTCTGCCGATGTTTTAATAGAATCCTTATCAGATTATTGCTGATTAAATTCAAAATGACAAGACATGAATGTTAAAGTCTCTGAGCAGGAATGTTAGTGAGACTTATTACACATAGATTCAAAGTGCTGGCTTTGTGTATGAGTCTTAACGCTCGCGACCTCACAGTGCTCATTCACAGCCAACAAAAGTGTGGAGCGGATTTCTTCATTTCTTTATTTGATACGAGGCTGCATTTTTCTATATTTAATTTTATTAAAAGTTGTATTTGTGAGTGAATTTCCTGTCTCTGAACAGGGCGATCAGTTTCAGTGAGTATGTTTACTTGCAAAAAAATGGTCCAGTTTTTGCTCTTATTCCCTAAAAAAGGTTAAATGCCAACTGAGCGGTTTTATGACAAATGAAAATGAATGTTCCACTAATATTTCTGTTTACATGCAGCCGTGCATATACAAATTAATGTGCCTGAACATGTCGATATTTGCACATATCCAGAAATCTACTGATACCTTTTGAACCTTTTAGCTTATGAAACGTTTAAAAGTAGGTTTGTTTCTCCTTGGACCAGAAATGTGGACGTTTTTTGTTTTTGGCATGCATCACTGCCACAATCCAGGACACTGCCAGCGACTTGGTTTGTGTACAGCTTATCCATGACAACACACAGAGCAGTCCATAAACAGACAAGAGACCGTTGTTTTTGTTAAAGCTGGCTGTTTTGTCAATAAAGGTTGCAGACCCTTGGTTCATATAATGGGCATGTCTGCTGTGAATCTGAGGCTTTAGCTCTTTTTCTTCCCTAAACTGATTCATGTGATGTAATGCAGACATAACACAATACTACAATAAGCTAGAGTCATTTAGCAGCACTTTTGTCCAGTAATTTCTTATTACTATAGACTAACTTTACAGCATTTGCACTTATTAGTTTCAAACTGTACTATGAAAAATATATATGAAGAGCACTGATAATAAAAGATCAATACCAATTACTTCAGATAACTGGTTTGGAAAACCACTTTTTGGTGGCTGCTGCCACAAAGGTCTGCAGTAAATTGCTGTGATGAATGGCTTGTTAGAAAAGGGCAGAGATACAGTGAGTGTTTTATATTTGGGGAGGGAGTGTTTTCTACATCACACACACATTCAAATTTCTGCATCAGGACAGTGAATTATTTTCTTCTTTTCCTTTTTTTAACTGATTCAGTTTTCTCTGAAACCCTATCAACTTACTGTAACAAGACAAAGGTCTGGATACATAAGATTATGAGCAAAAAGGCGGGGGGTGTGGGTACTTAACCCTTTGTTACCTCAGCAAATTGGCTTGATATCTTTCAAAAACATGGAAAGACAGCAATGAACAACAAGAAATAAATCAAAATTTATAAGAAAATGACCTGACCTTAACAACCAAAACATGACAATTAAAGTAGAAAGACCACAAATAAAATGATTACTACTGCTACTAATAATAATAAAAATAATAATATTAATAATAATGATAATAAAAACCTATTTTATGTTATTTATTTATTCTTTTTTTTAACTGATGAAATGTCTAACCTCTCTCAGCTTACAAACATGACGTAGGTCTGCCTTCATGAAATAAGAAATAAAAGGCAGAGCAAGTGGGTTCTTAACCCTCTGAAATCTGATCAGATCAGCTTGATTTCTTTCAAAAACACAGGAAGACGGCAATAAGCAACTGAACAAGAAACAACCAAATAATTGGCAAGAAATTAATCAAAAGTTACAAGACAATTACAAGAAATAGGCAAAACAGAAACACTGAGTAAAATGCTAAATAAAGATATTGATAAGTATATCTTTATTCTGTAACCTAATTTGATAATTTTCTAATGACTCTTTTTAAGACAATTTTCAGCTAATTTTCTTGTCACCTTTTACTTTTTTTTATAGTTCACATTTCAAACATTTCAAGGCATCTGAAAGCAGCAAAAGAAAACTGATGTTGATCCAAGTTTCAAAAGGTTACGCAATGAAAAAATCTATAGGTCGACCACCGTGATTACGGAGACAAGGAACAGCCCCTCTCATGTAGGTTTAATGTTTAATGCGTAAAACAAAAGAAAAACAGCAGCAAAAGGCAGTTGAATCATGCAAAAATAAGTAAAGTCAGTAAATTTCACATTTTCAGGGTGTTACTTATTTGACTTGTTTACTGTCTTGTAGGATGGTGATTTACACATTGCATTACTTTATCAACAACAAATCTAATACAGGTTGAAATGCTATATGATATGCTCTGTGTGGCTATGACACCAATATGTGGAACATTTTAGAGCCTGCGCTTGTATTTTTTATGTTTTTTTTCCTGGCCTCTTTTTTTTTTCTCTCCTGACAAACTTACTGTGAGAGACAGATGAGGTCAAGGAGTGACAGTAAAGCATGAGTCCACACCAGCCTGCAGGGGGAAAAAAGAGTAGAAACTGGTGAGGGCAGAGAAGAAGGTGAAAGAGGTGAGGAAAAAGAATGAAGTCATTAGAAAAAAGATGGACAGAAGAGTTGCAGACTTCCCCAAAAAAAAAAAAAGAGTAGGAGTCTTGTGAGACCATAAGAAGGGAATTAGAAAGAAGAGATGACAGCCGAGGAGGCGAGAGGAGCAGATTAAAAAGAGTAAAGAAGGGGGATGACAAGGTGGAGGAGGAACAGTAGAGAAGTTGCGGAGAGGAGGTGAACAGTGGAGCAGCTGTGATACGGAGGCAGCAGAGAAGATCTAAGGAGGTGTGGGTGGAGGTGTTGGAGGAGATGTCATCTGCCTCTCCGAGGCGGAGGAAGGGTGATAAATGTCTTCTGCTTGTTCGGTTCACCAGACAATTACAGACAGACATGGAGCAGATGTCTGCTAACTCCAAAACACCTTTTCTGCAGTCTTGCGTCCACGTGCTTCCTCAAATGTCCCACGATCCGCGTGCGAATCTGTGCATTAGTTTATGCACGCGTCGAGAGCGTGCTTGTGTGAGCTTTGTAATTGAAAGAAAGTTTGTGTGTTTGTGTTTGTGTGTGTGTGTGTGTGTGTGTGTGTGTGTGTGTACGATTCTGCAGCAGAAGGGTAGAAAAAGAGTCTCATCTAAGTCGTCCAAGTCTAACGAAGTGGAACCGCTCCAGCAGCGAAAGTTGAAGTCGGAGATGAGAAACAGATTGTCCGGCCGCTGCGCCACAAAACTGGTTGATATCGAGCCTCGTCAGCACATTCACAGACAACTCGGCTCACCAGAAGAGACAGAGCCAAGAGTGTATCAGTTTACATGCAGCAGGATTACAGAAATCACATTAGCACAGGATTATCTGAAAATAAAGACAGACAAAGAAACATGCTACTGGTGCTGAGCAGTCACTAATCACATTACTGATACTTTCAGAGATGACTGTGCTTCTTTACATAATGTAGACTTATATTAGGATTGAGACTCTGGCGCAGTAAATGTGCTCAGTGTCGGCTTGTGAGAAATTAAAAGTAAGTTTTAATTCAGGCTCATATAGCATATGTTTAATACTAATTTGCTTTGTCACTCCAGGAAGTGTGACATGCTTATTATAGGGACAGAAGCGGAACTTAGTGTCCTGCATGAGGTGGCAGTGTTGGAATGTAACCAAGTATATTTACTCAAGTACTGTAAAAGAGTATTTTGGAAAGATAGTCTTTTTGTAAAACTAGGCTGTTTATGCAGTAGACAGATGCAAATATTTTTGAAGTCTGTGAAAAAGGACTGGTTTTT